>NC_084734.1:55557441-55885774 GCF_033978785.1 Entelurus aequoreus | reverse complement strand
CATAGTGGATCTAGTTAATAGTGTGAGAGTCCAGTCCATAGTGGGGCCAGCCGGCGATCCTCTTGGGTGGAGACAAGTCAGCAGCGCAGAGACGTCCTCAACTGATGCACAGATAAGTGGTCCATCCCGGGTTCCGACTTTGAACAGCTAGCGCGTCATCTGTGGTCACCTAATCTGTGCCCCACGCAGGGGAGGAGGGCAGAGCAGAAAAGAGACGGCAGATCAACTGGTCTAAAAGGGGGGTCAATTTAAAGGCTCGAGTATACAAATGAGTTTTAAGATGGGACTTAAATGCTTCTACTGAGGTAACATCTCTAACTGGTACTGGGAGGGCATTCCAGAATACTGGAGCCCGAATAGAAAACGCTCTATAGCCCGCAGACTTTTATTGGGCTCTGTGAATCACTAATAAGCCGGAGTTCTTTGAACGCAGATTTCTTGCCGAGACATAAGGTACAATACAATCAGCAATGACAGGATGGCGCTAGGCCGTGTAGTATTTTATACATAAGTAGTAAAACATTGAAGTCGCATCTTAAGTGCACAGGAAGCCAGTGCAAGTGAGCCAGTATAGGCGTAATATGATCAAACTTTCTTGTTCTTGTGAAAAGTCTAGCAGCCGCATTTTGTACCAACTGTAATCTTTTAATGCTAGACATAGGTAGGCCCGAAAATAGTACGTTACAGTAATATATATACTGTATATGTAATGAAGTAACATGCAAAGTTATAATAGCATGTCATATTTACTTATTTTGATCTTTTTAAGCATATAGCCGCACATAATTGAAAAAAACGCATCACAACGTTCACTTTTTCCTTCAACATCACTGATTATTATTCAATACAGACATCATGAGAGCCAACAGACATAATAAAACATCACTTACTTTATAATGTCTGCTGTCATTAGAATGCCGACTGCTGGGATGTTCATATATTCCCGTTTAGATGAAGACTGGCTCTTAATCCTCACAAAGAAAAAAGGGGGTGTGGAACCAAGCGTCTTTCCACGTTTTCCTCGCCATTTTCGGGTCTAAAATAGATGCCAAAGTTGACCAACTCATCAAATTATGTTTCCATCCTTCTAGTATCCAGATGAAAGGCATTATTTATGATAGAGTAAACTCTCACAAGCTCCGAGGCGTGAAAAGCAGCTCACCAGCGTCTGATGTCAAATAGCTGCACAAGCTCTGATCACAGAAACTGCTAAAAAAAAGTTTGTCTGCGTTAGCACTTATAATAATTATCGCTAATATTTGGTTAATATTCAAGTCAGAAAATGTGAATGAAGTACTGTTGGCGCTTTTTGGATGTTTTTTAGAGGGATTTATGGGCGGAATAGAGGACCTCGCACTGACTCTATTACAAGCGGAATTTTATTTAAGAGTTAAAATCCATCAACAAAAATAATACATCCATCGACTTGTCTGTAACAATCATTGTGAACGATAGGCAAAATTCCCCAAAAAGTGTAGTTCCCTTTTAAGCCACATACCTCTTTTTCACCTATCAAGGCTGCAAACCAGATGTGTACTTATCCATGTTGAATGACAACAAGAGCCTGCATAGTGCGAGTTGACTATTGTGACGAAAGGCCACTATTTCTTTCACTTCCTTTAACTCTAGGAGGCGCGCCAGCCCATAAACATGAATACAAAATTGCAAATGGTTCCGTTGGCCACTTCAAAACCCGGAAACATGATTACAAAATAGCACGACAAGTGTGTTGTGTCTGGCTAGCTGTGTACAAACAAAACATAAGCTGAGCTACTACTTTACTGGAATATGATTGTTCATGTTTTTCAGTCAGTCCAGATTGGTGTCCTATCGCATTGTGTTGTGCATTATAAACCCAAACACCTTTCGTGCATTGCTAGCCACCAAGAACGAGCCGATTCTTACATGTTAGAATGCGAAAAAAAACACAACTTTTGTTTTCTTGTCTCTCTTAAGCATTGTGAACAATAGGCAAAATTCCAAAAAATGTGCAGTTCCCCTTTAAGAAACTGTTCAAACTCAAAGTGTTTACAAAATACAAGGAAGAAGAATCGTGAAAAGCATCTTGAACATTATTAAAAAAGGAGACAATCTTATTCATCTCATATTGTGAATCACAAATTACTTATCTATTTATTTATAAGAACTGTATTTAGTGTTGTTTGGGAATGTAATGTATATTTACTTACTCATTTGTCTATTTATTTAGTGATTTATCTATTCATTTTTGTGTTGCAGAATGAGTTGTCACACATGTTAGTAATTGCTATGATACGAAAAGAGGTAGGATTAAATAAACTTTGCTTTTTCCTAATCCTTTTCAGACATTCTGTAATCAGAAACTGTAATTATGTGATATATCATATTGTCATTGTATGCATGTTTGGAATAAACTATTACCATAACCATAAACATAGCTAGAAAGTTTGTCTTTCCTTCTGTGTGTCAATTGCAACGTGTGAATGCAGCGTGACAATGATTATGGTATACGACACTAAAAATTTAAATAATCTTTAAACTTAAAAATAATACCACACATTTGACACATTTATATCACAATTCTTAATATTGAAACAAGCATGTATAATTGAAACAATTACAATGTCGACCGGTCTCTTTCAGTAGCTGCTCATTACTGTTATCATCGTGGTCACGCTAATATCAGACAACATCACACAGACATTAAGGAGGAGTGGATTAACATTCCACAGGCCACAATCAACAATGCTCTATGACAGGAGTCGGCAACGCAAAACGTTGAAAGGGCCATATTGGACCAAAAAAACAAAAAATGAAAATCCATAAATAAGTCTAATAAGGAAGGTAGCACATGATGTAAGTGTCTATATTAGTTATATTAGCCTACTACCAAAATGACAATGTGTCGCAGGCTGAAGCAAATCTTTGTTGACAGAAATGTTGAAATTTAATATTTATTCTACACATTTTTACAACATTAGAAACCATTAGTAAATCAGAGGCTACTCAGAAGATGAGATAACTCCTGGAAATTACTGGCTTTTAATGGCCAAAGGTATAGATGTGTGTTTCCAAGTTTAAAAAAACTTCCGGCTGTCTTCTTCTAATAGATTTATTACAACCTTTGGCAAGCTAGGTAACGTTTGCTGTGGTTTGGAACAACATGGCGCACAAACAATTATCAGAAATGCAGCCAATATTACATACAGATAATGTGTCATGAGACATGCAAAACTAAATTATATACAAAGAGGATAAAAGTAAAGGATATTAAATGAGCTCAAATATACCTAAAAACAAGGCGTAATGATGCAATGTGTACACACAGCTATCCTAAATAGCATGTTAGCATGGATTAGCACTGACCAAATATGCCTGATTTGCACTCCAACAAGTCAATAACATCAACGAAGCTCACTTTTGTGCACAGTATACAACTTTTGTTTGACAAAATGAGACAAAAAAGGAGTGGAAGATTTTACATGTAAACAAACTGTAGCGTTTGTTTGTATTTTTCCCCCATCTTTTCAATCCTTTTTCAAAAATGCTCCAGGGAGCCACTAGGGCAGCACTAGAGAGCCGCATGCGGCTCGAGAGCCGGGGGTTTCTGACCCCCGCTCTATGAGAAGCGGGAGTCACATCGAATACTTTTTTACACTTAATTTGTGGTTGGTAAAAATATTATCTCCTTTTAATTTATGATCAAAAACATATCAGTCACGTAAAAAAAGAGTCTTGGTTTATACAGTTGTGAAAAATAAATAAATAAATCATGTCTGCAATAAAAATTTATTATGACCTTAAAGATAAGGAAGATTGGGAAATATCCTAACTGCACTTATAACACATTTCCCATGATCCTAAATTCTAGTAACTTCCAGATAATATTTCTGACAGTGTACATTGAATGTTTACATTATTTATTTGGTGTTGTTCTTGTGGTGCAAAAGGGCTGCTTCCTTCTTCAGCTACATTTATAATGCGAATTGTGAATGTGTCAAACATATATTCTCCAAAACACTATAATTTTACAACATCATTAAATATCACAGTGGGGGAGCGTTATTGTTTTAAAAAGGAATAAAAACAATCAAATACAAAACACACCGCCTAATTCAAAGAATGTTTGGCAACAGGCGCCACAGGAATGAGCATATAAAACAGTAATTTTAGTAACAAACATTGACACACTACAGCAACATAGGAGAGCTATAAACAGTGACAACTTTTGCTGCAACTATGGTATGAACTGAGCCAGCAAGTTAATGATATGCAGGAAAAACAGAGATGAAACACTAGAGCAATAATATAATATCAAGCGAGAAGTTGGGTGACAGGAAATAAAAAGTAATGGCAATGACACCCGGGGCGACTAATGAAAGACAGCAAGAAGCACAAAACACAAGTGACAGTAAAAGTCTTGGAGTGACAAACATAAGAAAACATCAAAGGTGAAAAAAATAACACTAAAAACTCATAAAAAATCAGAGGTGAAATCAACAGCACATGTGAAAGTACACAATTTGTTTCATGTTTAAGAAAGACAGGTCTCAATAATACTCTATATTGGCCAAATAATGTTTTCTTTGCTCCATTTATTTGGATTCAGGTGGGTGACTGTTGACTAGTCCGGAGTATACAGTACCTCTTGGCTGAATACCAATTCTCCAACTAAACCAATAATAATAATACCAGATTATATAGGACTTTTTTAGACAGTGCTTTACTTTACTTTGTTTGTTTTAAAAAAGTGCTTAACAGTGAAATATGCTCATGCTTACACAGAGAACTGAGAACCCATAATTCATTTACTCCGCATTCACACATTTAGTGGTAGTAAGCTACATTTGTAGCCACAGCTGCTCAGTATAGGCTCACGGAAACGTGGTTGCTAGTTTGCGCCTACGGCTTCTTCGACCACCACCAAACAGTCATACGCGAGTGTGAGTGACACTGTGAGCAAGGTGTTTGAAGTATCTTGCTCAAGGACAACAGCAGTGAGTAGGATGGCGGAAGCTGGATTTGTACCAGGAACCCTCAAGTTTCTGATTGGTCGATCTACCACATTTGAGCTACCTTTCCCCCTTTGTGTCACCTAGCCCTCACCCCTCTACACAAACTGATAATGATCTGTTTGTGCAAATATGGAATATGCAAATTAAACGTCGAATTTTGCAAAACTATATGGGATATTATTTGCAGTGTTAGGAATAATGGCATTACATTGCGTTTTTTGCAGAAATTGGCTAACTGATTGGTGGCTGATCGATTGGAACACCACTAATAGCATCTTTTTCCACGTGCTCTTTTCTCAACGTAAGATACATGATGTCAACATATATACGTCATCTTCTTTGACATTGACATTGTTGATGATGAGTCACCCTATAGCCCCAAAATATTTGAAGTGATACCTCAACTTACGAATATTTTGATATACGAGCGTTATTTTGGCTTTTTGTTATGAGCCTCCCGGCTCCGAGTTTCCATAGCTAATGCCACAGTGAAGACTGTAATATCTGCCCACAAACATCTGCTTTTACTTGCTGGCAATGGCTTACAGTTAAAGATCGGCATAACTTTGACCATTAACAGCTTCTAAAGCCATCCAGCCAAAGTTGGCAACAGCCTCCTCCTGTTGAGGCTTGGTCCTCCAACAACGGCTTTCTTACAGCCCAAGAGAAGTGTGGGATACTTCTCTTGTTGCCTTATTTGTATTTGACTTTATAAATGGATTTATCTAATGTTTGGCGCAGCCGGACCGGCGCAGTAGGGGATTGAAAGGAAAAAAAAGGAAGACAAATAGCCAACCCCCAAGCAAGCGAGAGACCATAACCCACGAGGGCAGAAAGATGGGACACGCCGCCCCAAAGGGCCCAGAGACTCTCCGCAGCCGGACGGGAAGACCGCCCTGTCCCACAAAATTGTGCTGTTTTGGGGGAACCAAGCACAGATTAAATTGATTTATATTTACTTCAATGGGCAGCACTGGTTTGAGATACAAGGGTTTTGAGTTACAAACTCGGGACTGTCCTTCCATTGTTACGCTGATCACTTTACATTAACACTGCCCCAAATACATCCACAGCACTGTCATCCCTCACTTCCTGCCTTGAATAAATCAAGGCTTGGATGAACAGCAACTTCCTTCAGTTGATCAGCAATAAAACGGAAGCAATGCTCATTGGTAACCCTCATCAGGTTCACTTGACTCCAACCTACCTTTGAAGTACAGGTCATTCATCTCTCCTCAGCAACAAACCTGAGAGGTACCCCCTGACCTTCAACAACCACAGAAAACATCTGTGCAAAACCTAATTTCACCATATTTCAAGACTCTGTCCCACTTTCCAGCAGCAGAACAATTGGTCAATGCCTTCATTTCCTCAAGGCTGGACTACTGTAACGAGCTGCAATACATCCCAAACAGCGCCACCAGGGTCTTGATGAGAGCCCGTAAACACAAGCATATCGTCCCCATCCTTCAATCATTGCACTGACTCCCTGTCTCATCCTGGATCAACTACAAAATTCTACTACTCACTGATAAATGCATCCATGGACACAAACTTACTGTACTTACTTTCAAGAACTCGTCACCCTACAGTCCATCACCCACAATGCTCCTCCAAGTCCCCACCATCAGGCTCTCCACTAGGGCAGACTGAGCTTTCTGCTCGGCTGCACCACACCTACGAAACAGCCTCCCAATCCAGCTGAGGGCTATTCAGAGCCTGGACTTTTTGTTAAAATGGCGAACACTTTTTTATTCAGAGGCATATGATTGCTAATTACAAATATGATTTCCAACCTTGTCTTTTTGTTTTTATTGAGTATGTTTAGCCACATCCACCATGGTTTAACTTTGTAGCACTTTGAGATCTTCTTTGATGAAAAGTGCTTAAGAAATTCAACTTTTTATCATTATTATTATTAAACATGGAACTGACATGGCCCGAGCGCACGTAAGTGCGCGTTCATCTGTGCGCTGCGCTGGCCGCACTGCCGAAAGCGCCGAAGGCCAGCCAGTCCCGCTACAGCAAGCAGCTGCAATCAGCACACCTGAAGCTGATGATGAGATCTGCCTTCATAAGCCTGCACAACATGCTATCCTGGGCCAGAACGTAGTCATCTGTTCCTGTACAGTAAGCGAATATCTAGCGCTATGCACTCTTGCTCTCTCTCTGTGTGTTTTCCCCCGTCGTGTTGAATTGTCTCGTGTCGTCCTCCCTGCAGCCTGCCTTCGTTCCCACATTACGAGCTGTGTGTCTCGTCTCCCCACGTTCCCTCTGCTTCCCTGGCTCCCTCTTGGATATCGACCTCCCGCCTGGACACAGACCTTTGACGCCTTTCTCCTCCCCTCGACCTCATGTCTGCTCACGGACCTCCGAGCCAGCCTAGCCCCTTTTGGACTTCCGCCTCTCGCTCAACATTCCCGGTAACACTCAGCAGTTAATTCCCACACATAGTCGCACACTATACACTTTTGGATTTAGTCACACGCCATTCTCTCATGCATTATTTATATGTATAGTGTATATATACTAATAAATAGAGTTAATATACCGTCCCTCCTGTCTGTGTCGTCTCCTTCCTCCTGTACACATAACAAGAACCGATGTAAATTGAGATACTGCACTACTGTAAACACAGATTAAGTCTGTTTTTAGGGAGACTTGTGGCCTAGTGCATGAAATAAACTTGTAGCACATACTGTATGCGTGTCTGCAGATGCGATCTGCGTCGGGTGAATCTAATGAATTAATTCCCTTTTTCACTAAAAGTCGGTTGAAGAATCATGTTTACCATCACAACTGAAAATTCTAATTCCAGACTCTTAGGCAATGTGAAGAGGGCAGATCCTGGCAGAATACATATACACAATTAGCACATTTTCATTATTGATTGAAAACTCAAATACTTAAGAGTTAATATAATTTGATCATCTTTTTGTGATAGCTCTTAATTTAAGATTCACTTGTCAGGTGGGTGTAAATGGTGGTGGTGATTGTCAACGGCAACAACAAACATTTGGAAGATAAATGGCAAAGATAATTAACTATTGTTTCAGTCTTCAACAGGAAGTGAACATATGTGTTAGTAATTGATTTTAAATTCTGTGTGGAGTTTGCATGTTCTCCCTGTGACTGCGTGGGCTCCCTCCCTGTACTCCGGCTGTCTCCCACCTCCAAATACATGCACCTGGGGATCGGTTGGTTGGCAACAGTAAATTGGCCCTAGTGTGTGAATGTAAGTGTGAATGTTGTCTGTCTATCTGCATTGGCGACTTGTCCAGGGTGTATCCTGCCTTCCGCCCGAATGCAGCTGGGATAGCCCCAGACAGCTCCAGCCCCCCGCGACCCAGAGAGGGACAAACGGTAGAAAATGGATAGAATGATGGATGGATGGATGGAAAAGGGATATGATTAGATACGCCTTGCTTCTTCTTACGCCTTTTTGGACATGTAAAGAAACAATGAAAATATATAAAATATTTGATATATCATTGATACTGTATTCATGTTCGAAAATAATGGTCAATGCTCAATGTTTGTTTTGTGCCAAAAACCTATAAATACCTATTATATATAAACTTCTTCTCGACATGCACAAGTTCCTTTTTTTGTTGTTGAGACAGTTTAGCTCTCAGTGTTAAAATAGCTGAGCTCCCCTGTGATAACATCTAATTTAATCTGCAGTAAACATAAGGCTTGTTTGTTGATGTGTTGTGCCTTTTGTACAGAAATCAAACAGCAGCACTGACATGAGTCTTTATCTGGCGTAGGAAAAAGCGAGGCAAATAGAATGACTTTCTGTAACAGCACAAAGGCTCAAAGTGAAAATAGTGTGAAATTACTCTGGGGACTGAAGCAAATAGCGGATCTGGTCCGCAGAATCTGCACTGTTGAATCTGGTAAACAATACCAGGTCTGTTGATTACATTCTTTGCACACTTCTTCCAAATTATAGTGTCTACCAAGGGCATACAATTTAATAGTAAAAACAGAGAGGGGGTCAAAATGAAATTAATACAATACCAGGTATTAAGACACTGACAGAATAACAGGGTAAATCACCAGTTTTGTTGGTTTAAAGCAGTTCTTCTCAATTAGTGGGGTGGCCTCTGGTGTGATGCCAGACAGGGTCTGTGTGACCCCGGGGAATATGCTTTATGAGTGTCATGCCGTATCAAACCCGCTTCAAAAAGTTGAGCACTACAAAACTTGCTCATTGTAGTCATTAATCCTAACTTCCTTATTTTATAAAAAAATAAAAATAAATCAGCATTAATTGGAAGGAATCTGTCCCCCCACGTTGCAAACACTTCTCTGAAGACAGCAAGAACTTGACTCGGTGAAAGAAACAACGTGAGTATGGCTCCCTGTTCTTAGTGCACCGTTTTTATGGATAAGTTGGCCCTAATACAGGACCGTTTCCGCCAACTAAAGCAGAGTAATCTCGTAACTTTGGACGTTGCGGACACATCTAGCGTTAGCTGTAGCGAGCTAACTGGCCCAGCTTCTAGCAGCCCTAAGCAGCCTACAAGCAACGGTGAACCGGTTGAGACGCATACAAGATTTAGCCCTTTAGCTAGTCCTACACCCCAGTATATCGGACACCACACTTTAGTCATAAGGGACTCCATCACCCGAAACATACAGGTTAGTAAATCAGCCATAATTAAGTGTCAGGGCCAGAGCACCTGACATTGAAGCTAATCTTAGGAAGCTAACTCGTAACGGGCCTAGTAAACAAGTACGACAGGCTAATCACACCATTAGCTATGCAAATATAGTTGTACACGTTGGCTCCAATGACACTAGGATGAGACAATCAGAGATTACAAAGAGGAACATAGCTGGGACCTGTAATCTTGCTAGAAAGATGTCCAGGCATTGAGTACTTTTTTCTGGCCCCCTGCCTGTGAGAGGCAATGATGAGAGCTATAGCAGATTAGTCTCGCTTAACAAGTGGCTGACTAGTTTTTGTAGACAACAGGGACTAACGTTTATTGATAATTGGCCCTCTTTCTTTTCAAACCGGGCTTGCTGATGAGGGACGGCCTTCACCCTAACCAGGAAGGCGCCATCACTCTGTCTAGAAACATTTGTTATTGGTCACACTTGACTAACAACACTAGACCAAGCCCGGTCACAGGCAATTACAGTGTCTGTTAGTCCGGGTGAGGCGTAATATTGCTGTCTACACAAATATGTGTATTTGTATTCAACCGTTTCGGTACGGGGGTGTACCGAACGAGTTTCTAAGCTAAAGTGTACCATATGTCCCGGCAAGAAATCTGCGTTTAAAGTACTCCAGTACTATGGAATTCCCTCCCGGTAACAGTTAGAGATGCTACCTCAGTAGAAGCATTTGAGTCCCATTTTAAAATTAATTTGTATACTCTAGCCTTTAAATAGACCCCCTGTTTAGATTAGTTGATCTGCCGTTTCTTTTCTTTCTCCTCTGCCCCCCTCTCCCTTGTGGATGGGAAGAGACACACAGGTCCGGTGGCCATGGATGAAGTGCTGGCTGTCCAGAGTCTGGACCCGGGGTGGACCGCTCGCCTGTGCATCGGTTGGGGACATCTCTGCGCTGCTGACCCGTCTCCGCTCGGGATGGTTTCCTGCTGGCCCCACTATGGACTGCACTCTCACTATTATGTTAGATCCACTATGGACTGGACTTTCACAATATTATGTCAGACCCACTCGACATCCATTGCTTTCGGTCCCCCCTAGAGAGAGGGGGGGGTGGGGGGGGTCCTCTCCAAGGTTTCTCATAGTCATTCACTTATGCGGTCCTCTCCAAGGTTTCTCATAGTCATTCACATCGACGTCCCACTGGGGAGAGTTTTCCTTGCCCTTATGTGGGCTCTGTACCGAGGATGTCGTTGTGGCTTGTGCAGCCCTTTGAGACACTTGTGATTTAGGGCTATATAAATAAACATTGATTGATTGATTGATTGATTGAACAAGCTGCTTTGCTTCTTCTGCCTCTGTCTCAGCACCCAGCATTGTCCCACCCACACAACCATCTGATTGGTTACACACAAAGCGGTAACAGCCAATCAGCAGTGTGTATTCAAAGCGGTAACAGCCAATCAGCAGTGTGTATTCAGAGCGCATGTAGTCAATGCTTCAGCGTCGAGCAGGTGGGTGTTTAGCAGGTAAGCATCAGGCTGCGGACTCTGCCAAATTATAATAAACACCTCCCAGTCAACTACTAGTAACATCACTATGAGCCTGTTGACGTTCTAGAAACTTTAAAGGCCTACTGAAACCCACTACTACCGACCACGCAGTCTGATAGTTTATGTATCAATGATGAAATCTTAACATTGCAACACATGCCAATACGGCCGGGTTAACTTATAAAGTGCAATTTTAAATTTCCCGCTAAACTTGCGGTTGAAAAAATCCTTTGGATATGACGTATACGCGTGATGTCACGACGGCAACGGAAGTATTCGTACCCAATGTGTCACCATACAAACTGCTCTGTTTTCATCAAACAATTCCAGAGTATTCTGGACATCTGTGTTGGTGAATCTTTTGCAATTTGTTTAATGAACAATGGAGATTGCAAAGAAGAAAGTTGTAGGTGGGATCGGTGTATTAGCGGCTGGCTGTAGCAACACAACAAGGAGTACTTACTTGGATAGCAGACGCCTAGCCGATGCTAGCCGCCAACCGCACGGATGATCGGGTGAAGTCCTTCGTCGCGCCGTTGATCGCTGGAACGCAGGTGAGCACGGGTGTGTCACAGTCTCTGTCTGTTTGTCTCTGTGTGTGTCTTTGGGAGAGTGGGCGTGTTTTGGGCGTTGGCTTGGCTCCAGCTCTCAGCCTGGCACAGCTGATCCCAGCACTCCAATCACTCACCTGCCTGCCATCAACTCATCACCTGCAGCCTTCAAATGTTTGGACTTTTCTCGGCGCGATCGCCAGATCGTTTCACCTTCTACATGTGGTAACGCTTCTCGCCCGTTTGTTCTAGAAGTCTAGCACTTTTGATAATCTTGCGAATCTGCCATTTTTGTGTTTTTTGGTTCCTCATTCTACCCTTGTTTTTTCTTCTGCCTTCAGTTCCCTACCTGCCGTGTGTGCCTGCCTCAGCCTGCTAGCCTCAGCCTGCTAGCCTCAGCCCGCTAGCCTCAGCCTGCTAGCCTCAACCTGCTAGCCTCAGCCTGCTAGCCTCAGCCTGCTAGCCTCAGTGTGCTCTCCTGGACTGCAAAGCCAAAGACTACGAGCTCCCTCCTTTCCCTCTGGTTTTATTAATAATAACCCCTTGAACTTTAATCCTGCTTGTCTTTTCTGCATTTGGGTCCACCAGTTTTACCAATCGTGACAGGGTGTTGATGAGCAGGTGAGGGCTGGCTGGCGTAGGTGGAGCGCTAATGTTTTTAGCATAGCTCTGTGAGGTCCGGTTGCTAAGTTAGCTTCAGCGTCGTTAGCAACAGCATTGTTAAGCTTTGCCAGGCTGAGAATTATTAACCGTGTAGTTACATGTCCATGGTTTAATAGTATTGTTGATCTTCTGTCTATCCTTCCAGTCAAGGATTTATTCATTTTGTTTCTATCTGCATTTGAACCAGATGCTATCACGTTAGCTCAGTAGCTAAAGAGCTTCGCTGATGTATTGTCGTGGAGATAAAAGTCACTGTGAATGTCCATTTCGCGTTCTCGACTCTCATTTTCAAGAGGATATAGCATCCGAAGTGGTTTAAAATATAAATCCGCGATCCACAATAGAAAAAGGAGAGTGTGTGGAATCCAATGAGACCTTGTACCTAAGTTACGGTCAGAGCGAAAAAAGATTATTCACTCTAACGTACCACATCCACAAATCTTTCATCCTCGCTCAAATGAATGGGGTAATCGTCGCTTTCTCGGTCCGAATCTCTCTCGCTCCATTGTAAACAACAGGGAATTGTAGGGAATCCTACCTCCTGTGACGTCACGCTACTTCCGGTATAAGCAAAGTTTTTTTTTATCAGCGACCAAAAGTTGCGAACTTTATCGTCGATGTTCTATACTAAATCCTTTCAGCAAAAATATGGCAATATCGCAAAATGATCAAGTATGACACATATAATGGATCTGCTATCCCCGTTTAAATAAAAATACAAAAATTCAGCAGGCCTTTAAACTGCAGCTCAGCTCGCTCGCAGTCCTGGCTTGAGGTGAAGGCTAATTAGCTTTTAGCGTAACGTTACCTCATTTTGCGGTGTGTGTGTGTGTGTGTGTGTGTGTGTGTGTGTTACGGACAGAAAAGCTTTGAATGGCAGGATCCCTGCTATCACATGTCGATAAAAATCTAACATTTACATAATAAAAATCAACTACAGGCTTCCCAAATGCTGTAATAAATTAAGCATGATGAGTTGACTTGAAACTGTTTAATGTTGCACTTTTTATATGTAGAAGAAAAGTTTTGTGATTTTATTTAATCTGAGCAACTAGAGGCAGTTTAATGTTGAATAACGTGGGCAGAATTATTAGAGTGTTCCCAATGTTAAAGGATTGTTTACAAATTTGGTAAATAAATAACCAAATAATGTATATTTTGTTGTTTTCTTACTGTACCGAAAATGAACCTCACCGTGACCTCTAAACCGAGGTACGTACCGAACCGACATTTTTGTGTACCGTTACACCCCTAGTCTACACGTATCTCTTATGTGTGAATGGTCACAGTTATCACTACACCATGTACCATATAAAATAGCTTCCAGGTCGGTAAGCACAACCAGAATTATTCTGTACATTAGGCGTACCAGGTTAAATGTTGATTTTTGAGAAAATGAAAGGATTTTAAGTGTGCCTTTTATTCCTAAAAAATATGGTAACCTATTTATTATTAACAGTTTGGAATGGACGTGTGCTGTCTTTAAGTTGAAGTGGAGTAGTAATTGTTTTTGGTAACACCTAATGGCCACAATACATCCTTAAGTTAGGCTCATGATGCAATAGGTTGAATGATGTGGACACATTTCTTACAGGATACTTTATAATATATTTTATGCCTTGTGTAAGTAATTATAATAACTGCTTGTATTGAAGCGCTTATGTTTGAGATTCTAGATCAGGGGTCCCCAAAATTTCAGGGGCCACATTGGGTTGAAGGAATTTGGCCGATGGCCGGGCTATTTGTGTGTGCATGCATGTGTGTCTGTGTCTCTGTGTGTGCGTATATATACTGTATATGTTTATGTATACACACTATGTACCATATATATATATATAAATATATATATACATTTATTAGGGCTATAAAAGTTAAATATCAAAGATAATAACGCGTTAACTATTAATTTGAATAACGGCACTTATTAAATTCGAAGACTTCCTTTTTTACCCTTGAGCCGTGCCGTAGCGGGGGCCCTTGGCTGCAGTTCACTTGCTACCGATAAGCCACAAGCGAGCAGAAATGGACAAAATAAATTCTACCTTATTGAAATATCAGGTTCAAAGCAATGGCAAGTTGTTCTCCCGAAAAGAAAGAACCTCATTCTAGAGGTGGGTGGTGCTTCACTTCCGTGTTAAGATTATGATTAAAGTGCGATGATAACATAACATTTAGATTGTTACTGTGACTGATTTAGCAAGTAAAATGACATGAAAACTCAACAGAAATGAAAGACGGTCGGCAGGATGTCGAAATAAGACTTTTTTTTTATTGCCAACTGTCGATCCGACATTAAAACATGTCAAAACACTTTCTCAAACCAATCATACACTTTTCCGTCTTCAAAATAACATCCGGTTTAACTACGTTTAGGGTTTCTCCTTAATGTACAACCTTCCTATTAGTCACCACACCTAACAAAATAAAGTCATATAATGAATTGTAGCATCCAGAAGAAAACAAACAAAGGTTGACGCTCTTTTTAGGTTTTATGGCCAATTTTTGGCTAACAAGGGCCCAATTCCAACAAGTATTTCCTCCATGCACAAACGTCTGCCTCAGTGCCTCACTTGTAGATGCATAACACTTGTTCATTCACTGCAGAATCGGTGTGTTCAAAGACCATGGGAAAAATTACCAATCCTAACACACTAACATACACATTAACACCAGACATAGGCACGGGGTTGTCTGGAGCGGAGGCACCATGTCTACGCTGTGGACATACTTTAATATATTCGAGATATACCCGCGGACACCCATCTTCACAATTTAAGATGACACTGGCAGGTTTTAATGAGAGAAAGGCTCCCAGCAACGCAAAGCAAGTGTGATGACAGGCTCTTTGCTGCTAGCTTTACGTCACAGACATGGCGGGACATAATCTAAAGAGTCTCTAAACAAGAGTACAGTGGGCAATAACACCAAAAGTAGATGCTAGATTTGTTACAAATCGGTTTTATTACAGAAAAAGTGACTAAAAGGATTGGAGAAATCCTAGTAGATCAGTTCAAGAATACGAGGGTCGGGGATGGGGATTTTTCTGGCTGTCTGAAATATTGTGTAAATTATTTTATAACATGTTCTGGTCGAGTCTTCAATTACAGAATGATTCGCAGGCTCAATATTAAATTTTATCAATTAATAGAGAAGAATAAAACTTTGTCATGCAGCAATATGAAGCTATTTCCCTGAAAATTATATGTCTAGGGTACACTTATTAATGATGAAAATGTAAACCTATCTGCGATTAATCGCATTTAAATTTTTGTTACCTCCTGAACAAATGCGATTAAGCGTGATTAAATATTTTATTCGTTTGACAGCCCTAATATATATATATATATATATATATATATATATATATATATGCATATATATATATATATATATATATATATATATATATATATATATATATATATATATATATAAATATATATATAGATAAATATATATATATATATATATATATATATATATATATATATATATATATAAATATATATATATATATATATGTATATATATGTATGTATATACAGTATATATATTATATATAAATAAATATATATATATATATACTATATATATATATATAAATATATATATATATATATATATATGTATGTATATACAGTATATATATTTTATATATATATATATATATATATATATATATATATATATATATATATATATATATATATATATATATATATATATATATATATATATATATATATATAAACACTACCGTTCAAAAGTTTGGGGTCACCCAAACAATTGTGTGGAATAGCCTTAATTTCTAAGAACAAGAATAGACTGTCGAGTTTCGGATGAAAGTTCTCTTTTTCTGGCCATTTTGAGCGTTTATCTGACCCCACAAATGTGATGCTCCAGAAATTCAATCTGCTCAAAGGAAGGTCAGTTTTGTAGCTTCTGTAACGAGCTAAACTGTTTTCAGATGTGTGAAAATGATTGCACAAGGGTTTTCTAATCATCAATTAGCCTTCTGAGCCAATGAGCAAACACATTGTACCATTAGAACACTGGAGTGATAGTTGCTGGAAATGGGCCTCTATACACCTATGTAGATATTGCACCAAAAACCAGACATTTGCAGCTAGAATAGTCATTTACCACATTAGCAATCTATAGAGTGCAGTGTTTCCCATAAACTGGCAAGATACTTGTGGCGGTGGGGGCGTGGCTATGGGCGTGGTCACCATGACATCATCGAGTATTTTGCATAATTTACTACAATTATATGATTTTCTCTAAAAAGGCTCAAAAAATGTATACTTACTAATTAATAATAACAGTTTTGTTTTAAACGTCCATCCACCCATCCATCCATCCATCCATTTTACAATATAATTACAACACTTTATGTACATATTTATATACAGATTTGAACAATAAGTTATTCACTGAAATATATTTATTAATTGTTACAAAAAATATATCTTATAAAATATAAAAGCTAAAATGTCTCTTAAAGCTCTGCCCCTTTAATTAGTGCATACTAAATAATTTAATTTTAGCCTACTACTACAACCATATTATTTACCAGCAACATAAAGTGAAACAGAGGCAGAGGTGTCCTGCCACAGTCAATAACAAATAAACAGAAAACAGTAGTGGTCAAATACAAATAAGGCAACAAGAGAAGTATCAGAATCAGAATCAGAATCAGCTCTATTGTCATTACGCAGGGTAACGAGATTGAGGCCATTCCATACAGTGCGATAAAACAAATGTACACTCTATACAGTGGGTGAAATGAATATGTACATGAATATCTACATGAAACAGGGTGGTTGGTGGAATGGGTTATTGCACCGAAGAGAAGGCAGTTATGAGGGTCAATGGGGATGTCTGTTCAGGGTGGTTATGGCCCTGGGGAAGAAGCTGTTTTTTAGCCTGTTCGTCTTGGTTTTAATGCACCTGTAGCGCTTCCCAGAGGGCAGCAGGTGGAACCAGGTTGTACTTCCCGAGGACTCTCAGGAAGTGTAGCCGCTGCTGAGCCTTCTTGATGATTGATGTGGTGTTGACTGTCCAGGAAAAGTCGTTAGAGATGTGGACTCCAAGGTACCTGAAGGTGTGGACCCCCTCCACACGCTCGCCGTTGATGTAGAGGGGGGCAGGGTCGGTGCTGTTCCTTCTGAAGTCGACGATGATCTCTCTGGTCTTGCTGGTGTTGAGAGCGAGGTTGTTCTCCGAAGACCAGGCCGTCAGCTTCAGGACCTCCTCCCTGTAGGCAGCCTCGTCACCCCTGGAGATGAGCCCGACCACTGTGGTATCGTCAGCGAACTTGACGATAAGGTTGTCACTGTGGGCTGGACTGCAGTCATGGGTGTAGAGGCAGTAGAAGAGGGGGCTCAGCACACAGCCCTGTGGGGAGCCGATGCTCAGCGTGCGGGTGGATGAGAGGTGGGGGCCAAGTCTCACATTCTGGGGTCGGTCCGTTAGGAAGTCCCTTATCCAGGCGTTTGTGAGAGGGGTGAGGCCAAGAGTGTCCAGTTTATTGCAGAGTCTGTCCGGGATTATTGTATTGAATATATATATGTATATATATATATATATATATATATATATATATATATATATATATATATATATATATATATATATATATATATATATATATATATATATATTAGGGAGGTCAAAGTTAATGCGATAATGCACGCGCATCATTTTTGACCTTCGGGCTGTGCCATAGCAGGGGTAACTTGGCTGCAGTTCACTTGCAACTGATGAGCCACAAGCGAGAAAGTCTACTTTATGGAAACATCAGGTTCAAAGCCATGGCAAGCTGTTCTCCCAACAAGAAAGGACTCAAAGTCAAATCCCTCTTTTTTTTTCAAATGGTGCTCAAATTCCTGATGGGAAGACTGATATTTTTTTCGAACATTAATGATTGTTGTAGTATTTTGTCAATGTGAACTGCAACAATATTGAGTTTTGAAATGTAAGCGAATGCTTGAGTTTAAGACATATTTTGAGTGCACATTTGAGATTGAAAATATATTTTATTGTACAGTGCAACTACACTTTTGATAAAATGATTCAGTTGGATTAGTTGTTACGTCAATTAGACAAATTAATACTTTGTACGAAGATCTAGTCTGACCTGCATGTAGGTCAGGTTTTTAATGGTTCTGGAAGAGATCCGCCGAAACGTTCTCACTGGACTCGTGGGGAAACTCAAAACATTCGGATTGGAACATTCCCAGCAGGAGTTGGGTGATGAGCAAACTTGAATCTTTCTGCTACATGAAAAAGTACCCCCTGTTCTCTTCCTTCACAGACAGCTTGGTAAGACAAATTGGCAACCACCGGTCGGACATATAAAAGGCCCCAACGACAATGGGTTTTTTTCTTTCCATTTTGCAGGCTTTTTATTTTCATGAATTTTCATACTAATAAACAAGTGTCCCCTCCATCCATCCATTTTCTACCGCTTGTCCCATTCGGGGTCGCGGGGGGTGCTGGAGCCTATCTCAGCTGCATTCGGGCGGAAGGTGGTGTACACCCTGGACAAGTTGTCACGTCATCACAGCCAACACAGATAGACAGACAACATTTATACAAGTGACCTGTAAATGTAATTGTCAAATGTTCTATTACATGTTGCAAGAAAAAAAATTAAAAAAATTACTGTGTCATCATCATTATTGATGCTGCTCTTAAAAATGATTCATTATTCCTGTCCTGGTCATTCAAAAGCTATTGACCTTACTTACCTGTGCTGTAGTATTGTATTTTATGATAGAAAGGTTACAACTGCTTGTGTTGGAGATTTTAGATGCAAGCCAATATCACCCTATATGTGTTTTTTGTTGATATCCGGCTATTAGCAATATCGGATAAGGACAACCCTAGTAAATATTCCCCCACTGGCTCCCAGATAATTTAATATGTCGGAATTGAATGTATTGATTGTCTCTGTGTAACTAATACATTACTAGAATGATGTTCAGTTCAAGTTGAGAGTCATTCCCAAGACTAATTTACTGCACCAAATTACTGCAGAGAATGCTTTGGGCCCAATTAAACTAAAGTGGAGGGAAATCCCAGGCTTCGCAGTAACGTAAAAACATGATGTGCATTGAACGCAAGTTTATTGATAGCTATGAAATACAGCAGGTAAACAAACTGTGCAATGTCTGAAGTTGAAATATAACTTTCCGTATCAATGTGAATAGCCTCGATATGTACAATGTACATTCTCTCACATTTTGTATTGATTATTGTTATTCCCTGCGTTAGTCGACATGTGCTCTCCTGTATTGACTAGTTAGGCGCATGACTGAGAATACGTGGCACATAAGCCTTTAGCATTTTACTGGATAAAGAAGAACGAAGTGAGGCACTTTGAAAACAAAACACCAACATGGAGTGGGACCGTGCATTTACATATTTTGTTCAACAAAGCATCGTATTATGGCATGAACGGAAGCTGTCCCAGAAGAGCTTTAAAGGCCTACTGAAACCCACTACTACCGACCACGCAGTCTGATAGTTTATATATCAATGATGAAATCTTAACATTATAACACATGCCAATACGGCCGGGTTAACTTATAAAGTGACATTTTAAATTTGCAGCTAAACTTCCGGTTCGAAACGCCTCTGAGGAGGACGTATGCGCGTGACGTAGACCGGCGAACACGGGTATGCCTTCCACATTGAAGCCAATACGAAAAAGCTCTGTTTTCATTTCATAATTCCACAGTATTCTGGACATCTGTGTTCGTGAATCTGTTGCAATCATGTTCATTGCATTATGGAGAAGGAAGCTGAGCAAGCAAAGAAGAAAGTTGTCGGTGCGAAATGGACGTATTTTTCGAACGTAGTCAGCAACAACAGTACACAGCCGGCGCTTCTTTGTTTACATTCCCGAAAGATGCAGTCAAGATGGAAGAACTCGGATAACAGAGACTCTAACCAGGAGGACTTTTGACTTCGATACACAGACGCCTGTAGAGAACTGGGACAACACAGACTCTTACCAGGATTACTTTGATTTGGATGACAAAGACGCAGACGTGCTACTGTGAGTATGCAGCTTTGGCTTCTAAACATTTGATCACTTGACCGTATGTGCGCAACTTTTTTTTGCGTATGTACGTAACTTTTTTAAAATATATAAGCTTTATGAACCTTGGGTTAGGTGAACGGTCTTTTGGGCTGAGTGATTGTGTGTGTTGATCAGGTGTTTGAATTGTATTGGCGTGTTCTATGGAGCTAGGAGCTAGCATAGGAGCTAGGAGCTAGCATAACAAACACGCAGGTGTTTTTATGCAGGATTAATTTGTGGCATATTAAATATAAGCCTGGTTGTGTTGTGGCTAATAGAGTATATATATGTCTTGTGTTTATTTACTGTTGTAGTCATTCCCAGCTGAATATCAGGTACCGTGAGTATGCAGCCTTGGCTGCTAAACATTTGATAGCTTGACCGTATGTGCGCGTCACGTACGTAACTTTTTAAAAATATATAAGCTTTATGAACCTTGGGTTAGGTGAACGGTCTTTTGGGCTGAGTGATTGTGTGTGTTGATCAGGTGTTTGAATTGTATTGGCGTGTTCTATGGAGCTAGGAGCTAGCAGAGGAGCTAGGAGCTAGCGTAACAAACACGCAGGTGTTTTTATGCAGGATTAATTTGTGGCATATTAAATATAAGCCTGGTTGTGTTGTGGCTAATAGAGTATATATATGTCTTGTGTTTATTTACTGTTGTAGTCATTCCCAGCTGAATATCAGGTCACCCCCGGCTCTCACAGCATCTTCCCTATCTGAATAGCTTCAACTCCCCACTAGTCCTTCACTTGCACTTTACTCATCCACAAATCTTTCATCCTCGCTCAAATTAATGGGGAAATTGTCGCTTTCTCGGTCCGAATCTCTCTCACTTCATGCGGCCATCATTGTAAACAATAGGGAACTTTGCGTATATGTTCAACTGACTACGTCACGATACTTCCGGTAGGGGCAAGCCTTTTTTTTATCAGATACCAAAAGTTGCGACCTTTATCGTCGTTGTTCTATACTAAATCCTTTCAGCAAAAATATGGCAATATCGCGAAATGATCAAGTATGACACATAGAATAGATCTGCTATCCCCGTTTAAATAAAAAAAAATCATTTCAGTAGGCCTTTAAAGGATGTATTTATTCATTTGACCAGTTGGGGAGCATTTCATTTGAGTCTGTGTATGGTGTAAATGGGGGAGTGTGTGTTGTCAACATATACACAATCCCTCGCCTCTCTATGCATGTATTTGATGCAGTCTTAGAACATTAAACTCATAGGAGAAACACTGAATTATGGGCCAGTATTATTCTTGTCCCATCACTATTTTCCCTCATTTCCATTGTAGTCTCACACTTATATTTCTAATTTGCCGGGAAACTAAGTAGACAATGAATATAACATCTGACAAAGAAAAAAACTCTTGTTTTCTTGTTTCATCTACCTTTCAGCTGTCAGCTTTTTTTATGAGTTGTTTGCCTTGAACATCCCCTTTGCCTCAGTCTGCATTGTTGCAGTGCTCGCCTTCTACTGGTTGGCTGGTTCTCAAAGTACTAGTGCCACCCAGTGGTTTTGCAAGGCAGGAAGTCAACCACAAACCACTCAACCTCTTTTTTTTACAATCAGAATGTAGTCTGCTGTTTTGTATGTATAATTTAGGGATGACAATTATTATTAAAACATTTTTTTTATGATATAACTCAAAAAGTAGTGCTATAAACACTAAAATTGTTTCTAAATAAACTAAACAAACACAAGATATACTCATATACTTTAAGACACATTAAATATCATTGTGGCTTCTTAACAGTGATATTATTGTTTGAGATTTGAGTGTTTGAATATATTCATCAATCTTAATGTCTCAGGTATTTGTAACCCTTTAACTTCCTGAACAAAACAGGATTGTTTATTTAGATAAATCCATATGTAACAATTGAGGTTTCAATTTCTTCTGATTTTGATAGGCTTCATCAGTTCGTGCTCATAGAGTTAGTTTGTTCAGATGTAGTCCAACTAGACTAGATCTGGACTAGACCTAGACCAGGACTAGGACAATGACCTGGATGAATAAGAACCTTCATACGTTTGTAGACCAGTAGGAAACCTGTGCGATTGACCCGCCCCACCTTGTCCAAATCTACCCAAACTTGTCTCAAACGTTTTTGCTGCAAAATTTTTAGTTTGTGCCGTTATGGTTTTCAAGTTATTCTAAAATACATTTACTGACTTGTGATGTCACCCAGCCAATTTGTAAAAACCTCCCTAAACCAGTACCAATTTTTTGTGCTGCAAAAACTTTTGTTCTAACTGTCAACGTTTCTAAGTTATTAATGTTTTATAGTTTGTTATTAATGTGTAATTAACGTGTTATTAATCATAGCTCGACCCCAACTATGTCAAAATCTCCCAAAATGTGTTGCATTGGTTTGTGCTGCAAACATTTTTGGTCTAATTATTACAGTTTTTAAGTTATTACGTTTAAAGGGGAACTGCACTTTTTTTTTTTAATTGTGTCTTATGAGAGACAAGAACACACATCTTCTTTTTTTTTAGGATCCGAAAGATGATTTAAAAATTGCTTGGAAGATGCTGCTAATGGGAGTCACCGTTGTAGCCCTCAAAGCCCTCTAAAGCAGCTTCATAACCCTCCATCTATACGTTCTATATACACACTGCAAGTATATATTAATATATAATGTAGTGACAGACACGTTCATAACAATATATAATATGTTCAATATTTACCGTCTTTTTATGCATTACCGGAACTAATCTCCTCGCCGCATTTATTTCCCTTTCCATAGCAGCGCACTTCCAACTTCCGGCAACAAATGTGTGTTCCTTCTTCCAAACACGAGTGTGTTCTAATCATGGCAGGCTTGGTAACAGACAACGGAGATTACAATTTTTGGACAAATAAGGATTCACAACCTTATCTTTTTGAAGTCGAATATACAGAAGATGAACTGCTGCTTATAGCACGAACAGAGGGCGAATCGTTGGAGCAGACAGAAGACGAAAGAGGGAGGTCGTCATGACTTGCAGGTACAATTGTGAAATAAATGGCGTGCTTACTCAAAGTCAACTTGAAATAACGTCCCCGGCCAGCTGGACCAAAATGAACAATAACAATGATAATTATATGATTATCATAATTGTTAACTAATATAAACTATCCTAATTGGTGATCAGGGACCACCAATGAGCCTCCTACTTGCCAACCAGGAACAGTTGAGGACACCTTTGCTCTGAACAGAGGTAAAGTTACAGCTATACATGCTGAAACAGAAATGCACAATAAAAATAAAAGGGCTAGGAAAGTATTTTAAACCAAGAGAGGAAACAACAAATCAAGTTGTCAGAAAACTGATTCCATATGTATTAGAAAGTCCAAAACCAAGGGAGGGTAATTTTGGCGGCGGGCTGCTAACTGCTCAGTGGCCTTGTGGTTAGAGTGTCGGTAGGTTGTGAGTTCTAACCCCGGTCGAGTCATACCAAACACTATAAAAATGAGACCCATTACCTCCCTGCTTGGCAGTCAGCATCAAGGGTTGGAATTGGGGGTTAAATCACCAAAATGATTCCCAAGCTTGGCCACCGCTGCTGCTCACTGCTCCCCTCACCTCCCAGGGGGTGAACAAGGGGATGGGTCAAATGCAGAGAGTAATTTCACCAGACCTAGTGTGTGTGTGGCAATCATTGGTACCTTAACTTTAACTTTTAACTTTAACATACGTCCCCCCGCCACTATCAACCATAGGGCAGAACCTGCTATGTACAAACACCAGTGCTTACATAGAGCTAACAAAATAACTCAGTTGGAATGTATTTTTAATAAATGCTCTTGTTTTCATGCAGGGCATAGTAATTCCTCAGCAAGGATGAGCCATGCCTAACTTCTTTGAAACAAAACGTAGAAGGCGTCATTGAACTAATTAAATTGAAAATGCATTCTTCAAAGTCACCACTATTTTTGTAAAATGCATGATTTACAGTCAATGAAAATACATTGTTACATGATATGTTATAAAAAGATTCTCAAAAATAGAAGAAATCATTTACTTTCTTGCCAAATCCATCTGAGTGTGAAGGTCACAACACAAACTGCTGTTCCGATCCATGATCAGAAACCACAAAACCTCCATTGCATTCCTTTTACTACCATACTTTGGATCGCATGCCAGTATACCACATCCTCCACTCTCACAGAACAACCGACTAAAAGCTTCAGACATCGGATCACATATATCACGGATAAAAGCCTTGACACACACTTAGCCAAACACTTCCTGGATTACTCAAGATAGGCTCCGAAGCTTCTGCATGACAAGTTCAATCATTCGTTCTACCCATTTTTTTTTTGCTGTCATGTCCCGTTTTAGTTCCGTCATGTCAAATCCTTGTCAATGTGCCTGGATTGTTCCTCATTCCTGCCTTATTTCTCTTGTTTTTGCAAATACATTGTCAATTTATATGTAGTTTATCTTTTGTCCTAACTGGATTACAATCACTTTTTAATCATTACACCAAAGCTGTGACACCGTATGCAAATGATTTATGTTCGACCATGTTCATGGTATGTTATCAAGAGGTAATGTTTGTTATTGAGAGTATTACTACTGAGGTGTTTTGTCCACACTCCTCTCTGAGCTGCCACCTTACCGTGGTAGAGGAGTTTGCGTGTCCCAATGATCCTAGGAGAGGCGACGGGCTGGGGTGGCAATTCTTGTTGCCCCCCGGCTCAGAGCCTGCATGTTGGAGTTCAACCCGGTGGACGAGAGGGTAGCTTCCCTCCGCCTTCGGGTGGGGGAACGGGTCCTGACTGTGGTTTGCGCTTACGCGCCAAACCGCAGCTCAGAGTACCCACCCTTTTTGGATTCACTCGAGGGAGTACTTGAGAGTGCTCCCCCGGGTGATTCCCTCGTTCTACTGGGGGACTTCAATGCTCATGTTCGCAGCGACAGTGAAACCTGGAGAGGCGTGATTGGGAAGAATGGCTGCCCGGATCTGAACCCGAGCGGTGTTTTGTTATTGGACTTTTGTGCCCGTCACAGATTGTCCATAACAAACACCATGTTCAAACATAAGGGTGTCCATATGTGCACTTGGCACCAGGACACCCTAGGCCGCAGTTCCATGATCGACTTTGTAGTTGTGTCGTCGGATTTGCGGCCTCATGTTTTGGACACTCGGGTGAAGAGAGGGGCGGAGCTTTCTACCGATCACCACCTGGTGGTGAGTTGGCTGCGATGGTGGGGGAGGATGCCGGACAGACCTGGCAGGCCCAAACGCATTGTGAGGGTTTGCTGGGAACGTCTGGCAGAGTCTCCTGTCAGAGAGAGTTTCAATTTCCACCTCCGGAAGAACTTTGAACATGTCACGAGGGAGGTGCTGGACATTGAGTCCGAATGGACCATGTTCCGCACCTCTATTGTCGAGGCGGCTGATTGGAGCTGTGGCCGCAAGGTAGTTGGTGCCTGTCGTGGCGGTAATCCTAGAACCCGTTGGTGGACACCGGCGGTGAGGGATGCCGTCAAGCTGAAGAAGGAGTCCTATCGGGTTCTTTTGGCTCATAGGACTCCTGAGTCAGCGGACAGGTACCGACAGGCCAAGCGGTGTGCGGCTTCGGCGGTCGCAGAGGCAAAAACTCGGACATGGGAGGAGTTCGGGGAAGCCATGGAAAACGACTTCCGGACGGCTTCGAAGCGATTCTGGACCACCATCCGCCGCCTCAGGAAGGGGAAGCAGTGCACTATCAACACCGTGTATGGTGAGGATGGTGTTCTGCTGACCTCGACTGCGGATGTTGTGGATCGGTGGAGGGAATACTTCGAAGACCTCCTCAATCCCACCAACACGTCTTCCTATGAGGAAGCAGTGCCTGGGGAATCTGTGGTGGGCTCTCCTATTTCTGGGGCTGAGGTTGCTGAGGTAGTTAAAA
Source organism: Entelurus aequoreus (assembly GCF_033978785.1). NCBI lineage: Eukaryota > Metazoa > Chordata > Actinopteri > Syngnathiformes > Syngnathidae > Entelurus > Entelurus aequoreus. The sequence goes on along the minus strand of NC_084734.1, from coordinate 55,859,398 downwards.
AGCTCCTCGGTGGCAAGGCCCCGGGGGTGGAAGAGATCCGCCCGGAGTTCCTTAAGGCTCTGGATGCTGTGGGGCTGTCTTGGTTGACAAGACTCTGCAGCATCGCGTGGACATCGGGGGCAGTACCTCTGGATTGGCAGACCGGGGTGGTGGTTCCTCTCTTTAAGAAGGGGAACCGGAGGGTGTGTTCTAACTATCGTGGGATCACACTCCTCAGCCTTCCCGGTAAGGTCTATTCAGGTGTGCTGGAGAGGAGGCTACGCCGGATAGTCGAACCTCGGATTCAGGAGGAACAGTGTGGTTTTCGTCCTGGTCGTGGAACTGTGGACCAGCTCTATACTCTCGGCAGGGTCCTTGAGGGTGCATGGGAGTTTGCCCAACCAGTCTACATGTGTTTTGTGGACTTGGAGAAGGCATTCGACCGTGTCCCTCGGGAAGTCCTGTGGGGAGTGCTCAGAGAGTATGGGGTATCGGACTGTCTGATTGTGGCGGTCCGCTCCCTGTATGATCAGTGCCAGAGTTTGGTCCGCATTGCCGGCAGTAAGTCGGACACATTTCCAGTGAGAGTTAGACTCCGCCAAGGCTGCCCTTTGTCACCGATTCTGTTCATAACTTTTATGGACAGAATTTCTAGGCGCAGTCAAGGCGTTGAGGGGATCTGGTTTGGTGGCTGCAGGATTAGGTCTCTGCTTTTTGCAGATGATGTGGTCCTGGTGGCTTCATCTGGCCAGGATCTTTAGCTCTCGCTGGATCGGTTCGCAGCTGAGTGTGAAGCGACTGGAATGAAAATCAGCACCTCCATGTCCGAATCCATGGTTCTCGCCTGGAAAAGGGTGGAGTGCCATCTCCGGGTTGCGGAGGAGACCCTGCCCCAAGTGGAGGAGTTCAAGTACCTCGGAGTCTTGTTCACGAGTGAGGGAAGAGTGGATCGTGAGATCGACAGGCGGATCGGTGCGGCGTCTTCAGTAATGCGGACGCTGTATCGATCCGTTGTGGTGAAGAAGGAGCTGAGCCGGAAGGCAAAGCTCTCAATTTACAGGTCGATCTACGTTCCCATCCTCACCTATGGTCATGAGCTTTGGGTTATGACCGAAAGGACAAGATCACGGCTACAAGCGGCCGAAATGAGTTTCCTCCGCCGGGTGGCGGGGCTCTCCCTTAGAGATAGGGTGAGAAGCTCTGCCATCCGGGGGGAGCTCAAAGTAAAGCCGCTGCTCCTCCACATCGAGAGGAGCCAGATGAGGTGGTTCGGGCATCTGGTCAGGATGCCACCCGAACGCCTCCCTAGGGAGGTGTTTAGGGCACGTCCGACCGGTAGGAGGCCACGGGGAAGACCCAGGACATGTTGGGAAGACTATGTCTCCCGGCTGGCCTGGGAACGCCTCGGGATCCCCCGGGAGGAGCTGGACGAAGTGGCTGGGGAGAGGGAAGTCTGGGCTTCCCTGCTTAAGCTGCTGCCCCCGCGACCCGACCTCGGATAAGCGGAAGAAGATGGATGGATGGATGGATATATATATATATATATATATATATATATATATATATATTATATATATATATATATATATATATATATATATCTGTCCTGGGCATGACGTTAAAGTGCATCCGGCAGTGGAGGCTCCTCTATGGGGTCTTGGGGCACTAGGAGGTTATCCCTTTAATACTGTTACCCCAGGTGGCTCTTGGCAAAGGCCTAGTACCTGACTGCTCCCTAGCCAGGGATACGGTGAAGACCTCAACGGCGGAGCAGGTGGAAGACGGTAGATTTAAGAACTACCACAACGGCTGCGATGGGGGTAGAAGGCTGCAGCAGAAAAGGGTCCCCAGTCGTCTTGGACTCCATGGCACTGGACCCTGACCCGTTTCTGTCAACGATCGTGTGGTGACTGTCTGTGCCCCAGTCTCCCCACGTAAAACAAAGTCATGCACAGGCATCTTCCATAAAGGGATACACCCCTACCAGGAGTATCGTCATACTCGTTCGAGTGATAGCCAATGAATGAATGATGACTGTGTGCGTGTGTGTTGCTGAAGATGCACCTCTGCTCTTTTTACCCGCAATGTCGGCATGCCAGTATGTGCGTAAGAATATAAAACAGTATAGTACAGTTTTAAATTAATTAGTTTCTCGGTACTTTACTAGTACCGGTACACCGTACAACCCTACTTTACGCCGGGGTGGGGGGTCCCCACATCTACGGTCCCCTCCAAGGTTTCTCATTATCATCCCATTGGGTTGAGTTATTTCTTGCCCTAATGTGGGATCTGAGCTAAGGATGTTGTTGCGGCTTGTGCAGCCCTTTTAAGACCCCCGCTACCACCAAACCCTGCCCCCTCAACATAGCTTTTTTGTATTGGATTCAATGGGGTACCAATACTTCCATATCAACCGTTTACGTCACGCGCATACGTCATCATATCTAGACGTTTTCACCCGGAAGTTTGGCGGGAAATTTAAAATTGCACTTTATAAGTTAACCCGGCCGTATTGGCATGTGTTGCAATGTTAAGATTTCCTCATTGATATATAAACTATCAGACTGCGTGGTCGGTAGTAGTGGGTTTCAGTAGGCCTTTAAAGTTGTTTTATGCGGCTACCATCAGTGTAACCTGTGTGGCTTTTGATCAAGTATGCCTTGCTGTCACTTACGTGGGGCTCGGCTGGCACGCTCTTTGTACAGGTTGTAGAGGGCGTTAAATAATGTGCCATCACGGCACGCCCTTATTATTATTGTTAGGGTGAAAATTTGATAATATTTGCCCTGGGAGATTTCTGGGAGAGGCACTAAAATCCGGAAGTCTCCCGGGAAAATCGGGAGGGTCGGCAAGCAGTGTTGGGTTAGTTACTGAAAACCAGTAACTAGTTACAGTTACTAGTTACTTTATTTCAAAAGTAACTCAGTTACTTACACCAAAAAGTAATGTGTTACTGTGAAAAGTGAAGTGAAGTGAATTACATTTATATAGCGCTTTTTCTCAACTGACTCAAAGCGCTTTACATTGTGAAACCCAATATCTAAGTTACATGTAAACCAGTGTGGGTGGCACTGGGAGCATGTGGGTAAAGTGTCTTGCCCAAGGACACAACGGCAGTGACTAGGATGGCGGAAGCGGGGATCGAACCTGCAACCCTCAAGTTGCTGGTACGGCCGCTCTACCAACCGAGCTATACCGCCCTAACTATTTAGTTACTTCTTTTTTTAAAGCTCCCATTAATGTTCTTTTAGCCTTCATTTCAGTACTGTTATTGCACTGGAGAATAATATAATGTGTTGATCAACTTGACATGCATTTTTATCTTCCATCCATCCATCCATCCATTTTCTACCGCTTATTCCCTTCGGAGTCGCGGGGGGCGCTGGAGCCTATCTCAGCTACAATCGGGCGGAAGGTGGGGTACACCCTGGACAAGTCGCCACCTCATCGCAGGGCATTTTTATCTTCCTTTTAACATAATTAATGAAAAACAGTGCAACATAAAAAGGCATTTCTCCTTTCTTTAAACTTGGACCAATGACCATTAATAAAAAACAAGTTAAAGTGCAACATAAGAAGGCACATCATCTTCCTTGAAACATAGTGAAATAAAGCCTGACATCTGGAGTGATGCTGCTGTCTTCCACACTTGGAGCCATGGATTGTAGAATCCTTGTTTTCAGTGGCAGGATCATTGACACAGATGGTGAAATTTCAGTGCTCAGTAGAGATGTAACAGTTTTGAGGGGTTTAAGCACCTTGAGGACCTCCTCTGCCACTCTCACATTATCATCAGACAGGGTGATGATGTCTTTGACATTTGTCTTCAGGGTCTTGTGGGTCAATGCAGAGTATATAGCTGCCTGCTGCTGCAACATATCATAAGTGGAGTAGGAGTTCCACCTCGTTGGGACATCATGTATGAGTTTATGAGTAGGCAGCTTTAGCATTTCTTGCTTTGTCTTAAGCACATGAGCACCTGTTGTGCTTGGGTGGAAGTAGGAAACCTCCTTCCTGATCCTCCCAAGGATGCGCTCCATCCTATTGACTGAGATGTGATGCCAAATTCCCTACATGCACCTATCTGTGGTCCCAGTCCTGTCTCATTCACTGCAATTATTTGATTGTTGGCATTATCACGTGTGACTGGGATATCTTTATCTTCCATTCCTCCACTGCTTGTGTCAGTACCTGCGCAAGGTGACTCTCGTAGAGGGGGCGTGTCTTCTCATCTGCCAGTCTGCTGTGATGAAGTGAGCGCTTATAGTTCCCCTGGACGTCCACCCGTCTGTCGTGAGCGCAACAGATGATGCTCGGGATAGTTCATCCACAACTTTTTTCTTCTCCTGCGTAAAGATCTGGCACAAACTTATCGCTGAAGTGGGTGCGTGACGGGATGTCGTAACGTGGTTCAAGCACGTTCAGCATGTGTTTAAAACCCTCGTTTTGCACAACGGTGTCTGCACCTATAAAGACACCGATTAAATGGTGCGGGGTGTTCAAGCTCCTCCGTTACTCCGCTCGCCCTGACCACGCTGTGTGTGGACTGAACGTGCAAACACCTTTTTTTTTGTTTCATATATCTAACCGCGGATCACGTGTGCGTCGAACCGAAGGCACGCCCCCCCTCCTCCCCACACCCACACCCAGACACACACACAAAATGCGCCTGTGACAGAGGAAGATTCAGAAGAATGACACCGCAGCGCTTCTGTTTCTAGCCTATACTACATAAAAAATAACGTAAAGTAACGCAGTAACGCATCTTGTAGTAACGGTAACTGAGTTACTGAATATAAAAAATAACGCGTTAGATTACTAGTTACCGCCAAAACTAACGGCGTTACAGTAAGTCCCAGTTAGTCCCAACACTGTCGGCAAGTATGCAGCTGAGCTGCATCAGAGTGGTCAAAGCCGACCCCTGCTCTATCACAAAAAAATAAGAGTTGTAGAAATGTAGTGTATGTAAACTTTTGACCACGACTGTATATATATATATATATATATATATATATATATATATATATATATATATATATATATATATATATATATTTATATATATATATATATATATATATTTATATATATATATATATTTATATATATATATATATATGTATATATATATATATATATATATATATATATATATATATTATTTTTTTTTATTTTTTTTATATATATATATACTGTATATAAATAAACCTGTATGCTATGTACAAAATCTGTTGCATTTATGTAATCAACAAACTGCTGCAGAGAACCCGTAATTTTATTTATGCATCTAACACTTGGTACACTTGGTTAATGCTTAATGTCCAATAAAATACTATATTTGAGTCCTTGTATTTAAGAAATACAAATCCAAACTTACCCACCCGCACTAAACGAAAAATGCAACGTCTCAGAGGCCATCTGCTTTCGTGTTTTTTATTGCGTGTAGTAATGGAGTGTGCAGTCAAATGTCCTCATATTTAAGAGACAAAAATCCAAACCTAACTAAATATTATCCACCGGTACTGAACCAACAATGCAAACCAAAATGTGGCATCTGCATCATGTGTTCCATCGCGTATACTGGAGTGTGCAGTCAACTGTTCTTCTGAATCAAGAGGAAAAAAAAGGACTATTTCAGTTCACAATGTATTTATATTTCACTTTTACATTTCAACACCCTGTATTTATACTAAAATCTCTGCAATTAACCCCCATTTCACCCCACACATATATATGCAAATTAAAAGTCAATTAAAATATTTATTTTCCCTGGTTAGTGTGGTTTTTGCTTCTGCACCTCGCCGCACAACATCGTCACATGAGGGCTGTAAGACATCACCTTCATCTTCAAACAAGAGCGTAAACTGAATGTGAGGTGTGAACGGTGCTTGTTTTCAATAACGTTCATGTTGGAGAACACCTGCTCACAGTTGTATGAGTATCTGAAGATTGCCAGGACCCCAAATGCATACCTCTTCGTATTTACTGCATGTACGTGTTGGGGATGGCATTCCATGTTTCAAACACAAGTTTGTCCTGTTTGGGAAGATTTGCAATGGCGCTCCATTAGTGATTCTGAGCAAGAACAGCCTTCTGACGGGACACATTTTCAAGATCTGCTGTCAAGCTCTTAAACTTCAACACCAAGATTTCCTTGTCGGCGATGTCGGCCAGTTCCATCTCAGGTCAGATCAGGTTGATTCCCACCGGCAAACGCAGTCATGTTCAGCAGAGCTGGTTCAATGCTCAGAGGAGTGACAGGATTCACAGAATCGTTTCTCAAATTAAGTTTGCATTGCAGACTGCAAATACTGCAAATTTATCACATTGCCAACTTGTTGGAACTCTCTCAAAGAAAGGAAGTGACACAGTGTACATCGCTGTAAATCCTTGGCCAACAGTGTCAACTTGGACTCAAATCCCAACACCTCTTCCAGCATGTGCAGAGCTGTTCCTCCTTTCCCTTGAAGAGACATGTTCAACGTGTTCAGGTGCGCTGTCATATCAACCATGAAGTGGAGTTTTTCAAGCCATTCTGGCAGTTTCAGCTCAGGAAAGGTGAGCCATTGGCTGCCAAGGAAAGTGTTCCCTTCTTCCAGACACGCTGCAAAGTGTTTCAGCGCTTCCCCCCTGGACAGCCACCGGACTTTGTTATGCAGCAGGAGATCAGAATACTCGCTGTCCACCTTATTCAGTAATTATTTTGTTGACAATCTGCAAAGCCAAAACATTCCAGATACTTTAGTTAAGGTCTGAATACAATTAACATACTTGTTGTTTAAATATAATTAAACTATTAACCATATTCTTCTGATCAGGGTACACAAAAAAGTGGATTCACAGCCGAATACCGAATATTCTTATTAATACCGATTCTAAATCAATTCGTCATTTTCAAAAATCTAATCTAATTTTTTTTTCAGGATCAATCTTTAAAAAAAACAGAATTTGATATCTCTATGCAACCAAAAGGAACATGTATAAGCATGATAACCTGTTTTGTAAAAGTTTCATTATAATTATTAAACCAAATAATACATTTCGAGAATCATTTTGAATCGAGAAAAGTGATGAATGAAGAGACAATTCTGAATTAGAGTGTCACCCCAGGAATCGGAAATGCATCGAATTGTGAGGTGCCCAAAGATCCACACCCTCTATCTTCTTCTACTTGGCCTGAAGTGTCACACATCTGAGAGAACATACACACTTTGCTAACACCTTGAGTAACACACAAATAACTCCTTCGAACTTTCTTAGAAATCAATAGAGTTTTAAAAAAACAAAACACTGATGGATGAAGTTTCCACTGCTGGGCTTCTCAAAAAACTGAGGTGAGCTATCTCTACAACACAAGGATGAAAACCGTTTTGAAACTGACCGAGGAAAACTGAGAAAAAAGGCTTGTATTGATATAGGTCTTGTATGGCAACGTCTACCTGTTTGCATTAATTTTTAAGACAACAAAAGTAGCTACATTTCCACTATACAATGTTTCTAAAGACAGTAAAACAATCAAATACAAATATCTCATGCCGCATAATTTGAACCGTTTGGACCAGACTTTTAATGCTTTGTCATATATGACAGCGTATTTCTGTTATATATAATCTAAAATATGCTTTTACAAACATTTAACACATAACATTTTAAGTAATCAGGGCAATGACAATGTCTATAATATTCAATTAACCCAGCTTAGGTGTGACAATTTGACCTGAGTTTAGTTAGCCAACAAAGAGTTTGCATTTTCAACATGATCGACTGGCGAGGTGTTTCCTCTGCAGCAAGCAGTAATCAGTGATGAAGAAAACAAAAAAACAAACGCGTTTTTGAAATGAATGCGTCACGGTTGCTTAAAATTATCAAAATACGTAATTATTAAATGTTACTATGTTACTACCACCTTACATATATACTTACAGTATGTATATAAAAACTTAATGGAGGTGTTTGGATTTTTTAAAAGTTTTTTTTAAGGCAGAATAGAGCGGCTCCCATAGGCTCCATGTAAGCTGACTTTTGATCAAATTTATTGAAATTAAAATTTGAAATAAAAGTGCAGTTCTCCTTTAAGTGTAATGAACTGGCTGCAGTTGTGTGTGGGTGGATTTGACCCACAACTCCAAAACCAGATACTGCAACGAAGGGCAAAAAGTAGGCAGCAGAGCAGCCAAACACGTTGTTGTTTTTATTTGACATGTGCCGTTTTAGAATCATAGCAAGCTAGTTAAAAGCTTAACATCATCGCGTATCTTTCAGGGGACTGATACATTTGGAGAAACATTTCCAGTTTAAAAAAGATAATTTGCACCTGCAGATCCTGACGACTGAATTACCGTTTTCTTCAAAGCAACATGTATACAGAATGTTGAACAGATTTGCAGAGATGAGACGCTGCTCAGTTTACATATTCTCTGTCCCTCCACCTGAAAGGCATCTGCCGACATGGAGCTAAACTAGTTTAAAGAAACCTGTCATTCTGGTGTGCTCATATGCCACTTTTAGTAGCATTAATAACCTTTCATGTCAGATATTTCTGGAACAAACAAGCACAGTATGTCTGACAGTTTTGACAGCACTAATCAATGTTTCATTAAAATGTGAGTCGTACTTTGGATTGTGAGTTGGGGTGACATGGTTCAGTGGCTAGAGTGGCCGCTTAATAAGAATTACCGGTTCAATCCCCGCCTGCGGAGCTAATTTCGAGGTGTCCCTTGAACTCTAAACTGCTCCTGATGAGTAGTGGTTTGTGCCTTGCTTGACAGTTTTCACCATCAAAGTGTAGATCTACTACACACTGATGTCGACCTACTCAGTGGCATAGTGGTTAGAGTGTCCGCCCTGAGATCGGTACGTTGTGAGTTCAAACCCCGGCCGAGTCATACCAAAGACTATAAAAATGGGACCCATTACCTCCCTGCTTGGCACTCAGCATCAAAGGTTGGAATTGGGGGTTAATTCACCAAAAATTATTCCCGGGCGCGGCCCCCGCTGCTGCTCACTGCTCCCCTCACCTCCCAGGGGGTGATCAAGGGTGATGGGTCAAATGCAGACAATAATTTAGCCACACCTAGTGTGTGTGACAATCATTGGTACTTTAACTTTAACTTTTTTAGATAGATTAATGTGATGTATAATCTAAAGCCCTTCGAGTATCGTTCCAGGTATTGCTGGTATTCCAACAGGTGACTTCTTCCCAGAAGTGAAAACCAGTGGTGATCGACCAAGCTGAGATGTCCGTTGTACAGCAAGCACGCGCAAACTATCTGAGTGCAAAATAGGCTTAAATCTTCCTGCAAAAAGCAGATACGAGCAAAACAAAATCAAAGTATGCAATGGAATAGATCCCTATACTTTATCAAAAAAATATTTGTCGAGTCATATCAAGGATTACGTCGGTCCTGTTCCCTGACATATCAAACGATTGTGCTCCAGACACCATTCAACACAACAAAACAAATGTAAACTTGGTAAAGCATGGAAGTCTACAACTTCTTTGTGTTTGACTGGGTCAAGGAAATTGGTATCAAGACTAAATACATTTTTTGCACGGGTAAGATTGCATTTCATGATTTAACTTTGCGTCTAAGCTGGCATGATTGTTGCTGTTGCCCGTGCCGTTTACGAGTAGCGTGTTTTTCCCCGTCTTTATCAAAATATACTCTTAACTATATATGTCAACATTTTGTATGTGTTGAAGGTTCTTCGACTCTGCTCGTTTAAAATGGAGTGTGAGCTGCAAGAATTTCTCGTTGTCGTTTCCACAAACCTTGCTCTTTTCCGGCCTTTTTAATACCCTCTTGAGGAACTTTGAAGAAATGTTTATCCTTTCCGCGATTTGAACGGTTTGTACAGCCGAAAACAACACAAGTATAGGGCATTTTTTCTTCTAAATGACGCCTAGTACCCATTGAAAACAGAGCAAGCTTGACCACCACCAGTATTCATTGGGCGGGATGTGAGCCCAATGTGGCGTCAGTAACATCCCAGCAATTGTTAAGCGCTATATAAATAGAGACTATTTGAACATTTTACTGACTATCAGCTCATCAGTTATGATCAACAGTCATGTCATGTACTGTAGAAGTTGTGCAAATAATAATTACTTTTTTTAAACATACTGTCACTTGAGAAAGAACCATATCACTGTTTTTTGTAGGTTAATTTTTAGTCATCCGGGCAATAAAACATCAGAGTATTTAGTGATAAATGACAAATGGGTTATACTTGTATAGCGCTTTTCTACCTTCAAGGTACTCAACGCACTTTGACAGTATTTCCACATTCACCCATTCACACACACATTCACACACTGATGGCTGGAGCTGCCATGCAAGGCGCTAACCAGCAGCCATCAGGAGCAAGGGTGAAGTGTCTTTCCCAAGGACACAACGGACGTGACTAGGATGGTAGAAGGTGGTGATTGAACCCCAGTAACCAGCAACCCTCCGATTGCTGGCACGGCCACTCTACCATCTTCGCCACGCCGTAGTGGAAAGAAATGAATGACAAAACAGACTATACAGAATATACATGATTGTCTTATAGGAAAGTTTGATTTGGACACATTTTAGAGACTGATTTTACCTGAGATTATTAAATGTTAACAATCTGCAATATGTTTTTGTATTTTCTGTTTGATTTGCAGTGACAATGAAACGACCATATTGCGACATTGACAGTTCAGCTGTCAATAAACATTTGTCAAAAAATATAGACCAGCGCAGTTCCAGCGAAAGAGAAACGTATGTGCTGCAAAGAAGAAGAAGCCTTAAAACAATGTTCTTGGAAATGTATTTTAAGAATGTTGTTTATAACAAAGTTTTCAACTTAACAGCTGGGCTGTGAGACAGACATCTGAAGTCATGTCTTGAATAAAAAAAAATTCAGTTACAGTCATCTGTATCAGTTTCACTTTTGTGACAACTATTTAATTACAAAATGTTATGTATTGTGTATTATTAAGTCAGTAACTTGTGTTAAATGTAAGTGTTTTGTACCACCAAGTACAATAGGGTTTATTCTTTACTTAAAACATGTTAACTTATTAACCTCATGCTGTGCACGTTGAAATATTCTACAAGGTTTGACATCAATGGATACAAGAACGTTGTCCAAAAGACAAAAATATTTGGACACTAATGCCTTTAAACTTGAAAATAGCATCCATTGCTAGTCAAATCAGCAAAGCATAGTCTGAAGAAGTTTGCAAATATATATTTGGGTCATTTGTATTGTGCTCAAGTTTTTAATCTTTCAAAGTGAGGACCACTCCATAAAAAGGACATTTTCTTTTATGGCATGGTCCACTATGATTGATAAAAACTTTTTTTGGCTCCCATCTTCACACAAATCTTCAAGTAAGTATGTACATTTTATTTGTAAAGTGATTTGACGGATAAAATCACAAAGGGCTGTACAAAACATAGGTGAATTAAAACAACGATTACATTTAAACAACAGGGGCAACATCATGGAAAGGATACTAAGTGGATTAAAAATGGTAGTTAAAAGATGTATTACCTAAAAGCTTTACTAAAAAGAGTAGTCTTCAAATGTTTCTTAAAAGTGTCAACACAGTCAAGCTCACAGAGGGACTGGTGCAAGTTGTTCTGGAGTCTGGGAGCTATAGCCTAGAATGCCAGGCCTCCCCGGGTTTTGAAATGGGTTTCTGGGATCTTTAAGAGACTCTGGCCTAAAGACCGGAGGCTGCGCCCTGAAGTGTAGGGGCATAACAAATCAACGATGTACTGAGGGGTCCCTCAGACTGAGGGGTCTAAAATCTTAAACTCAATGCAGAATTTGTCTAGAAGCCAATGAAGAATGGATACAACGGGGGTGATATGGGGTGTTCTGGGTCCACCGGTCAAAAGTCTGGCAGCCGCATTTTGTGGCGTCTAAGTCTCTTTAGCGTTGACTTGTTCAAAAAAGTGAAAAGAAAATTGCAATAATCAATACGAGATGAAAATAATGTGTGAATGATCATTTCGACATCCGATTTTGACAGCGAATTTCTCACTTTAGAAATATTTCTGAGATGATAAAAACAGTTTTTGGTCAGTTGACAAAAGTGACCATCCAAAGACAGTGACTGGTTGAACACAACGCCAAGGTTTCTGAGGCTGCTTTTAACAGGTTCACCTAGAGGACCAAGGGATTTCTTGATCAGGCCTACAGATGGGAGGGGGAATAGCTGGCTCTCTGGTGCAGTTAGAACCATCTGGAGCTCAAGACTGTGGAGATGATAGTGGACTTCAGGAGAAGCACACCCCCTCCCACTTTTTGCCCCACCATTCTTAGCAGCACAGTGTCCAATGTAGACTCTTTCAGGTTCATGTTTCAACCTGCCCCAGGAACTGCTGATCATGTTCTATACATCCATCATTCAGTCTGTCCTTTGCCCCTCCATCACAGACTGTCACGGACAATTAGGGCTGCAGAAAATATTGGTTTTGACCTATTCCCCATCCAGGACTTATACCGGTCTAGGACCAGGAAACTGTCAGGTTGGGTTGATTGGTGTTAGTTTATTTCGAAAATGCATATGATTACAATGTTCATTAATAACCTTTTTTATTGTTTATATATCGATTCCGTTACAATCGGGTAGCATTATTGCAGACCCCTAACACCCTGGTCTCACACTGTTCAAACTCCTCCCCTCCAACTGGCGTTACAAATCACAGCTGGGCCCAGAGAGCGGTGGTTGGAGGTAGGCTGGCTATCTAGTTAGCTCCAGCCATCGAGAGGGAGGGGAGCAGCGACGCCACAAGGCTGAGAAAAAACATCAATGAGACCCAGTGAGTGAGCGGATCGGTTCGCAGCCGAGTGTGAAGCGACTGAGATAGGAAACAGCACCTCCAAGTCCGAGTCCATGGTTCTTGCCAGGAAAAGGGTGGAGTGCCATCTCCGGGTTGGGGAGGAGATGTTGCCCCAAGTGGAGGAGTTCAAGTACCTCGGAGTCTTGTTCACGAGTGAGGGAAGAGTGGATTGTGAGATCGACAGGTGGATCGGTGCGGCGTCTTCAATAATGCGGACGCTGTCTCGATCCGTTGTGGTGAAGAAGGAGATGAGCCGGAAGGCAAAGCTCTCAATTTACCGGTCGATTTACGTTCCCATCCTCACCTATGGTCATGAGCTTTGGGTCATGACCAAAAGGACAAGATCACGGGTACAAGCGGCCGAAATGAGTTTCCTCCGCCGGGTGGCGGGGCTCTCCCTTAGAGATAGGGTGAGAAGCTCTGTCATCCGGGAGGAGCTCAAAGTAAAGCCGCTGCTCCTCCACATCGAGAGGAGCCAGATGAGGTGGTTCGGGCATCTGGTCAGGATGCCACCCGAACGCCTCCCTAGGGAGGTGTTTCGGGCACGTCCAACCGGTAGTAGGCCACGGGGAAGACCCAGGACACGTTGGGAAGACTATGTCTCCCGGCTGGCCTGGGAACGCCTCGGGATCCCCCGGGAGGAGCTGGACGAAGTGGCTGGGGAGAGGGAAGTCTGGGCTTCCCTGCTTAGGCTGCTGCCCCCGCGACCCGACCTCAGATAAGCGGAAGAAGATGGATGGATGGATGGAGTGAGCAGCGGCAGAATCCAGGTCCGGCATGCAGCAGCAGGAGCTGCGAGGGGGTGCAGGAAGAGGCTGCGAGTAGCGAGCAGCTGCAGAGAGGCTAAGGCGGAGCTACAGGAGACCCAGATCATCACTACCAAGACCAGCTTGGGCCCAAAGAAGACACTAACAGCTGAGGAAAGTGAGGAGATCAGACGAGCGTTGGAGGATCTGACAGCAGAGATGTCAGCTGTGAAAAAACATCAGCAAACTATCATGCAACTCGTGAAGGAGTTGAAATACCTGCGGGTACAAAATGACAAAAAGGACTAACAAAAAAGCTTGATGGAGCCAGAACAGCTCTCCAAGATAAATGATGTAATTGTGACAGGACTACACATTCAATAAGCCCTGTACATATGCACGTGTTGCAGGATGAGGTTGCTCATCGCTGTCTTGGACACGTGTGTGTGTGTGTGTGTGTGTGTGTGTGTGTGTGTGTGTGTGTGTGTGTGTGTGTGTGTGTGTGTGTGTGTGTGTGTGTGTGTGTGTGTGTGTGTGTGTGTATGGCTCATTACCACCAGATGTGTGGGACCTCGATATCAACAGGTGATGGTGGCATATCCTAACCTTAGGCTGCCACTTAGGGTCACTATATAATTGGGAGGGTTAGTCCCATATCGCTCTCTGGCATTGTATCACACCCACTTCCTGGTAACCTCACATCCTCTCGCTTGCATTGAAGGTATGTAGACTGGTAACTGCTTTGGTTGTGCTAATTAACACAGCTGTTAAAATGATTAACATATTTTTTTCTAATAATTCCACTTAAACGTAAGCTGTCCACCTCTGGCACGTTGGTGTCGAGGTCCAAGCTATATCTGGTTTGTCGTGGCTGTCTGCAGGTACGCAACCATTGTTTGTTTTTTTAATGAGCAATACCATCCATCCATCCATTTTATACCGCTTGTCCATTTTTGGGGTTGCGGGGGGTGCTGGAGAGCAATACCATTGATTGTATTTCTATGTACAAATAACTGTTTGTGTTTAATTTGTCTCCTTTTTGTATTCTTTATTTCATTTTTTTCCTCATATTTTAGTTGCTGAGGACATGCGGTGGTGTCCTGGGTGGTTTTCCCCCTTTTGGTGTGTTGTGATCTTCACGTGTGCTGTGGGGTGACCTTATTTTGTTACTTTGGGGATCCCACTCAAAAATATGATCGCTTTTGAGAATGAACTAGGCCTACAAAGTTGGGACAATATGCACAGTGAAAATGATGTAGATAATGCATATGTCAATATTTTAAATATTTTCCTGATTCTTTATGACAAACATTGTCTAGGGAAACAACTTAGTACTAAGCAAAACAAAAACAGTCAACCACGGATGACAAAGGGTTTGAAAAATGCATGTAACAAAATAAATACATTATACAGAACATTCATAACACATCTAAAGAGGCAGAAAAAAAATACGAAAAATATAAGAACAAGCTAACTAGCATACTTTGCACATGTAGAAAAGAACATGTATAGTATAGTATACTGCTCCCCAGTGACTGTTAAAAGACGGGAGACATGTTCTGTGAAATCAAAAAATCCAAACACAGATCCTTTATTCAGTGACGAACACCTTCAAACCACTTTTCAGTGCACTTGTTGAAGGCCAAAACAGACTGGCTTTTTCCTCACTAAATGAGTAAAATGACTGAAAAGGCATTTAAAGCACGCATTGCTTAAGTTAATTGTTTACATTTCTACAAATAAAACAACTCATATTTGGCACTCATTTTGCTGTATACTTTTAATATTTTGAATCAGTTACATTTGTCTCACTAAAAATATGCCATAACGCCATCTCTCAGACATAGTGTGTGAAATGCTCAATCATTAAAATGTGTGTTGCCAGGTTTGGACACATGAGAGTGCTGTTGGCCTGTGTTTAAAGTGGGAAGGGTACAGAATGATTGAACTGACATCCAGCACCAGTATCCTTTATTTTTCTCTGGAGTTGGTAATCCTGCACAAACAAGCAATCTTTGTTCCTCTCCAACATTCCTCCACATTTTAATTATTATGATAGGAAGGTTGTTTCCAATCTAGGTGCTGCTGAGGCTCATCTCCAACTGGAGCATGAGAGAACACCAGAAGAGTCCAGTAAGTTCAACTATAAACACGCCAATTTCCATACAACACAAAACATTGTCTATTAAAACCTATAAACTTCAGCATTTTAACTCAAGTTTCAAGACATGCATGTTTGTGTATAATGAGTAAAACTGGATACTTGTAGAAATGCATACAGGCCCGTTTCCCCCCACATGACTGTAGACATTGCACAATGAGTACCATGCCATGTCTAGTTAATGTGAACAGTGCGGTGTGAGTGTGCATGTGTGTTATATAAAGTTTGATTGATTGATAAGATAGTTTTTTCACAACTTGTTGTCACCTCCATCATGTGACGCCTCTCACTGTGAGATGTTTTTTTGTTTTTTTTTAATTAGCAGTGCACTCCAGCATCATAGCGCACTATTAAAACTATTGTCACTCGGATATAATAGAACACAGGTGCCAAGGCTCAAGGGACCAGATCTAGGCTGCCACATAATTGTATATGGCCCCCAAAGCCCAGGAAATATGTGTCAATAAAGTACTTAATCTTTCTTACAATGTGTAGTCCATTTCCATTTTGACAGAAAAAAATACAAGTACCGAATGCAAATGCAAAATTATTATTTTATGACTTTATATTCACAACATTTTTTGTTAAAATATAAATAAACTTAAATGTCTTCTTGAATTATGGTTTACAAAGGTGAACCATAAAATTGTACACTGCAGATTTTACAGTAAACAACTTGCAGGACATCATATATATATATATATATATATATATATATACATATATATATATATATATATATATATATATATATATATATATATATATATATATATATATATATATATATATATATATATATATATATATATATATATATATATATATATATATATGTATATATATATATATGCATACACCATATTTATAATTATATATACACATATACAAATACAATTATATATTTACATATTAATATATATATATGTATGTATGTATAGGCACTTGTCCAGAGAGGCGCGAGCGGCGCACACGCACCAAGCCAGCTTCCAGGCTTCCTAGAGCCCACCCACCCGTGCCCTCTGCTCCCGCTGGACTCATAGAACAGCTCCTCCCACCAGCTCCAACTATCACCTGGAATCTGCTTCCTGAGAGGGGGGCCACTGGTGGTAGTATGTCAGCATGGCAAGCAAACCTCCTTCCACCGAGGTAGCTGCCTGCCTCTCCACCAGCGGGGGCACTGTTGGCTTCGGCCCCACTTCCTGCTCCAGCGCCACAAAGAAAAGGAGACCCTCCTGCGAAGTACAGCTCAGCGTGGATGGATGAGTGGTACCAGAGGGTGCTGAAGGAGCTGGAGATGGAGAAACAGTCCTGTTCGGTAGTGGTTCTGCAGCCGCTCCACCCACCACGACAGATGAGCCGCCTGCCTTGCCTCTGACTCCGCCCATGCCGATAGATGAGCCGTCTGCCTTGCCTCTGACTCCGCCCATGCCAACAGACAAACCGCCTGCCTCGCCTCTGGCTCCGCCTCTTACAAAATTTTCCTTAAGGTCTTCTTCCTCGCCTCTGACGACGTCTTCCCTGACGACGTGTTCCTCGCCTCCGACGACATCTACCACGTCGACGTCTTCTTCGACTCAGACGACGATGTCTTCCTGGCCTACGACGACGTCTTCCTCGCCTCGGCTCGTTCGGAGGTAGTATGAAGGAAGGCAATATTGTGTTATACATACTTATGCAGATCTCAAATGAAAAAAAATAGGTACCAATAGGTTAGAAAAGTGGGTTTTGCATAATAGGTCAACTTTAAATGACAATGCATCCTCCCAGCCAATACCAAATTGTGCATTTGGTACATCAATGAGATCATTCGACCCTGCCTGGTACCGCACATGACCATGGCTAGGTGTATTCTGTGCTGCAAGATGCCTGTCGGAAATACGCCAGCACTGTTAATGAGAGGGATATTGTTTTGACCTTACCTGCGTTTAACAACTGGAAATCTCACTTGATGGAGACAAGGGTCTACAGAGGCATGTGTCCAACCACGACCGTGTGCAAGGCCCAGCTGTATAGACTCAGCAAAAAAGCAGAGAGGCTCCAGGGAGAACTTTTGACTACCAGTTAGTTGGTAAAACACAACTTGAAAAAGAAAACATTGCTATGTCTACAATGTGGGCAGTACTGCCAAGTTTCTCTGTCTAAATGAGTTGATGTTGCAGAAATGTTGAGGCATGATGCAGCTGACCTGATGATAGAGTTTAAGAAGAATCATGTTTTTGTAATATTCATAAGACTACTGTACTTTTCAGTTTTGTAAATATTGATTGACCAGTGTGTGTGAAGTGCTACTTTAGGTTCAATTCAATTCAATAATTAGGCCATCCAGTTAAGATAAATGTGATGGTTGATAAAAGGGGATGACTTTATTGACAGATTTCCAACCTATCCTGGTCAGAGGGAACTTCAGCACTACACCAGCAGAAACTTTGTCTTCAGGTGGGACACCTGAGTCGTAAAGGTGCGAAGATAGAGGCCTGACAAAGTTCAATCCACTTCTCCAGGTTGGAGCTGGAAACATAGCTAACAACCAAATTCAAAGAAGAAGGCAGCAATGTTACTACTGTATTAGCACAGACAAATAGAGCTGGAGCATGATGGAAGGGGTGTACACATTTCTAACTGCCCCCCTCATATATGCTTGCCTAGAAGCATATACTAGTTAAAAAATTAATAAAAAATATGATTTAGTAAAACAAAAGGGGAAAGGAAATATGTGTCGTAACATGTGCCTTTTAGGTGCTAAATGGTTACAGTATACTGTAACAGCAGCTTTTTGATGTGCGTTGACATGTTTTGACAGTTACCTAGCTAACGTCATTAGCTGGTGCTTGTATATGGTATTTCAATTTTAAGACAAAGAAGAGAAAGTCCACAGACATCTCTTCTTATTTTAAGAAGAAAAGTACAGCAGGACTGGAGAAAGAGATGGTAGGGGAGCAACAGATGCTTAGTATGGAGGCGGATGGACGAGAGGAACAGACAGAGCAGCATGACAAAGATTAACAGCCAGCGTTATAGTGACAGAACAAATGACGAGGAAAACATTTAAGTAGTTTTGGCGTGCCACCCCAAGATTTAAAGTTGCCCCATCTGGCCACCCCTATCAAAAATTTCTAAAGGCGCCACTGACCCTACCGGCTAATCTGTCCGATGATGTGAAAATTCAAGCAACTAGGGCAGGGGTCGGCAACCCAAAATGTTGAAAGAGCCATATTGGACCAAAAATACAAAAAAAAATCTGTCTGGAGCCGCAAAAAATTAAAAGCCTTATATACAGTAAGTGTTATAATGAAGGCAACACATGATGTAAATGTCTATATTAGCTATATTAGCCTACTATCAAAGGCTGACGCAAAGCTTCATTGACAGAAATGTTGGAATGTAATATTTATTCTACACATTTTTGCAACATTGGAAATCATTAGTAAAATGGAGGCTTCTCAGAGGATGAGATAACTTCTGGAAATTACTGGCTGAGTATGGCCAAAGGTATAGATGTGTGTGTCCAAGTTAAAGGGAACGGCAGGCTGTCTTCTTCTAATGGATTTATTACAATCTTTGCAAGCTGGGTAACGTTTGCTGTGGTCTGGAACAACATGGCACACAAACAACTATGAGAAATGCAGCCAATATTACATACAGATAATGTGTCATGAGACATGGAAATATAAATTCAATACACAGAGCACATAAATAAAGGAAATTAAATGAGCTCAAATGTTCCTACAAACGAGGCATAATTATGCGACATGTACATACAGCTAGCCTAAATTGCATGTTAGCTTGCAGTCATGGATTGACCAAATATGACTGATAGGCACTCCAGCAAATCAATAAAATCAACAAAGCTCACCTTTGTGCATTCATGCACGGCATAAAACGTTTGGTGGACAAAATGAGACAAAGAA
This sequence comes from Entelurus aequoreus, assembly GCF_033978785.1. NCBI lineage: Eukaryota > Metazoa > Chordata > Actinopteri > Syngnathiformes > Syngnathidae > Entelurus > Entelurus aequoreus. The sequence goes on along the minus strand of NC_084734.1, from coordinate 55,839,777 downwards.
GGAGTGGCATAAAACACGTCTTTCTGTGAGAGCATCGGAGAAAGTTGTACATGTAAACAAACTAAGATGAGTCCAAGGATCGCTGAACTTAGTAGGAAAAAACGGTGCTTTCCAAATACTCTCATCAGTGAAGCATGTATAACATAAACAGTGGGCTTTCTGACAATTAGGAAGGTTTGTGTCATGTTTGCTCTTCCACAGAAAATATATTAAAACAAAAACTATTTTTTTCTTCATCTTTTTCCATTTTTACACATCTCTGAAAGAGACCCACCTGCCTGCAACACTGTGATGTCCGATCGCTACAGAAAAAAATGGAGCAGCAAAGTTTTGTTCAAGTACAGGCAATGAAAGGTGATGGTGTTCATAGAAACATGGCCCCATAAAGATATTTTGCGGACTCTCTTATTGAGTTGGAGCCGTTTCTCTTTCATCCGAGCAGTCAAGGAGGCGTGGTCTGTATGTGAATGTCAGTTGATACACACTGTATGTATGTATGTACGCATGTATGTATGTATGTATGCACAGTCGATATAGAACTACTGTCTGTCATTGAGACCCTTTTACCTCCCAAAAGAGTTTTAGAAACGTTTTAGTATGTGTTGTCATTTAACTTTTAAAACCCTAGATAAATACTATAAATGAGACACAGAAGTAAAAATAAATAAATAAAGATTTAACAACTACACAACAGTTATCTTCAGCTCATTGTTAAATGTCAAATTAAAAAATATAAACTATTTTTTGAGAAAGTTATTTAAATAACACATGAACACACACAAAAGTAATGAAAACTGGTACCATACGGCACTAGTATATAAGATTGTTTTTGTTAAAATAATGCCAATTTAGGAACGCTGTGAAAATGGGTCGTGAAATTGTAAGATTGCAGAATCTTATTATCTTATAATGTATATTATATGTACTGTATAATAGATGGATGGATGGGTATGTTATACAGACTAGATCTGACCAACCTAAGTCTATGGGCATTAACTGATGAAGCCTACTCAGATGAGAGGCGAAACATCTTTTCAAGACAAACCAAACAGTTCAGTTGCGATCGATTGAATGCCCTGAGATTGACTGAGATGACCTGGATGAATGAGAACATTCATAGACAATACAGTATGAACTGAAAGTAAAACAATGAAACCATTAAAAGAAACTGTTGATATGTTAGAATTTAGCACACCAAAAAGCACTATACAAATAGAGGGGAAATCATACTCCATTGATGTGAGGATGTTTGTGTATGATTTTGTTGTTAATGGGGTACCAACAAGTAATGATCCAAAATTGATGAGGCAATTTGGCAAAAGATCTGGAATGGAATTCGATCATGTCCCACACAAGAACACTGTTGAGTTCATGACTCGTGAACTTGGAGTTCTGTCAGACTTTCAGGCTGCTGAGCTGCTATTAGGTAATGAGAACATGATTCTTGGCTTTCATTCAACTACTCAGGTTTTCCATGTGAACAGTGTACACTACCGTTCAAAAGTTTGGGGTCACCCAAACAATTTTGTGGAATAGCCTTCATTTCTAAGAACAAGAATAGACTGTCGAGTTTCAGATGAAAGTTCTCTTTTTCTGGCCATTTTGAGCGTTTAATTGACCCCACAAATGTGATGCTCCAGAAACTCAATCTGTTCAAAGGAAGGTCAGTTTTGTAGCTTCTGTAACGAGCTCAACTGTTTTCAGATGTGTGAACTTGATTGCACAAGGGTTTTCTAATCATCGATTAGCCTTCTTAGCCAATGAGCAAACACATTGTACCATTAGAACACTGGAGTGATAGTTGCTGGAAATGGGCCTGTATACACCTATGTAGATATTGCACCAAAAGCCAGACATTTGCAGCTAGAATAGTCATTTACCACATTAGCAATGTATAGAGTGTATTTCTTTAAAGTTAAGACTAGTTTAAAGTTATCTTCATTGAAAAGTACAGTGCTTTTCCTTCAAAAATAAGGACATTTCAATGTGACCCCAAACTTTTGAACGGTAGTGTACGTGTAATAACTAGGGATCAGTGCCAGGGTGCTTGCGATTGACCAGTTGCCATGGGGTGCACCTAAAGACTGTGAGCTACACATTACAGAAACTATTGACTCTGTAGCTGACATTTACTGCAAATTGTATAACACAGATTTAGAAAGAACTTAACAAAAAAATTCACCAACACATAACGAACATCATGACGGACAGGACTGCAGCAAACCATGCCTTCATTCAACGTCATAATGGGGAACTGCACTTTTTTGGTAATTTTGTATATCCTTCACAATCATTATAAAAGACATGACGACGGATTTGTTGTTGTTGTTTATACATTTCACTAGGCCACCTACTCAGTGGCCTAGTGGTTAGAGTGTCCACCCTGAGATCGGTAGGTTATGAGTTCAAACCCCGGCTGAGTCATACCAAAGACTATAAAAATGGGACCTATTACCTCCCTGCTTGGCACTCAGCATCAAGGGTCGGAATTGGGGGTTAAATCACCAAAAATGATTTCTGGGCGTGGCCTCCGCTGCTGCCCACTGCTCCCCTCACCTCCCAGGGGGTGAACGAGGGGATGGGTCAAATGTAGAGGACACATTTCACCACACCTAGTGTGTGTGTGACATTCATTGGTACTTTGACTTCATTAACTTAATTTTAAGTTGTAAATAAACATACATAAAAGTCTTGGGAGGTCCTCTATTCCGCCCACAAAACCCAATAAAAATCCATTCAAAAAGTGCCAACACTCCATTTACATTTTGTGACTTTAACATCAACCAAGTATTAGTGATATTGGTATTACAAGAGCTAAGACAGATTAACTACTTATAGCGGCACTGTGATCACAAGCTTGTGTGCCAATGTTGACATGATCGACAAATCAGCTGTTTCCTTGTTTCCTATCTCATCAAACTTTATTGTAGATCATAAATCATGCCTCTAACCTGTATAATAGAGGGACGAAGATGTAATCCAAAAAGTTGGTAAACTTCGACAGCCAATTTACACCTGGTAATGGTGAGAATGACAAGAAAAAACGCTTGGTTTCACCCGCCCTTTTCTTCGCGAGGATTATAAATTATTCTTAATCTAAATGGGAATTGAACATCCCAGTTGTTGGCATCCTAATGACAGCAGACATTGTACAGTAAGTGATGTTATAATATGTTTATTGGCTCTCATAAAGTCTGCATTGAGCTGTGATGGAGTTTAAAAAAAGCAAATGTGTTGCGTTTTTTTTATTTATTAATGTGCCGCATAAGCATAAAATGAGCAAAATACGTAAATATTAAATGTTATTATCAATGTGCCCATTACTATATTACATATATACTTACTTTTGACCACATTTATGACTATTTAGAATGCATGAAAACATATATATATATATATATATTTATACACTACCATTCAAAAGTTTGGGGTCACATTGAAATGTCCTTATTTTTGAAGGAAAAGCACTGTACTTTTCAATGAAAAACTAGTCTTAACTTTAAAGAAATACACTCTATACATTGCTAATGTGGTAAATGACTATTCTAGCTGCAAATGTCTGGTTTTTGGTGCAATATCTACATAGGTGTAAAGAGGCCCATTTCCAGCAACTATCACTCCAGTAGTCTAATGGTACAATGTGTTTGCTCATTGGCTCAGGAGGCTAATTGATGATTAGAAAACCATTGTGCAATCAAGTTCACACATCTGAAAACAGTTTAGCTCGTTACAGAAGCTACAAAACTGACCTTCCTTTGAGCAGATTGAGTTTCTGGAGCATCACGTTTGTGGGGTCAATTAAACGCTCAAAATGGCCAGAAAAAGAGAACTTTCATCTGAAACTCGACAGTCTATTCTTGTTCTTAGAAATGAAGGCTATTCCACAAAATTGTTTGGGTGACCCCAAACTTTTGAACGGTAGTGTATATATATATGTATATATATATATATACTGTATATATATATATATATATATATATATATATATATATATATATATATCTGTGTTCATGTATTTCATAATGAGTGTGTACGATAGGCCAAATTCCCCCAAAAATTGCAGTTCCCATTGGCGCCACAGCGTACTCTTCGCAAATATGTAAACGGGATGTCACGTCGGGGCCGTGCCTCTCACAATGGCCGTATCTGCCTGTACAGGAAGTGATGTCATCAAAACGGCAGCACCTTAAGGGCTTACAGTGCATAAAAAATTAATGAATAAATGAAGTGTTCGTACGCCGAGACATTGTTCGCACACAGAGGCATATTTGGCTCGACCTAAAAGTATGTAGACCGAAGGTCGCAAAGAGAGGCGTTCATAAATCGAGGTTTACTGCACTAACATTATCCAGTTTAAGAATCTGTTCAAACTCAAAGTGTTTACAAAGTACAAAAAAGAATCCTGATAATTAACATTATTGAAAAATGAGATAATTTAACTTTAATTTGTGAATCAATTTATGAACAATTATTTATTCATGAGAACTTTATTTATTTTTCACATTGTTTGTTACTGATTAAGTACAGGAAATGAACAAATGTGTTATAAATTGCTATGAATTGAAAAGGGGTAGCATTAAGTAAGCTGTGCTTCTTCCTTCTCCTTTTCGGACATGTTGTCATGAGAAACTGGAAATATGTGATATACCATATTGTAACTGTATGCATGTTGAAAATAGACTAATATAAAAACCATAATTGTTTTGATTATTTCGTTAAAGATTGACATATGTGCATTAGCATAATTGATATGGTAATTTATGTAATTTTAGAACCTATTTGACCCTTAAAAATTTATTGTTTTCTATACTTGCAAGCTAATTGGATTAACTTTGACATGTTTTTTTCTTCGATTGGACAATAAATCAACCATTTTACTCTGCAAAAACCTGCCGTGTCTTTTGTTAGTGTTCAATGTTGTTTATATAAAAAAGCTGATTAGTTTCTAATTAGCCTTTGTTCCTAAAAGGTCAGAAATTTTGCGATGAAGGTTAATGTGATAATTGTACTGAAATGCTAATTGAGCAAAGATAATTTTCTTTCACAGTGACAGACCTCATAGGCCCTGAAGGTGTTTGACGTATTTTATTGCTTACCTTATATAACATTCTTCTTGCAAAGTAACATACACAAGGAAAAAAATGTACATGGGAATGATAATTGTATTGGAACAATGTCACCCTTCTCAGTGAGAAATGATGAACATATAATATGGTTTTAAAAATGGTGTTATACGATTGATAATAGCGTGAAAATAGCTTCTCTTTTTTTTTGTCCTGTCCAGCGTCTCAGGCAAATCATATTGTTGATGTAGATGCCCATATCGGCTGTACAAATTTACTTTACAAAAGAGAAGTGTGGAATACTTCTCTTGTTGCCTTATTTGTATTTAGCTTTATTAAATGGATTTATATAATTATCTGGTGCAGTCGGGCCGGGGCAGGAGGGAATAACAATATTTTAAAAAAGGAAAACAGAGGGGGAAATTGTGGGGAAAACAGGGGGATAAGACAGAGAGACAAAAACAACAACAATAACAACAACAACAACAACAATAGAACAACATTAGCAAATAGGAAATGTACAAATATGATAGTAAAAGTGATAGCAAAAAATCAGTTAGTGAAATAAATAATAATACAGCAATAACAATGAACATTATTACACTACAAATGGAGCAATACAAATACCAATAGAAATAGCACTAATTGATAATTAATAATAACAATAATTACCTCTGTTATCAACAATCAATTGTTCAAATGCAATGATACATATATGTAATTATAACTTGAAATACAAAAGATAGCAGATAAATTGAGGGGAAGAAAGAGAAGCCAGCCATATTAACCTTGTAGATTGTTATAGTGACAATAGGTTAGGCTTTGTCAGTGTGCCATGTGTTACCCAGTTTACCCTAGGGTAACAACGTTAATATATGTTTGATGATACATTATTATATGCATGTGTGTATGTGTATATGTACAGTATGTGTATATGTATGTTTGTACAGTGAATGTATATGTACAGTATGTGTATATGTATGTTTGTACAGTGAATGTGCGTGTGGATGTACGAACTTTGAGTGTGTAGGTATGTACAGTATTTGTGTATGTATGTGGGAGTGTATGTACCTATGTATGTATGAATAACTGTGTGTATGTGAGTATATACTGTATGTGTCTTTATATGTACAATATATTTGACTCCCAGTATGTGTGGGAGCCAGAGTACGGCCCCAACCACCCAGAGAGCCCAACCCACAAACAGCAGGTGTGGCGCCCAGGGAACAAGGGACCACCGGCCCCACGCAACCAGGCTGGCCAGGAACGCCAAAGCCCGGCCAACCGTGTCGCCTGGAAGAGCCAGCAGCAGGCCGAAGACAGACGTGCCCGGCAGAGGACAAGGCACGGGAGAAACAGAGGACAGCCAGCACCCGAAGCCAGTGAGAGACCACACCCCACATGGGCAGAAAGGCGGGACACCCCGCCCGAGGGGCCCAGAGACTCCCTGCAACCGGACAGGAAGACCCCCCCACCAGCAACCGGGCCCCAACGAGCCCAACACCCACCCCCCGGAGAGCACGGCGGGGCCCGTCCCAGGCCACCCCACCCAAGTAAGCCGCCGCATGACCGCCCAGCATGGGGCCACGGGAACCACCCACGCCACCCGCAGGGACCCCAACGATGGAGATGAAAATAGCTTCTCTAAGATTATGGCTGTTGCGTTTCCTCTTTGGCATCATGAGGCGGCGTTAACCCACTCTTGAAGACCCCCAAACAGCTACAGCTTTTTAGCTTTTTACAAAGGTCATCACATTTCCTAATGAACAATCAATCACATGCTGCTACCTAATTAGGGTTGCTTACCTCAGGTGGTCGTAGTCCTGTCAAAGTATGCTTAGCAAGATAACCAACCCCAATTGCTCCCAAGTCATAAGTCTGTGAGTTATTAAATAACGCTCCTTCAGGTTAGCAGGATTTCGACCATCATCTCTTTAGGAACATTTCCAAAAATAACTTGTATTGCAAACCAAAGTTCCTGTGTAATGTCCTTTAAAACACTATTTAAGTAATATACTTGTTAAATTTGTTAAAGTTCTCTAATGCAAAACCATCTTTTCTTAACTATTAGTATATATTTTTGTGTATATGGGATCCGCATGTGTCCCGAAAATGTGAAATCAAACCATAGAGCCATGGGAGAGACATTTATAAAACAATCTTGCCCTCTTCAAAACTTGCTCAAATTAAGCCGTTTGGAATTTGAGACTTTAATGACATATTTTGTTGGTTGTTTGTGTTACCTGAAGAGTTCCATTTTTACATTTGTAGTCAATTTGTTCCTTCTATTTCTCTATCCTCTTGATGTGAGGCAGACTGACTTGTACATGCACATGCATCCCCAGCTGTTGACTTTTTTCATCTAAATGGGAATATATGAACATTCCAGCAGTTGGCATCCTAATGACAGCAGACCTTGTACAGTGAGGGATGTTTCAATATATGTTTGTTGGCTCTCATTAAGTCTAAAGTGAGTAATAATCAATGATGAAGAAAAAGAAAAAAGCAAACGTGATGCGTTTTTGAAATTAATGCATTGCGTATGCTTAAAATGGTCAAATTACGTAAATATTAAATCTTATTATAAATGTGCCCATTACTACATTACATATATACTTACATCATGTATATAAAACCCTAATGGAGGTGTTTGGATGTTTTTTTTAGGGGCTCTGTGTCAATAAGGGGACTTTGGGAGGGTTTTGTTTTTCCGGAATGCAAAGGAAAGTTGGCGCGGGCAAGGCGTGAAGGTGAGGACATGTTTATTTTTAACAAAAAGAATAAACGAAAAGCGCGCACAAGGGCGGAAGTACAAACTTGGCTAATGAAACAAAAACTTGCACAAAGGCAGAGACTATGAACATGAAAACGAAAACAACACTTACTGTGGCATGAAACAGCATGAAAACTACGGCATGGAACTATGGCTTGAAATGACAGGTAGCAGAGGTAGGAAGGATAGTAAGGATCAGTGGTGTAAAGTCACTAGAGGCAGGGGAGGCGGGGCCTCACCTGCCATCATGGAAAGAAAAAAAAAGTAAAAATAAAAAAATAAAAATTAATTGTTCAAGTTCAAGTTCAAGTTTATTATTCTTCGGTCAATCGTCAACAAAATAAACAAACAGTTGTACATTCTTAAATTGAAAATGAAAATGTTGCAGACCGAAAGGGTTTAGGCTGAAGTTGAACACTTATTGCGCCTAACCCTATAAACAATGTCAAGTACAAAATAAACTTCCAAAAATTATTGAATGTCCATTGTACAACATATTATAAATACACATAACATAAACACAGTTCAATTATATACACAGTAACGGCATGGGAAATATCCTTGTAGACATGTTAAACCTTTGTACCAATTTATATACTATATACAAACAATTGTACTTCCATTATTATTTATAACCCACATTTAGTATTTGAATTAACATTGATCATAGTATTAACTACTGTGTTGATTCTAGAGTGATATATTTTTTCAAGACATTGGTCTTAAAGTGTTTTTTAAATGTGTGAATAGAACTGGAACATTTTAAGGAATAATCCAAGCTGTTCCACAGTTGAACCCCCCTGACAGAAACACATCTACTTTTTAAGCTTGTTCTTATCTTAGCTTTCTGGAAGACAGCTGAACCTCTGAGGTCATAGGGATTCTCTCTGGGTTTAAACCTCTCCTGTAGACACCCAGGCAGCATGTGGTTATGAGCTTTGTACGTCACAATAGCAGTGTTGAGGTCAACAAGAACAAGAATATATGTATCCAGTGATTATACTAAAGCTATTTTCCATTTAACTTCACCATTTTTGATTATTTTTATTTTTATTTTCACATTTGCCGTTCAAATACTGAGAAGAGACGGTGCGGTGATCAGCAGCCAGTTGAGGCACGTCACTGCGTTGTGCCTCAACATGGATTGTGCACAATGACTCGGCTAACTGCTGGCCTGCTGTGCAGTGAGACCGTATTGCTATATGAATTATATTATACATTTCCATAGTTTAGTTAGCTGAGGTATATAATGTACAGTGTATTTTGTCAACAACTGTATGTGTGTAACGTATTTCTTGTGCTGAGCGATCATAAAACTGGAGGCTCGTCTCATAACCCCGCCTCCTGGTGCCAAGCACCTCCGCCGCAGAATGCACCGCCCGACGGGAGCGCCACACCAACCAAAGCCCACACCCAAACCCTCCACGTGCAAGACCGAATCCACCCAAAAAAAGTCACTTAACAAGAAGCCAAAAAGTGCAAAAACAACAATGCTCGCGCGGCGCGCCGGAGGAACCGTGAACAGGGACACAACATTAGGTACACCTGCAGACTGCTGCGCGGATTTCATATTTCATTCATTCACGACTCTTCCAACACGAACACCACTGTTCCCGCACTTATAAGTAAAGGTAAGACCATAATAACGTTTTTTTTATTAAATGTGCTTTTTTGTGTGCTACGGTTTGTAAGTGTAAAGTTAAAGTTAAGTTAAAGTACCAATGATTGTCACACACACACTACACTGATCGGAGGGTTGCTGGTTACTGGGGTTCAATCCCCGCCTTCTACCATCCTAGTTACGTCTGTTGTGTCCTTGGGCAAGACATTTCACCCTTTGCCCCTGATGGCTGCTGGTTAGCGCCTTGCATGGCAGCTCCCGCCATCAGTGTGTGAATGTGTGTATGAATGGGTGAATGTGGAAATACTGTCAAAGCGCTTTGAGTACCTTGAAGGTAGAAAAGCGCTATACAAGTATAACCCATTTATTTATTTATTTACACTGTAAAAAAAAAAAGTTGAGAAAACGCAAATTTTCAAGGCAACATGATGCAACAAGATTTTTGCGTTTTCTCAACTTTTGACTACTGCTGGCCAGACACTGTTTTGGTAGTTAAACATAGTGAAACCTTATTTCTGAGTCTGATTAACTTAAAAACTATAATTATTTTTTACAGTGTACCAAAACAGTGTCTGGTTAGCAGTAGTCAAAAGTTGAGAAAACGCAAAAATCTTGTTGCATCATGTTGCCTTGAAAATTTGCGTTTTCTCAAATGTCTTTTTTTTTACAGTGTAGGTGTGGTGAATTTTGTCCTCTGCATTTGACCCATCCCCTTGTTCACCCCCTGGGAGGTGAGGGGAGCAGTGGGCAGCAGCGGCACCGTGCCTGGGAATAATGTTTGGTGATTTAACCCCCAATTCCAACCCTTGATGCTGAGTGCCAAGCAGGGAAGAATGCTGGTATGAGCTTTTAAACATAACCCGTTAACTGCTGCCAATCAAATGGTGAATAAGATACTCTTTAGGGTTCATATGTTTGTAAATCTGACTGTGATGAAGTCAGTGCCTCACCAGCCATGAACCTCACCGCACGCCACTGGTAAGGATAATGTCACCAGGCCGACTGCCTGGCAACAACAAGCTTAAATACTGGTGACATGATTTGTGAAAACAGGTGCGTGACTCAAAATGTGAAAACGTGAGACAGCTGCGTGAAATGAGGATGTGAACCAGGTGAAACTAATGGTTGCTATGGTGACAAAGCAAGGGAGTGAAAACAGGAACTAAAAAGTGTCCAAAAACCAAGCAAAACATAACTAAACAAAACATGATCAGACATGACACTCTGTAGGCAGAATTGAACAACTCCCAAAGGCTCCATTGTAAGCAGACTTTTGATAGCATTTATCTAATATTTAGAATGCATAATAGAATTATTGTGAACGATAGGCAAAATTTCCAAAAATGTGCAGTTTCCCTTTATGGATTTTTATGTTTCACGCTTAAAAATCGCTGTGTTTGGCCCACGGCCAAGTGACACATTTTCGCTTTGGCCCTTGGAGACAAAAAGTTGATCTAGACAAAGGTTTTATCCCTTACATCCTATGCAGCTTGGGTTTCATCCCCATCATTCCACAGAGTCATTCGAAGAGTTCATATGTGGGTGCTTTGTTCATGGATCTCAAAAAGGCATATGACCCATCCATCCATCTTCTTCCGTTCATCCAACCAAAAAGGACCTCAAGCCATAAAAATTGGGAAAATTATTAGGTACCAATAGATTTTTTTGCACACCTAAAATAATAAACAGATTCCCCCTTTCGGACTCTGCTATCTCCTAAGTGGGTATTCCTGCATCAGGCTCGACAGCCCATCAGGTATTGACACAAAAGCCGTCTCGCTGTCAGACAAGAGAACACAACTTTCAACAGTGAAAGGTCTAAATGTGTGATGTAACTACAAATGAATGGCTGTAGGTACATTTTTTAATTATATCCACCAGGATTGTCACGATAAAGCATGTGTGTATACCATTAAATGTTAAAGTGGTAAACGAAAAAGCACTAAAGTAATGATAATGATAAATACCAGTACTCATTTCGCAATTGAATCACTATTCAGTAAGACAGACTTATTATGTCTGTAATGTTCCACTGATAAGACATACATTTTGTTAGAATATTGTCGCAAATATACATTTAAATACACTTTATACAGTTTTAAACCTAAACTGTTTTATTAAATGAAATACAGTCTTTTCAACCTGCAACATGACTTTTAAAGGGGAACTGCACTTTTTAATTTTATTTTGGCTATCGTTCACAATCATTATGAAAGACATGACGACGGATGGATTTTTTTTTTTTATGCATTCTGACTTGAACTAAAAGTCTGCATACAGTGGAGCCAATCAGAGGTCCCCTATTCCGCCCATTAAATTCACTAAATAACCATTCAAAAAGCGGCAACAATACTACATTTACATTTCGTGTGTCCCTATGTTTAGATCATCGAGTGGTCTGCTGTTTCCTCGCTTCCCTGCTCCTTGGAAGTTTATTGAAGATCATAAATCATGCCTTTCACTTGGAAAGGTGATGGCTGAGGATGTAATCCCACAAGTTGTTACACTTTGACAGCCATTTAGAACCCACAACTGGCAAGAACGACATGAAAAGACGCTTGGTCCCCCTTGCCTCCCACCCCGCTTCTTCGCAAGGATTGTGAGACATTCTTCATGGAAAAGAGAATATATGAATATCCCAGCAATCGGTATCCTATTGACAGCAGACCTTGCAAAGTAAGTGATGTATTATTATGTTTGTTGGCTCTCATAAAGTCTGCAGTGAGTAATAATTAGTGATGGGGGGGGGGGAAAAGCAAAGGTCGTGATGCATTTTTTAAATTATTGCGCCGGTTGAGTTGGACAATATCGGAATATCTGATACCGGCAAAAAAGCCATTATTGGACATCCTTACTTTCAACCATTCCTAAAGGACTCTGCAATTTAGCCTCCAACAAATAACATGAGTTAGAAACAAGTCTGGTCACAGAAGGTGACCAGTATGCCATTTGTTTACAACTGATTGGAATGCTTATGTGTGGGAATCCGACTACTTTGGACTGGTAGTAGTGAAGTGAATTAATTAACACATATTATGTTTTGCATATGGTGAAAGTCTATATTCACTTTGAGCACATGATAGTTTGACATTTGCAGGTGGACTGGATCACTTCTCGTTGGAGAAAAGGCCCTAATTTGGACTTCAGAATGCAAAAGTGATAGCCCTATCCTTGAGAAGAGACTACATGTTTAGCTCAACGCCAACATTTAAGTTATGACATCTCCTTACATGTGTCAGGCTTGTCCCTGACAGTTTGGTTATGTTTTAGTTTTTCCTCTGTGTTTGTCCTTGTTTCCTGTCAGCGCTCTTATTTTGGTTGTTTCCTGCTTTTCTCCCTGAGTGCTGTTTTCCCTCAGCTGTGGCTGATTGGCACCTGGTCACACCTGGTGTCAATTAGCCAGCTGCTATTTAAACCTGCCTTTCCATCCAGTCTGTGCTGGAGTATTGTCGATGTGATTGTCATTACTACCTGTTGTTGTCGCTAATGATTGTCGATGTCATAACTACCTGTCCTTGTCGCTGTCGTCATAGCAGTAAGCATTTCCGTATAGCTATTTACAGTTTTCTTTCTCATAGCTCCTTGTTTCGTGTTATCCTGTTAGCCATTAGCTGTTTCCAGTTTTTCTGTTTGCTGGTTCCTGTTTTCAGTTTGGCTATTCCTAGTTCCTGGTTTGTGCTTTTTTCTTTATTTTGTGGACATTAAATCATGTTTTCCTGCACCAAGCCTGCCTTCTCTGCATCTTGGGGTTCGTCACCAACACTTTGTGACAACATGATCAGATTGTGTTCTTCTGACTTAGCACACACACACAGACACAGGAACGAGGATAATAAGAACTGATGGTCAGGCTTCTCAAGGGCAGGAGAGACACATTTTTTGACTTGTCCTCCTCTAGGAACTGCAGTCCTGTATAATGACGCTCGCTTGTAATAAAGCAACTTTTTGTTCAGTAAAGCGTCTCCGACATCTCTTTTGATCGAGCCGCATCTTTGTTGTTCTGGTGTAGCGTGCAAGGACCAGAGTGGAAGAAGTGTCAAAAGATGGAGCTAACTGTTTTAATGACATTCAGACTTTACTCAAATCAATAACGGAGCAGCATCTTCTCATCCTTGGCTCACTCGTGCAACAAAACGCCGGAAAGGTGTCCCAAGAAAAAACGTCCAACCAGAACTCTCTAATAACTTGAGTTCTGTGGGTGAATTATGTAAACTCACTACACCGGTAGTTTCCATAGCGAGATATAAGTTAGAACTTTACGCAAATTTATATTAAAATGGCAACAGCAGAGGTTGAATGTTCCATAACAAGAAGATGGAGAAAAAGAAGAAGCTTATCGACTACGGTGTCAGCACAGACTACAATGGCGGATGTGCGCAAATTTTCAGGACTTATGCAAATCCCAAATACACATCAGCAGGTACCAGAAGGTAAGAAAAGTTGGTTATGCATAATATTGCGAAACAAAATGCCAGATAATATGTCTGCTAATAGGTGCCATTTTACAGTCCTCGTACACACCATACTAATACTCGTATGTTGAATCACTGTACGTCTGACTACGGTAGCCGTAATGCGCCAACAATCCATCAAGCGGTGCGGCTTCATAGCTTACTAAAGTCGTACTAAAACATTTTGACAGACTTTTGAGCACCGTGTGTAATGTTCTATATTTTCAATGGAACATTTAAAGTTTTTGTGATGTTTACTGGCGAAATATTGCAGTCTACCCGTATTTCTAATGTGTGACTGCCAACTACTGGTCACACTTATCATTACACCATGTACCTAATAAAATAGCTTCGAGGTAGGTAAGCACAACCAAAATTATTCCGTACATTAGGCGCACCAGGTTATAAGGCACACTGTCGATTTTTGAAAAAATGAAAGGATTTTAAGTGAGCTTTATAGTTAGAAAAATACGTCCATTTTTTTTTTCTGTTTTAACTACGCATATACTGGTATTAACCCTGTTTTAACTTCATTAGTGACTGTAAAATGTGCATCTTTTGTAGGACATGCTGTCTCTCTCACACACACACCAACTACAATAGTATTGCAATTACATTTAAAAATAGCTATGAAATAAATCAGAAGTTATTCACCAGTTATTCAGTAGTTTTTCACTTAATACTTATCAAGTAATTATTTGGATGAATACCTTTTACTTTTACTTGAGTCATATTCCTCCAGCAGATTTTATTTTACAGCCCCGCCTCAGGAAGAAGAAACCATTCCCCCGCCCCCCGCTCTCCGTCTCAGCTATAAACAGTATATTTTGTCTATAATATTTTTATAAGTACACTTTTGCATAACATTGTATCCTTACAAACGTTTAAAAGTAAATAAGTTCCACTATTTCAGAAAGACTGCTCTAAAGTAATGCAATCTTACTTGTGTACAATTTTTGGTTACTCCACCCTTTGCCTCCAGATATCAATTGCTAAAAAAAAGCTGTTTGTATGAACAAGATTCATTGGGGGGGAACTATGTTAAGTGTTGCCTTTGGCTTTTCATGCTGGAAATCATTTGCACATAACCTTCTTTGTTAGAGGGACCAAAAGTTGAAGGCCAGGATCTTGTGTAACATGAATTTAACACAAGCACAGCAGTATTTCACTTCTTTTTTGTATCAAATACAAACTGCAGCATTATTTTGCTTTTATTCTCCACATTATACTCCCCTGCATCTCTCAAGACAACATAATAATATGGGTGAAACTGTAGGATAGTGTTTGATGTCCAGCAAGTAAGGTCAAATACCTTAAAAAGAAAAGAGTAAGGAATTGTTTAATGTTTTTAATTTGCACCAAATCATAATAAACGATTCAAAGCCAATAAATGGTTGTGTCTTGCTCATCCATCTGTGAAATTAGTTCCCACACAATTTATTCCTGTTTAAGGAAACCCCTTGAAAAATGCTCTACTATATTTTTTCTTTTGTACACATTTGATATTAAGTCATTTGTATGAATATTACTCTTCATAGCACACGCTATGTAAAATCGTTGAGGTCAGCCAATTTTTGTGCCAAACCTTTTTTTCCCTTTATTGTTTGGTATGGAAGCTTGTTTCTATTTCCATAATAAGTCATATTTATAAGATAAAAGGTCATAACTTTAAGGTAAGAAGTCATAATCAAAGGAATTAAAATTATCAGATAAAAAGGCACAATTATGATATACCAATTGCGCACAGGCTGCAGTCTTCTTCACTGAGCCCTTCATCAACGTAGTGGAACAATCATGGAAAATTCATAGCCACGTTTGCTATAATTGTCATGAATCATAAATCATCATTTAACATTTTTAATCACATAATTTAAACTTTTCATCTCATAATGTTGACTTTATCTCATCATTTGAATTCATCACATAATAAAAATGTTTAAAGATACAAATTAACCAATTTTTTTTTTCATAATTTTGACTTGTTAGTCACAATCCGTATTTTTCGGACTATAAGGCGCACTTTAAATCCTTTAATTGTCCTTTATAACCCAGTGTGCCTAATGTACAAAATAATTTTGGTTGTGCTTACCGTCCTCGAAGCTATTTTATTTGGTACATGGTGTAATGATAAGTGCGAGCAGTCACACATAAGAGATACGTGTAAACAGCACCAAATGGGCAAATATGTAAATATCAGATGTTATCATAAATATGTCCGTTACTACATTACATATATACTCACAGCTTGTAAATGAAACCTTAATGGAGGTGTTTGGATACTTTTTTAAGGGCCTTATAGGCAGAATGGAGCAACTCCCATATGCTCCATTGTAAGCAGACTTTTGATCGCAATTATTTACTATTTAGAATTCATAAAAAAAGAAAAACATTTGTGTTCTTGTCGTCCATAAGGTTTCTGAATGATAGGCACAATTCCCAAAAGAGTGCAGTTTTCTTTTAAGCTAACTTTAAACACCAATAAATAATTGTTTCATAACCTTTAAGATTTTGAGATGGCATGATTAGGTCTATATTTCTATTGTCACAAAACAATGTTTTGTTGTTTTTGTTAAAGTTTACCAACTCAGGGAATACTTTCCTGGGCACAGGACAATTTTGAGGGCAAAATCCAAAGGATTTAAAAAAGTAGTACTGTAGATAGTGGGTTTTGTTTTTGTTTAGTTATATGTTCTCGCCGTGACAACGTGGGTTCCCTCCAGGTACTCCGGTTTCCTCCCACCTCCAAAGACATGCACCTGGGGATAGGTTGATTGGCAACACTAAATTGGCCCTAGTGTGTGAATGTGAGTGTGAATGTTGTCTGTCTATCTGTGTTAGCCCTGTGATGAGGTAGCGACTTGTCCAGGGTGTACCCCGCCTTCCGCCCGAATGCAGCTAAGATAGGCTCCAGCACCCCCCGCGACCCCAAAAGGGACAAGCGGTAGAAAATGGATGGATGGATTGTGTACTACTTGACTTGGTTTTGTTTAAATAATTGTATTGAATAAAATTAAATAAGGAACGAACCTAAATATTGTGTTGATAATATTACACTGACAATAGCACTCACCATAATTACATTGAAACATTTACAGTTATGTGGTTGTATTGGTAACAGTCAATCTAACTCATGGATGATCTTAATCGGCAGCATAAAACCCCGATCGAGACATTACTAAATAAATTGTTTAATATCCATCCATCCATTCATCTTCTTCCACTTATCCAAGGTCGGGTCGCGGGGGCAGCAGACTAAGCAGTGAAGCCCAGACTTCCGGCTCCTCCCGGGGGATCCCGAGGCGTTCCCAGGCCAACCGGGAGAATTAGTCTTTCCAACGTGTCCTGGGTCTTCCCCAAGGCCTCCTACCGGTCGGACGTGCCCTAAACACCTCCCTAGGGAGGCGTTCGGGTGGCATCCTGACCAGATGCCTGAACCACCTCATCTGGCTCCTCTCGGTGTGGAGGAGCAGCGGCTTTACTTTGAGCTCCTCCCGGATGACAGAGCTTCTCACCCTATCTCTAAGGGAGAGCTCCGCCACCCGGCGGAGGAAACTCAATTTGGCCTCTTGTACCCGTGATCTTGTCCTTTCGGTCATGACCCAAAGCTCATGACCATAAGTGAGCCTTCTGGCTCGGCTCCTTCTTCGCCACAACGGATCGATACAGCGTCCGCATTACTGAAAACGCTGCACCGATCCGCCTGTCGATCTCACGATCCACTTTTCCCTTACTCGTGAACAAGACTCCAAGGTACTTGAACTCCTCCCCGTGGGGCAAGATCTCTTCCCCAACCCGGAGATAGCACTCCAGCCTTTTCCGGGCGAGAACCATGGACTCGGACTTGGAGGTGCTGATTCTTATCCCAGTCGCTTCACACTCGTCTGCCAACCGATCCAGTGTTTTGTTTAATGTTTCAATGTAAATGTCATAAATTAAGAATTAATCTTGAAATAAAATAATGTTCTTAGTAATGTTTGCTTCTTTGCATCGAGAATCATTTTTACGAATCAAGTTAGCCCTGCT
The DNA here is from genome assembly GCF_033978785.1 of Entelurus aequoreus. NCBI lineage: Eukaryota > Metazoa > Chordata > Actinopteri > Syngnathiformes > Syngnathidae > Entelurus > Entelurus aequoreus. Next base: position 55,821,846 of record NC_084734.1, on the reverse strand, counting down.
CTCTTTGGTTTTAAGACTAAAAATTGAGTGTGCATCCTCCTTTTCTGACAAAGCTAATGAAGTGTGCTCCTATGTCAGGCAGGTTAAAGTGAGCGACCGAGAAGAATCACAAAGTACTTAACTAACAATGTGACCCCGGTCTGTTGGCCATAAGGTTTTCAAAGCAGCGAAAGTAGTCGCCTGTCAAGGGATGCCGCACCTGCTAGGCCAGCATCTGTTTCTCAGACAAAACGCACACACACACAGTTTTGCTACACTAAAAGCGACGCAGCGTGCCCCTCTTCTCTAACCTCCAGCATCTGCCCTTTCTTGTCCACAGTGGTGAAGTCCATGGCCTGAAGTTCTGCAACAGATGGTAGCTGATTCTGAAACTGACCTCCTGACGTGCCTCCTGTGTACTCGTTTACCCTCCAGACACCTTTGCATATATTAGCGTACAATTACCTGACATTACCGCATGCAGCTACTATTTCAGTACATACATTCAAGTATATATATATATATATATATATATATATATATATATATATATATATATATATATATATATATATATATATATATTCCTTATTATCAGTGGAGTGTTTTACCGTAATCACACTAATTATTATGAGACACCTGTCCATATCTTAAACTGTCAAAGAAGCTGCTTAGGAAGCAAAGCGGGTTGTCCGGTAACCAGAAAGTTAGCGGTTCAAAATCCTGCTTCACCATCCCAATCGCCCACATTGCCCTCTGGCTTGCCCAAACAGGGAAGCTTCACCGATTGGGAAGCCGGACCACGACGAGCCAGGTGTGGTGTACAGGCGCTACACGTTTGGCTGCCCACTGCTCCTCAAGAGAGAATGGGTCAAATGCAGAGACACAATTTCACCGTAAATACATTGTACATGTGACAATAAAGATCCTCTTCTTTATATACCGAGGAGGGCGCTCATTTTCCAATTTGTTTTAAGCATTATATTCCGCCCTTTTACGGCTTTGAGTACGTAAAAAGGCTCTGAAACTTACGATTTCATATCAATTCTTGGGGTGACAATTTGATTCAGAATCAAGTGTCGATTCAAACTGATTCACGCAATACATTATTGGATACAAAATTATAATGAATAATCAGTCAGGTCGGGTTAATGCCGCCACGGGTAAGATGTACCCCCCTTGCTACCTGCCGCATTCGGGCAGATGGGGCTCGTAAGCCTTGGATGGCAACCTGTCTAGGAGAAGGTCACTCTGAACTAAAACCGGGACTGCGAGGAGTTGCGCCCCACAGTTCGCTATTAGCATAGTAAAGCCAACCATGGAGTACAAAGTCATCCCAAATCCTATACTTCCAGCGGCGGGAGTCCGCAGGAACATCGCAGCGGACGGTGGTGCTTGTCCTCCTCCTGGAGGACACCATGACGACAGGACCTCAAACCCTGGAATTGTCCCAGGGAGGGTCCTGTCCGAACAGAGCACCCCGTCCAATGCACTCATGCGCTGTCGGAGACCATTTGTTATGAGAACCTTCAACGCATGCACAGCGAGAGAAGAAGCGAGATTGATAGAACTTGCACACTGTGCAGAGGAACGGGGAGTGGAGATCCTGGGGGTCCAAGAACACAGGAGAGTGCACACTGATGACCCCATCCTATACTGCAGAGTGGAGAGATGCACATTCATTTCTGCATCTGCGTGGAGGAACGAGGCCCAGGCCGCAACAGGCGGTGTAGGGTTAATGCTGGGCCCACGGGCACGTAGGGCTCTCCGTCGGGTTTACCACCACACCGACAGGATTCTGAGCGCAGAGTTCTCGGGCAACCCAGTAATAACAGTCATAGTCGTGTACTCACCCACCAACGTGGCACCATCTGACGTGGTGGAGAAGTTCTTTGAGGACCTTGTAAGAGCGGTCCGTGGTGTCCCAGCGCACAACTTCCTGGCAATCCTTGGGGACTTCAATGCAAGGCTTGGACCAGAGGACGCACCCTTCCCTTACCACGACTCTACCAACCGCAACGGCACCTACCTCACTGCCTTCCTCATGGAACACGAGCTACTGGCGGCGAATACCATCTTCCGGAAGAGAACAGGAAAGTGGTGGACCTTCCGAGACCGAGCCTCAGGAACACTACGGCAGCTAGATTACATCCTAGTGAGGAAGAAATGGAGGAACTCCATCCTGAATGCTGAGCCATACAGCACTTTTAGTTCTGTGGGCTCAGACCACCGTGTGGTCTCAATGAGAGTTTGCCTGAGCCTCAGGGTCCCCAAACCAAGTCCCAAGATCCGGTATAACTGGAAAGCTTTCTCAAGTGATCCTGGCCTTCAAACCAGATACGCAGAGGAGATGAGGAGACGATTCCAGAAGCTGGACAGGGGAGCGGAGGCCAGTGGAGAATACAGGAGATTCGTCACTGCAAATGAGGAGGCGACCAGGCTGTGCGTGCCCATGATGGAGAGAGTCAGTACCTCCAGACGATCCAAACACCCAGAGGTCGTAGCAGCACGACGGATGGTGGAGGAAGCCCGCCTCAACTTTGAGCGGGAACCAACTGTGGAGAGACGTGGCGAGCTGAATGAAGCCAAACAGTTTCTTTTCAGATGCTATGATACCATCAAAGGGGAAGAACTGATGGAGAGAGTGCGGAGGGTGCAGGCGGCGCAACGTGAACAACAGTATGGGGAGGCCTAGAGCAGACCTGGGCATTCTGCGGCCCGCGGGCCGCATCCGGCCCTTTGTGCGTCCCTGTCCGGCCCGCGTGAGGCCAATTATAAATTACAAAATACATTTAAAAAAGTATCTATGTCGAGTGTGCAATACAACGGTGCTGCTTTTGTTTTGAAAATCGTTATTTGTATTACTTCCGTGTGGACGTATGCGTGATTGTGTGTGAATGTGAACAGCTGCAATCACAAATTACAAAATAAAGTTGAAAAAACATCTGTGTCGTGCGCGCAATACAACTGTGCTGCTTTTATTTTGAAAAGTATTATTTATGGGCGTGTGTCCGTGTGTAACCTGCGAGTGAAGGTGCACATGCAGCGACAAGTGATGCACGGTTTACACCCGAGGCGCTAAAAAGAGAAAAGTTGATGAGGAATGGCGTGTTTTCAAAAAGACATGGACTGCAAAGCAACGTCCCCTCTAAGGTGCGCACAGCAAATATATGCCGCGCACCAAATCAAATCCCATCTGAATTCTAAACAAAATAAACATATTTATTCTATGTAATTATGCAATGCAACTTTGAGTGACAGTGACAACAAGCGGCTTTAACGGTGTTCGTCAACACCGTTCAATTGAACACCGTTCAATTATTGTAACGTCTATCGAGATGCTTCGAGGACAGGAATTATATCGATCACTTTATTGAGCAAAACTGTTTATATTCGGACATAACCACACCAAAAACATGAGTAAAAGAATTATATCTCGAAAAACTAGTCATTTTCTGCCGTACAAACCAGGCCAAAACCAACTTGTCATCTGTCACCAACACGCATACTAAACCACTGGTGCGTTTACGGCCACACAAAAAGTCGGACAACTCAAACACCACACAAAGTTACACTATGACTCCTCAGTCATACGTGTGCTTATTTTACTGTCATTTATTATTAATGTTAATTTATTTATATTAGTCATGGAATGCTGTTACACACACTATGTTGAAGTATTACTATTATTATTAATTATTATTATTATTATTTATCTTACGGTATACATCAAAAATATCATTGAGCAAAATTTAATTGAAATATTGTCGAAGTGGCCCTCCAGCAGTGCTCGGGTAGCTCATGCGGCCCCCTGTAAAAATTAATTGCCCACCCCTGGCCTAGAGGGTCATCAATGAGATGCCGGGGCGGAAGAGGACCAAGGAGGGACAGGTGGAGGGACACAGCCCGGAGGAGAGGGTGACAACCTGGTCCAGTCACTTCAAAAGGCTGCTGGGAGAAACAGCAGACGCAGCTGAGGAAGAAGAAATACCATCAGTCCTCCCAAACCTGAACATCAACGATGGTCCCTTCACACTCGGAGAGCTCGCCAGGGCAAAAGCCACAGTAAGAGTGGGAAAAAGCGCTGGCCCGGACGGCATACCCCCAGTGGTCGTGAAGAACTGGGATCTTGATGACATCATTCTAGAGTTCTGCAACCTTGCTCTGCTGCACAATCGGCTGCCTGATATGTGGTCTCTATCAAACATCGTATCAGTGCCCAAATCCGGAGACCTCTCGAAGCCAGACAACTACCGAGGCATTAGCCTGACCTGTATCACTGCGAAAGTCTACAACCGCATGATCCTAAACAGGGTCCGGCATGCAATCGACCCTCACCTGAGAGTAAATCAGAACGGCTTTCGAGAAGGACGAACAACTACAGCCCAGATCTTGGCACTTAGGAGATTGATTGAGGAGGTGAGGAAGGACAACCTGACTGCAGTCCTATGCTTCATATACTTCAAAAAGGCATTTGACTCGATATATCGAGGCACGATGGTGAAGATCTTGAAGGCATACAGTATTCCTCCGAACCTACTCCGAGCAATAGAGTCCATGTACGCAGGAACAAGGGCCAGGGTGGTGACCCCAGATGGCAACAGCGAGGAGTTTGACATCCTGACTGGAGTTATACAAGGGGATACACTAGCCCCCTTCCTCTTCATCATAGTCCTTGATCATGCGCTCAGGAAGGCAATAAATGGGCGAGAGCAGGAACTTGGCTTCCCGCTGACACCAAGGAAGTCGAGTCGACAACCGGCAGTGGTCCTGACAGACCTTGACTATGCGGATGACATCAGTCTGCTCTCCAACAACGTGGAACAAGCACAAGAACTCCTACACAGGGTAGAGCTAGAGTGCGCCAAGGTTGGCCTTAGGCTAAATGCCAAGAAAACTGAGGTCATGACCTACAATGTTCCACCAGAACATCAACCTCTGATAACAGCAGGAGGCACTGTGCTGAAAGAAGTTGAGGACTTCTTTTTTTTTTTTTTTTTTTTTTTTTTTATAACGTCCTGCCCAGCTTCTCGGGCAAATCATATAGCAGATGTAGATGCCCATATCGGCTGTTCAGATTTACTTTACAAAAGAGAAGTGTAGGATACTTCTCTTGTTGCCTTACTTGTATTTTGACTTTATTAAATGTATTTATATTATCATTTGGTGCAGCCGGGCCGGAGCAGGAGGGGATAGAAAGAGAGAAAAAGGAAGACAGAGGGGGGAATTGTGGGGACAAGAGGGGGATTAGACAGAGAGACAAAAACAACAACAGCAAACACAACAACAACAACAACAGAGCAACATCAGCAAATACGACATGTACAAATATGATGGTAAAAGTAATAGCAAATAAGCAGTTAGCGAAAATTTAATTAAAAAAATACAGAAATGACAATGAGCATTATTACACTAAAAATGGAGCAATATGAATACCAATAGAAATAGTGCTATTGATAATAAACAATACCAGTACTTTACCTTTATTATCAACAATACAATTGTTCAAATGCAACAATACATATACGTAATGATAACTTGAGATACGAAAGAATGCAGAAAAATGGAGGGGAAGAAAGAGAAGCAACCTTAACCTTGTAGATTGTTATAGTAACAATAGGTTAAGCTTTGTCAGTGTGCCATGTGTTATACCCAGTTTACCCTAGGGCAACAACGTTAATATATGTTTGATGAAACGTGATTATGTGCATGAGTGTATGTGTGCATATGTACTTGTATATGTACAGTATGTGTATGTGTGCTTGTACAGTGAATGTATATGTACAGTATGTGTATATGTGTGTACAGCGAATGTATATGTACAGTATGTGTATACAGTATGTGTGTTTGAACAGTGAATGTATATGTACAGTATGTCTAAATGTGTGTTTGTACAGTGAATGTATATGTACAGTATATGTATGTGTGTGTTTGTACAGTTAATGTATGTGTAGTATGTGTATGTGTGTGTTTGTACAGTGAATGTATATGTACAGTATGTGTATATGTATGTTTTTACAGTGAATGTATATGTACAGTATGTGTATACAGTATGTTTGTATAATGAATGTGCGTGTGGATGTACGAACTTTGAGTGTGTAAATATGTACTGTATTTATTTGTATATGTATGTGGGAGCGTAGGTACCTATGTATGTCTGTATGTATGTGTGTGAGTATATGTGAATTTGCATGTACAATACATTTGACTCCCAGTGTGTGCGGGAGCCAGAGTACAGCCCCAGCCTCCCCGAGAACCCATCCCACAAACCGTAGGTGTGGTGCCCAGGGAACCAGGCGCCACCGCCCCCACGCAGCCAAGCCGGACAGCGACAGGAACCCCAGAGCCCGGCCCACCGTGCCGCCCACAAGGGCCAGCAGCAGGCCGCACACAGACGCACCCGGCAGAGGACAAGGCACGAGAAAAACAGGGGGCAGCCAGACCCCAAGCCAGCGAGAGACCACACCCCACACGGACAGAAAGGCGAGACGCCCCGCCCGAGTGGCCCGGAGACCCCCCGCAACCGGACGGGAAGACCGCCCCCGCCCCACCGGCAACAGGGCCCCCACGAGCCCCCCACCACCCCCGGAGAGCGCGGCGAGGCCAGCCCACGGCCACCCCACCCAAGCCGGCCGCCACAGGACCACCCAGCACGGGGCCACAGGAACCACCCACCCCACCCGCAGGGACCCCAATGATGGAGATGGAACAACCAGCAACCGCCCCGCCGAGTCCCCCCCTGAGGTAGGGGAATAAATAAATAAAATAAATAAATACATAATAATAATAATAATAATATTAATAAAATATATTAAAAAAAATTAAATAAAAAAAAATAAATAAATAATTAAATCTATTTATAAAAATAAATAAATAAATAAAAAAAGAATTAAAAGAAGATCACAGACATGCTGACACACAAGGTCGCTACCCCAACAACTGGCCGACTCGCAGCACCTCGGAATACCCTGCAGCACCAAGCCACCACATTAAACGCAGGGACCAGACCCAGCAGGCCCCAACCAAGACGGGCACCCGGAAGGGATGGACGGCGGGACCCAGGAGCTCCAGACACGCAGTCCGGATGCAGTAGCCTGAGGCGCCGACCCCCACCCGACAGGCAGGCCCAGAACGTACCCCCAGAAATATACATACATATATATATACATACACATAAACATACACATGTACACATACACACACATACACATATATAAACATACATACATACATACATACATACATACATACACACACACACATACACATACATATACACAGTTTGTCAGCCCCGACAACCACCACGCGCTGCGACCTTCCCCTCTTGACAGAATGCAGGCAGCAGACGTTCTTCCGCAGACGGGCCATGACGAGGTGATGGAGACGCGCTGGCGAAGATGGAGGCCAGCCAGAAAGGCTTCTTTTCGCCAGCATGGCGCGTCATTCCCCCAGGATCCTCCTCCGGACAACAAGATTCCCCAACCAGCCCTGTCTTCCTCGCCGCCGCAGGAGACCCGTGCTGATGACGTCATCCTGCCCACTGGTGATGACGTCAGGGACCAAGACTTTTTTTTAGATTCCATTTACGCCCTCTGTCAGCCGCCCACTAAGGACTTTGTTTCAAAAAATAATCCTTTTGAGAAATTGTTTTCAAAATTTTGATTTTTTCAGACCCAGTCTAAAGTGGGGGTGGTGAATAGACATTTTGGACAATTTAATGGGGAGGATTCTGCCCCCCACCTGACCTCCCTCCACCCACCCCAAGAAACAGTTCCAGACTGCGGGGAGCGCGCCTGGTATCCGCTCCTTGAGGGGGGGGGGGGGGGGGGCTAGGGGCCGGGAGCCGTACTAGTGGGGTGACTCAGTTGCGCCCAGCCAGGCAGCAACCTCCGGCCCGTCCACCACCACCAATTCACCAGCATGCCAAGCAGCAACCCCCAGCTAGGCCACCTACACCACGTCAAGTTCCACCACGCCAAGTTCCACAGCAGGCTCTAGTACCCCCACCACGTCAAGCACCACGCCAGGCTCCGGTACCAGCTCCAAGACACCAAGCTCCGGTACCAGCTCCACGACGGCAAGCTCCGGTACCAGCTCCACGCCGCCAAGCTCCGGTACCAGCTCCACGCCACCAAGCTTCGGTACCAGCTCCACGCCAAGACCAAGACCCACGCCAAGACCAAGTCCCACCACGCCAAGACCAAGACCAACCACGCCAAGACCAAGACCCACCACGCCAAGACCAAGACCAACCACGCCAAGACCAAGACCAACCATGCCAAGACCAAGACCAACCATGCCAAAACCAAGACCAACCATGGCCACGCCAAGACGCGCCACACCAAGCTTCGCCGCCCGACGCGCCACGCCAAGCTTCGCCGCCCGCTTCCTCTGCTGCACCCGCGCCGGTTTCATCGGGTGCTTCCACGCCTGCCACCATGACGACGCGCCTGCCTCCTCGTCGGCCACGGATATGGCCACTACCTGGTCGTCCGCCACGCCAAGTGCGTCCACCTCCTTGTCGGCCATGGATATGGCCATTCCCGGGTCGCCAACCTCGTCAGGTACAGCGGCGGTCTATGCGTTGCCGCCACCTGATCCTGCCCCGGTGGATTCGGGGACACGTGGTCTGGCGACCCACCGCCAAGGCCCCCCTCCCGCCCTCCCATGACTCTTGTTCATTTTTTTTTGTGTTGGGACATCTGGGATCTGTCCGTAAGGGGGGGGCTCTGTCATGTCTGTTCATGTTTTTGTTTTGGCCATGTGTTTGTTTTTTGGACTCTTTTTAGTTCCTGGTTTCACTTCCTTGTTTTGTTTGGTTTCCATGGTCACCCATTAGTTTTCACCTGTCATGTCACGCACCTGTTTCACGTTTAGACTCACACACACCTGTCACCAATCATGTCACTGTTGTATTAGCCCACCTTTGTTCATCACTCGTTCTGCCTGCATTGTCTTTATGTCACACCGGTTCATGTATAATTCTGACCAAATAAGTTTCCTAGTCCATTCCATAGCTTCTGCTAACTAGCAGCTTCACTTGTGTTTTAGGCACGCTTGCCTTTTTTGTTTTATTGTTTGCGTTTGTGGTAGTTTGAGTTATTTATGTTAAATAAATCCAAGCCTACCTTCACGCTGTCGTCCGGAGCCGTCTTTGCACTGGAAGAACAACCCCGCAGCAAGCTGCGACCTTCCCCTCTTGACACAAGCTATAGGTTAATGCTAGTAGGTAAGGTCTTACGAGGTTCACTGACATTTGCTACGCCAACTAATGACAGGGTTACTTGTGACTAAAATTGTTGCCTTCAACTTACAGTGGAAACTGTTTTTTTTTGGAGTCATTCTTATAAGACAAGAACACATGTATTTCCTTTTTTTTTTAATGCATTCTAATTTGTAAGTTACGGCAAGTACGAGGTGGCTAACAATGCAGCTAATGGAAGTAAGACATTACACCCGTAAGTCTCCTAAAAAAACAACAACAATACTCCATTTAGATGTTGTATCCTGCATATTTTAACCAAGTATTAGCGGTATTGTTATTATGAGCACTAACGCAGAAGAACTACTTTTGATCACAGAATGGTAACTAACTTTTGAAGCTTTTGATACTGAGCTGGTGGACTGCTGCATTGCCTCTGAGTTGGTATAAGTTCATTCTAGATTATAAATCTTGCCTCTTATTTATCTAGTAGAAGGTTGTAGCCATGAACTGAGAAGTTGGTCAACTTTGATATTCAACTTGTACTCGGAGATGGCGGGAAAGACACGAAAGACGCTCATCTTTTATTAAATTTTTTACTTACGAAGGTTTAGCCAACAGTCCAGGCATTGAATTCCCACAGCCAGGGAGGAAAAGTCAGGTGTCGGCAGCGGGTGGAACGTCACTGGGGCTGGTTACACTGGCTACTGTCATGAATATCATGACAGGTTTGGACTTCGTTTATTTATCTTACTGTGTTTTGTGTTAAAGGATTTGAATAATCATCCATCCAATTTCTACCGCTTGTCCCTCTCGGGCTGGCGGGGGCAGCTGGAGCCTATCTCAGCTGCATTCGGGCGGAAGGCAGAGTACACTCTGGACAAGTTGCCAGCTCATCACAGGGCCAACATTTTTAAAGCTAACTACACATATTCCTAGCATACATGTCACTTCCCGAGCGCACCCCAGCGCACATTCATTTGTGCCTTGCGCTGGGTGCACCTCCAAGAGTGCGCCATTCCGGCTGCAGCAAGCAGCTGCATTTAATCATCAGCAATCAACACACCTGTCGCTGATGAGAGGATATGCCTTCTTAAGCCAGTGCAAACCTGCATCCTGAGACAGAACGTAGCGACCTGTCCTGTACAGTAAGCCGAACATATCTAGCTCTATGCACTCTTTTCTCTTTCTGTGTTTTCTCATCTGCCTTTTAGCAGCATACCTCTGTTCCGCGTCACAAGCTTTGTGTCTCGTCTCTCCGTATTCCCTCTGCTTCCCTGGCTGCCTCTTTGATCTTGACCTCCCGTCTGGACACGGACTTTGACGCCTCTCTCCTCCCCTCGACCTCACGTCTGCTCACGGACCTCCGAGCCAGCCTTGCTCCTCTTGGAATTCTGCCTCTCGCTCAACACTACGGGTAACACTCCTCATTTAATTCCTACACGTAGTCGCACACCATACACTTTTGGATTAGTCACACTCCATTTCCTTGTTTATTATTATTATTTTTTAATAATATATATTGTTCATATATATATAAATAACAATGAGCTAAAACAACTTCCCTCCTGTCTGTGCCGTCTTCTTTCCCTGTACAACCGTAACAATACACATACATACATAAAATTTGTATATTGATCTTTCCATCATATTGCTGCATGCTAACTACCATATAGTTATTCTAGTCTTCTAGTAATACCTAATGAGGTATTACTATATATGGTTAGGGTGTGAGGTATTTGGGAGCGGCAATATTCATCAAGATAAGCCAGCAGAGGACCCTTTACCATGAAAACCTGAGTTAGATGGGACAAAGACAACCCAACCCCCCTTTAGAAAATAATATCAGTCCTTGGGGAGAAGTAGAAGACAGACATTTTGCAAGGAGCCTTTTCCCTGCTTGTGGCCATGAGGGAATTGTATTTATTTGCTTCAAACAATCACAAAATCAATCTAAGATGGTAAATCTGAAAATTTACTTTTATGAGAAATGTAACAAATATGCGTAGGAGAAGAAGTTCTCCTTACATTCAGTTTTGTTTTTAGCACTTTTATTTTCAGTTGTAAGCTTTTGTTTGCCTCCACCACTCCTCTAGCCTGAGCGTTGTCCCTCACCTGTGGTTAGTTGGCAATCCGGGCACACTTGTCCCAGGTTGCCAATCAGACTTTTTTAAATGCCTGCCCTGCAGTCAAGGCTGAATCATCATTGTTGATGTTTTTGCTTGTGGTTATAAATTTTTCCCGCGCACTTTCTAGCTGCACTAATACCTTGTTTCTGAGTATGAAATAGATTACTACCTGCATGCCCTTTCCTGTTGAAGCACGCACCCCACGCTCAACCTTCACATCGGCGTCAGAGGCGCGCACCCCAGATGGCACTGGCCGTAGAAGCGTGCAGTCTGTGCTTAGCATGCTAGCGGCAGACGCACGCACCACATGCCAGCCGGGGGGGGGCGGGGGGGGGTTGACAAAAAAATAGGCCCCTGAGGAGGGGGTCCAGTCTGAGGCCAAGGGGGAAAAAACCCTCATAGCCATAGCACACATAAACATGTGTGTAAGAGGGAAGCATCAAAGAACTCAAAAGACATTAAAAGAGCAGAGCTGATGCAACCAGCCACTTCTACACACAGCCACAAAAGTAAAACAACAACAAAAAAAACATATACACTGTGGTGGCCTCTGCGGTGTTCCACGCCATCATCTGCTGGTGTGGGGGGAGCATGGCCAGAGACAGAAGCAGACCCAACAAAGCAACCAAGAGAGCCGACTCCACCCTCGGCCGCCCACCAACTCTCGGCCAGTGTCCAGTCAGCATGTATGAGCAAGGATAGTCTAAGGAGACCGAGGTGTCCACTGGCTGAATGAGTGTGTTTCTTCTAAAAAATTTGAAGAAACGGTACAAGGCCTTAAATCCTCAATGTGCTGCCATGACACTCTGTCAACAAGCTTTTTGTTAAATGTCTACAACTGCCTGGTGACTAACCTACTACAGATAATTATTACTTTTCTTCTCAAAGGCATTTTTACAGGATCTATGAAAACTGTAGTTGTCAAGCCCTTGCTTAAGAAACACAGCGTTGACCCCTCTATAATCAACAACTACAGACCAATATCAAATCTTCCCTTCATAAGTAAAATACTTGAAAAATCTGTTTACCAGCAACTCGACACCTTCCTATCCTCGATAATGATATCCGAATGAACATGGACTCAGGTAAAATCTCAATTCTAGTGTCACTAGACCTTAGCGCTGCGTTTGATACGGTTGACCACAAAATTCTATTAGATAGACTGGAAAACTGGGTGGGTCTCTCTGGCATGGTCCTAGAGTGGTTCGGATCTTATCTGCAAGATAGGAACTACTTTATCTCTATCGGCAACTTCACATCTGACCTAACCGATATGACATGTGGGGTACCCCAAGGCTCTATTCTAAGTCCGGTCCTATTCAACCTTTACATGCTCCCGCTGGACCCAATTCTCCAAAAAAAAAAACATAGCCTACCATAGCTACACAGATGACACCCAACTTTACATAGCCCTCTCTTCGGATGACTATGCTCTCATAAATACACTATGCCAGTCCATTGAGCAAATAAATGACTGGATGTGCCAGAATTTCCTCCAACTAAATAAGGACAAAACTGAGATAATTGTCTTTGGCGCTAAAGCAGATAGGCTCAAAGTCACTGCTCATCTTGAATTCCTAGGTCTGAAGCCAAAGGACCAGGTAAAAATTCTTAGCATTATTATTGACTGATCTAAACTTTAACTCCCACATCAAGTTCGTAAGAAAATGTGCTTTTTTCCAGCTAAAAAAGATAGTGAGGTATAGAGGCTATACGTCCAAACAAGATCTAGAAAAGCTAATTCATGGCTTCACATCCAGCAGGTTAGACTACGGCAACAGTCTCTTCGAAGGCCTCCCAAAGAAATAATTAAACAGCTACAGCTCATACAAATGTTGTTTTGTAAAGCACCTTATATTTCCTCTGTGTATGAAATGTGCTATATAAATAACATTTGACTTGACTTGACACTGTGAAGCTTGTCCGTCCCGGCGCTCAGCGCCAGCTCCGCAGCCCTGTCTCTTCATCACAGAGTCTGCTGTGGCAGAGACCCAGCAGCTGGTCTCCATGGCCAAAAAAAGGCTCCCGGGAGGCAGATCCAGAAATTCACAAAAAAGCAACACAGAAGTCACAAAAGTGCAACCCCTTGTCACACAGTCCCAGAGGGTACCGAACCAAAAAACACATGAAAACAAGAGGGAAATATCAGGAACACAAAAGGATGACACAAGAGCACAGAGCTCCTGCAGCTACTACAGCGGCGCCATCTTGGGGGGAAAAAAAATTAAAAAGCTTCATTTTGTTTACTAAAATTAAATCAATTTTGATGACCAAAATTAGACTAAAACTAAAATACATTTTCGTCAAAGGACTGACTAAAACTAAATAAAAAACGACAATAATTAACGCTGGTAGGCAAAAGGCTAACTGCTTTGATATGGTCCATGTGCTGTCTAGCTGCTCTCCCAGTTTGGATGTTTACGTCTGTTTCCAGTTGAAGTGAAGATGTATGGCGCTTTCTGCATGCCACAATCCTTGTTGCTGATTGTCTTGAAAACATGCTTCAGTTGAATAAATGGACATAGCACCAGACTATTTTGTTTGTTTTTTAGATTTGGGGATGAACTGCCTCTTTTTACAATCTGCACGAAAGGAGTAGTCACAGAGCCATTGTTCAGCCTTAAGCAATTTGTAGGTTGAAAAAGTTTGACCCCCTTAAAAGAATGAATGCCCCCCCTTAAATGTTTTTCTGCAGCTGGGTCTGCAAGTAGCCCTCCCACAATGTTCAAATCTCTCCAAACTTGTCCAAAACATTTGTGCTGTCACAAACATTTGTGCTATTATGGTATTAATGTTATCAACATTTCATCCCCCCTCACCCTGTCCAAATCTCACCAAACCTGTTCCCAAACGCTACATTTGTGCTGGTTGTGCAATCGAAAACTATTTTGTACTATAATACTTGTTTGAGACAATGCACTTACTTAAGTTATATCCTCAACAACACAAACAACAATGTTATGCCAGTTCCATGTTTCCATCCTGACTAAGTCAGAAGTGCATTGCCCGAGTCTTCTTGCAATGACATTTGGAGCCAGTGGCCCATCCGTGGACCACACTGTCAGATAAAACTGATGTTGTAATCACAGTGAGGTCCTAGTTATTATAGTTATTCTGTCCTTCAAGCAAAATATTTCCATTGAGTGATTGCAATTTGATTTCCCAAATCACCATTATTATTTCTAAAATGTAATTTTCCATTTATTGTATTTATCTTACTCTAGTGCCTCATTTAAAGCAGATGGAGGCCTTTAACACCCAACCACAGTAATATGTAGTGATTTTAATATTTCTACAAGTGCCAATAATTCCATTTGTTTACTAATTGACTAGGAAAAAATAATTGAAGCATTAAATCTGGATTTAACATAAATAGCTACACCCCCACCTTTTTTGGCCTATAAACATACCCATCAATGTTAATGTGTTCATTTGTAATAGACATAGTAAGCCAAGTTTCCGAAATCAAAACAACATCTGCCCCTGTTAATTCCACCAAGATTCTGACCATGTACATCTTTGTTAGTAAGTTCTGCACATTCAGATGAACATATTTAAGACCAGACAATGATTTAAAATCAGAGGGTGTCTGGGAGCATTAAAGCTCAGGCACAGTATTTGATTGCACATTTCCGGACAAAAGTAGAAGTAAAGCAATCAACAGCATCTGCTTAGCAATTGATTTACTTTTAATTCTTTGGCATGTTAAATCCCCTCCATTTAGTGGATTGGTGAGATGCTTATGTAAAGAAAATATACATTTGAGTTTAGTTAGGTCTCTGGGCAGAGCTGGAGACAGTTTTTTTTTAAAAATCATTTTCCAATTGTACTGGAAGTTGCCCTGGAGAGAGAGAAGCTACAGTCGCGATCAAAAGTTTACATACACTTGTAAGAACATAATGTCATGGCTGTCTTGAGTTCCCAATAATTTCTACAACTCTTATTTTTTTGTGATAGAGTGATTGGATCACATACTTGTTGGTCACAAAAAACATTCATGATGTTTGGTTCTGTTATGAAATTATTATGGGTCTACTGAAAATGTGACCAAATCTGCTGGGTCAAAAGTATACATACAGCAATGTTATTATTTGCTTACATGTCCCTTGGCAAGTTTCACTGCAATAAGGCACTTTTGGTAGCCTTTCACAAGCTTCTGGCAAGCTTTTGGTTGAATTTTTGACCACTCCTCTTTACAAAATTGGTGCAGTTCAGTTGGTTTTCTGACATGGACTTGTTTCCTCAGCATTGTCCACATGTTTAAGTCAGGAATTTGGGAAGGCCATTCTAAAACCTTAATTCTAGCCAGATTTAGCCATTCCTTTACCACTTTTGACATGTGTTTGGGGTCATTGTTCTGTTGGAACAAAAGTGGTAAAGAAATGGCTAAATCAGGCTAGAATTAAGGTTTTAAAATGGCCTTCCCAAAGTCCTGACTTAAACGTGTGGACAATGCTGAAGAAACAAGTCTATGTCAGAAAACCAACACATTTAGCTAAACTGCACCAATTTTGTCAAGTGGAGTGGTTAAAAATTCCACCAGAAGGTTGTGGATGGCTACCAAAAGCGCCTTATTGCAGTGAAACTTACCAAGGGACATGTAACCAAATATTAACATTGCTGTATGTATACTTTTGACCCAGCAGATTTGGTCACATTTTCAGTAGACACATAATAAATTCATAAAATAACCAAACTTCGATGTCGAGCACAAAGACAATTCAACCCTTAACTCACTCCTTTCCTGCAAAATAAATTTCACAGATGCTGCCCACAGATATGCTCCTTCAAAGGCTGTGCTACTGGCTACAAAGCATTGTACTTTCAAGTACAACAATGAGTAGATGAGTGTTGTGTGTGTGTGTATATGTGTAAATAAATGAACACTAAAATTCAAGTATTTCTTTTATTTATATATATAATAAAATAAATAAATATATATATATATATATATATATATAGCTAGAATTCACTGAAAGTCAAGTATTTATATATATATATATATATATATATATATATATATATATATATATATATATGAAATACTTGAGTTGGTGAATTCTAGCTGTAAATATACTCTCCTCTTAACCACGCCCCCTTCCCCAACCACGCCCCCCACCCCACCCCCCGACCAACCACCCCCCAAAACCCCCACCCCCCACACCTCCCGATATTGGAGTTCTCAAGGTTGGCAAGTATGTTGATACTACATAAAAAATTACGTAAAATAATGCAGTAACGCATCATGTAGTAACTGTAACTGACTTACTGAATATAAAAAATAACACGTTAGACTACAAGTTACCGCCGAAAATACTTTGTAAAGCGTTAGTCCCAACACTGGTTATTACTATCTACTTTATTTCAGGGCATTCAATCGATCGCAGCTGGACTGTTTGGTTTGTCTTAGAAGATGTTTCGCCGCTACTCCGAATAGGCGTCATCAGTTTGTGCTCGTATACTTACAAACTTTGTAGATTGGTCAGATCAAGTCCAGCGGCTGGTGCCAAAACCCCAAATATTTATACTCCAAAAACCAGGAGGGTGTGCCTGGTCAAGGATGGTTTCGCCCTATCGTAGTGACAAAAACAACTGTTTTGAGGCAAACGAGCAATATTAACTGCCAAAGCCAACGACAGTCCTTGAAGTGAAATTTCCTCTCATTAACATTGAGGACTGTGGATCGACTACTACCAGTACACAATTGTCGGAATCCCCCACGTAAGCATTCCATTCAGTTGTAAACAAATGGCACTTTCTGTGACTAGAACGTTTCTAACTCATGTTATTTGTTGGAGGCTAAATTACAGAGTCGTTTAGGGATGGTTGAAAGGACAGTGTTCTATGTGGGAGATAGGTGGCGTCGCAGACCACCTCCTCTGTTCAGGGATGGTTTTTCAACCTTGACATAGAAGGCTTCCCTCACTCCTATTTCGTAACATCCATCCTCCCTGTCCAGAATATGTACATTTTTGTTCTCGAAGGAGTGCTATTTCTCCCTGAGGTGCAGGTAGACAGCTGAGTCTTGGCCTGAAGAGTTTTCCCGTCTATGCTGTGCCAGGCCACGGCGTAGTGGTTGTTTTGTTTCCCCAACATATGAATCAGTGCATTCATCATTACACTGGATAGCATACACCAGATTGTTTTGTGGGTATGGGGTGTCCAGTCTTTAGGATTGATTGATTGATTGATTGAAACTTTTATTAGTAGATTGCACAGTACAGTACATATTCCATACAATTGACCACTAAATAGTAACACCCGAATACGTTTTTCAACTTGTTTAAGTCGGGGTCCACGTTAATCAATTCATGGAAGAAGGATGTCATGTGCTCGCATAGGATGCACTAGTCTCTGTCTCAGGGTGTTGCCTGGTTTGAAGTGTACAGGGATGTTGTGTTGGTTAAAACACAACTTTCCTGGATGAATGGTAACATTCATAGACATATCTACTTCATTAACTGGTTATGTGTTACAATTTTTTATAATATTCGCTGATGTTGTCTCTGTCTTATCTTGTACCTGCAATTTACCCCTTTGTCTTTTTTTATTTTTTCTTCTTTGTATCCCCTACTGCTCCAGTCCAGCTGTGCCAAACAATAATGATATCCATTTAATAAAGTCAAATACAAATAAGGCTACAAGAGAAATATCCCACACTTCTCTTTTGTAAAGTAAAGTAAACATGTGTACTGTACTCTGAAAGTAACAAATATAATATATTATTAGCTCATTAGTGAGTTCAGTGTGGTGTTAAAAGACACAAATATAATCATGGTTGAGGTGTGATGAGACCATTAATAAAGGAAACCACATGTGATATTTGAACAACAGACTAGGAATATTTTCAGGTGCAAACGCTGCGTTAAAAGCACCTGTTTAAACTGTAATAGTCCCAAAATGTGATGTTTACAAAATATTAAATACTTCTCATTTTGAAACATAAATTACACATTGATGTTCTTAAATATCAGTAATTTGCTATCTAATGTAGATGTACATAATCCTAACAATTAAGCCAGGGGTGTCAAACATACAGCCTGTGGGCCGGATCAGGCCCATGAACAGGTTTAACCGGCCCGTGGGATAAGTTTGCTAAGTATAAAAATTAGCTGACATTTTTGAATGAAAGAAAATGCTGTTCTAAATGTGTCCACTAGATGTCGCAATAGCAATTCTTTGCATCTTTGTAGATTATGCTACATATGTAAAAAAAATAAAAATAAACCACATGTTTTTAGTGCACCAGTCGAGGAAAATTAGCAAACAACATACTGTAAATAACATCCTGTAATTTGATTTTGATGTTATTTTTTTATCTTGATAGATTGAAAATTAACACCAATGATGAAGTGATGAACATTATCACATAATTTTTTCAGAAAGTATATATAATGACAAAGATAGAATACTTTAAACCAAAACATGTAAGTGTAAAAAAAACCAACAACATTATGATTTGTACATTTTCAGAATGTTTTTGTTCTATTTTTAAACAAAGAAAATAATTTGAAGTTGTCTTTATTTTTAAGTTATTGTGCCGTGATTTTACCAATCCGGCCCACTTGGGAGTAGATTTTTCTCCATGTGGCCCCCGATCTAAAATTAGTTTGACACCCCTGAATTAGGCTAACCCATAGTTTACTCTGATTATTTCTCCTTAGTTCTTACTAAAATGACAATATATTTACATAAATGTTTAGATTGATTTTTGTTTGCATTAATTAATTAATTACATCACAATTTGCTGTCATGGCAGAGATTTTACCCATTCATTTCCATAAACCTATTTTCAGCAGCATTTTTTCCATTTACTTCTGATTTAGTATTACATTTTGTCTTTCCAGGCCACCACTTCTAATGTCCAAGCACTTCACTTCTGTTTTCACCACCACTGTGGGCGTTCCCTTTGGTGTTTGCCCACCAATGTCTCCGGCAGTTCAATCTACTTGGAATTTTCTCCTGTTTCAAGTCATGTGCTTTCTTGGCGGTGTCGGCATTGCGTTTAGTGAGGTTCTCATTCATGTACACGTGTACTCTTCAGCTGTTTTCCATGTTTCAGCAGTGCAGTTTTGGGATTTCCTGTTGGCGAGCTTCAGGATGATGCCAGGCCTCCAGCCCTCCATTCAGTGGGATGCACGCATTGATGCTGTTAATATTGACATTGATTTCCAGAAAGTTCAAGCAGGGTCCATTTCATTTTGTTCTTCTCTGTTGTCAACTGCTCTAGCATAGGATTGAGGAGTGATGCGCAGCACTGCTTTTGTGATATCATTATGTTGTGTAGACTGATCCATCTTCTCTTTGATGTTTTCCAAATTAGTGTTATCTTGTAGCAACTGTTGGCGCAATGCTTCATTCTCCTCTTGTAGGACTTTCCCCTGATGTTTCACTGCTCTAGTGCCCTATTGCAAAACCCTCATATCTTGTCTCACAGCTGGTGTGTCCTCTCTGAGAATCTTCATTTCCTCCCTGAACTTCTGTATATCAACAATAAATGCCCTTCTCAAGTTGTCATGCTGTTCTTTTAGTTGTTCTATCTTCAATTGTAAAGTCCTACTATCTGATCCTACTGTTGCCTAAAACAATAAATTATTTTAGTTATTCTATATTACCCTTTTTTGTTTTCATATTTTCCACTAAGTCATTTCACAGATCATCTGTTTCTTAAAATTCAATCTGTAAACCCGAAAGTTTCGGGGTGGGAGTTTTGCCTTGAGGGCATTTATACATTGTTGTTAAGCAGCCAACTGGAAGCCATTAACGTTGTACGTTTTGACGGCAAGCGGCGGCACATATTCGAATCGAATATGTCAGCAGGCGGTCCTGCAACTGTGACAGCATTCAGTGGTCAGAAAAGCTCCACATTTTAGTCAAAACTCTGATAACGAGTTTTGCTGTTTGCAATTGTAACATAAATGCCTAGATGGCGCTAACTTGCAAAGTGTTTTAAGCATTATATATTCCACCCATTTAAGGCTTTCCGCACTTTAGTCAGACGTGTTTGTGCAATAGCTTTGTTTGTTATGAGCTGCCGAATGCGATTTGGCTAGCTATTGCTAGCTATCAGTGAATGTATATTCTATCATGATAGATAGATAGATAGATAGATAGATAGATAGATAGATAGATAGATAGATAGATAGATAGATAGATAGATAGATAGATAGATAGATAGATAGATAGATAGATAGATAGATAGATAGATAGATAGATAGATAGATAGATAGATAGATAGATAGTACGTTATTGATTCCTTCAGGAGAGTTCACTCAGAAAAATTCCGGCAGCAGTGTACAGAATTGAGATCAAAATGATGTCTCCATATAACTGGTTAAACCACTAATGATAACATAAGCTAGCCAGTAGTGTTCTTGTTATAGTTTTTGGTTTAAAAATGTAATTTTGTGCAAGTTGTAAACAGTTCCTTTAATGCCAAACACATTGTTCAGATTTAAAATACTTTCAAACAAAACCCCTTACATATGACTTATTTTAACTAAAATAATCAGCTTGTTGCTGAGTTCAGTAGGTTTAATACAGTATATACCCTGTATTCCTGTCTGGTATGTGTAGTGCTGGAGTTTAAGATGTCCAACTGTGTCTGAGCCTGATGTGTACATTGGTGCGAGTGTTGGAGATAAAAGTGAGTTTTTGTAGGTGTTGTTGCTTTGGCGTGGTCGACAGAAGCCAGTTGTGAAATAAACCAAGAGTTGATAGACCAACTCCTCATCATCATTAACGTCACGATAGACGCTAGATTACAGCCCGTCTCTTAAAACTATTTTGGCAGATTTTTCATTCCGGCCAAATACTTGGTGCTGCTGTTGTGGTTGAGATTTCACGATTATGGACAGTAATCAATGTTTCAACATTTTCTAATCAACTTGTAGCTGCTGACAGAAGCACATTGTATATATGTTACATAATTTCATAGTTGGTTAGAATAAATAAATACAATGTATAAATATAAGTTTATATTTACATAAAATGTGATTAAAAATGTATTTCCTTTGGTAATTTCATGCAAGTATATGTTAACTTTATTTTTGTTACAAAACCCATGTAAATTGGAGAGGAACATATTTTTTGTTCCGGTTTGGTCACATTGTTGGGGGGACAATTAATATGTGACGGAATAAGGGAAGCAGCATGAGACAGCAAACATATGATGAAAGAGGCTAATGGAGTCTCGGCTTGAAAAGAAGCTTTATTCCCTCGGAGTTTGTGAGGCCAATGAGGTATGATTCTTTCTGATATGTATGTGAAATCAATGTGTTTTATGTTATTGGATGTCAGACTAATTGTAAGTTCTGTTTTTCTTATTTATTAGTTCTGACGGCATTATTTCGGCATAATTTTGGCATCGTTTTGGCATCGTTGTTACGAGAAGAAGTCGTGGCTGATGTTGGAAGCATATCCATATTTAAGTGTTACTTCTTTCTAAACTCCTATAGTCATATAAAGAATAGCTAGTATTCTTCCTTCTTTTGAGTCTCATAGTAAGGTGTTGGCCTTCTAGATTGGAATGTGTCAGAGTAGAGATAACTCGGAGTAGTCTAAACAAAGAGAGTGGGGGCGAGGGACAGACGGAAGATCACGGGACTTCCGGGGGGTTTGAGCTAGACCGATCTGGACCGGGCTAGGGAACGTTTGGGTGCTGGGTTGGTCTCAGGTTTGTCCTCTAAGCTTTGAGAATAAACTACAAAATACCAACTATTGCCTGGAGATTGAATATAAACATCAGCGTATTGCCATAAAAAGAATCTGGGAGAGACTAGCAATTTGAATTCCCCATTGGAGGAATGCTGGTCGACGCAACAATTTGGGGGCTTCGTCCGAGATGGCACGCTGTTGATTGATGACTTCTTGCGATCTTCCGGACAGACTCAATTGGCCATTTCAAGGTAAGCAGAACCTTTCTTTTTAGATAAAATCTGCGTTAGGAGTCAGTCCTGAAGTCTGTAAGTCAAACACTGTTTTGTAATCCCAGGCACAGATTGGTGATTTTGATAGATTGATTGCATTTTTGCCGAGCCTGCCATTGCATTAAAATTGTAAATACGTGGTGAACTCAGGCCATTGTGTCTCGATTACCGTGACGGGCAGTTTCATTGACGAATTAACTAATAGTTGGGTGTAGCTTACCCTGGGAATTTGGTCGTCCCTTAATGAGTTCGGGCTGCAAAATCCCAGTGAGATAAGACACTAAAACGTAAGGAAGCGGGTTCAAAGATCCCAGTGAGATAAGACACTGAAACGTAAGGAAGCGGGTTCAAAGATCCCAGTGAGATAAGACACTGAAACGTAAGGAAGCGGGTTCAAAGATCCCAGTGAGATAAGACACTGAAACGTAAGGAAGCGGGTTCAAAGATCCTAGTGAGATAAGACACTAAAACGTAAAGAAATAGACACATGGCCTTGGAGTGTGACAGACAGGAATGTGATGGCGGTCGGGGAAAAATGTGATTCATCATTACTGTGTAATGATCAATTGAATGGACGGTTGTCGACAATGGATCTAGCTGGTAGAGAAAAAAAAGAGGAAAAAAAAGGAGAACGTTCCTTGAAAGGGTTAAGAGGGAGTTTACAATACTCGAAAAGTCGTGAACTCAAACGTCTGGTAAAATAAATTAAAAAAAAGTAACTGGAAGTTTTATGGTAAAGTGAAACGCAGAGAGTGTGCTGCTGAGTGCTCGTGTGTGTGTGTGCTGCTGAGTGTGTGTGTGTGTGTGTGTGCGGGAGTGCTTACGCGTGCTCGTGTGTGTGTGTGTGTGTGCGGGAGTACTTACGCGTGCTTGTGTGTGTGTGCTGCTGAGTGTGTGTGTGAGTGTGTGTGTGTGTGTGTGCGGGAGTGCTTACGCGTGCTCGTGTGTGTGTGTGTGCGGGAGTGCTTACGCGTGCTCGTGTGTGTGTGCTGCTGAGTGTGTGTGTGTGTGTGTGTGTATGTGTGTGTGCGCGCTGGTAAAAATGGAACACTCAGGGAGAGAATTTAAGAGTTTGGCGTATGATAAAAGTAAACGGGGATTACGTGGAAAAACGAAATGCAGCAAAAGAAACGATGATTAATGACAGAATGAACTGATTGGTTTTTTGTCTGCCGCGCATGCGCAAGACAATTCAAACGACCCGCCCAGACTTTGACTAGGACACCGCCCCCTACTCCAGTGACAAGAGAAGGAGGCATTAACACGCCCCCTCTAAGATTAATCCTGCCTCCGAAAATTAACCCCTTGTACACGTCTGACCATTTTCTCCGGCAGACATTTTTGACACATGACATTAACACTTTGGACATACTACAATATAAGTCTCTTGCCGATGCATAGGGTTTAGTTGAGTTTGAGTTATTTGTGATATTGCTAAGGGGTCCCCTACCCTAACAACACCCCCCAGTGGACCATAGAGGCTAAAGAGACAATCATTGACCTCAAACATGACCTGTCCTCCGCTACTTGACTATTAGCTGACCTTTTTCTTAGATGTTTCTGAAAGTGATAGTATGACTAACACAGTCCTTTTTTCAGAAACAGAAGGGGGTGAGTGAGGATGGATACAGACTCCTTGGAACAAAATCGACAATCATCCGACTCTGACACATTCCATAGTTTTAACGTTTTTACCGTGGGTAAGAAGTTATAACTAATTTTAATTTGAAAATAACGATTTTACACATCGATAGTAGTTTAGTAGATCAAATTTAGAATATGGAGGAGGTGAGGGTGAACCATGTATAGTCTTTGATTTCACTGATATGATCAATACGGTACAAGGGAAAAGGTACGTACTGACTTGTGTTGACAATCACAGTGGTTGGCCGGAAGCAACAACAACCTCAAAAGAGGATGCAATATCAGTAATTAAATGACTTGTGAATGACCTAGTACCCCGACATGGTTTCCCCAAAAAGATTAGGTCAGACAACGGCAACAATAAAAAAAAAAAACTCACTTAGCCTTGGTCGAAAAGGCTTTCGGACTAGAACACAGGTTTGGGGTACCATCCTGAGTCCCAAGGTAAGGTTGAAAGGATGGACCAGAACATTAAAAACTAATTGGCTAAAATTTGTGCACAGACCAAATTTAATTGGATTGACATGTTGCAATTAGCGTTAATGATCATTCGAAGGTCCGTGAATAAAACTGTTTTACCGCCCTTTGAGTTTTTCACCCTATGAGCTGCATACAGGTCAGCCATTCACAGGACCAGCAAATAAATGTCTGTTTGAGAAAAATGAACAACTTGAGCCTTGATTAAGACCTCGGAGGGAGTAACACAACTTTTATCATAACGTGTCACATCGTGATGCATCTAAGAATGGATGTATCAGCACACCCACTCCTAATGAGTACACTACCATTTCATATTTCTGGGTTGCAGTCATGTAACCTAGAGGCAATTCACATCACTTCAGGTTTTCACACGAGGGAAGGAGGCAAACATTCAATATGGCAACCGTTTAGTTACCACCGGATGCACAGGTTCAGAGAAGAATATACAAGCCAAATAGCAAAAATTTGCAGAACGTGATATGATACTGTGGATCTATGCGCATGCTAAGTGCTTGAGACCGTGTCAACTGCAACCGGACATGTTGCAGTCCTACCCTGCAATGGCAATCCTAGCTAACCCCCCAATTAAGTGAACCAAAGGATACTTTTCATACTTTTTGACCTTGGTAGTTCAGATTTTACTGTCAGGGGTCACCATCGCTCCAACAGTTGGGGCACTGGCATTGTGCGTCATAGTGTAAATTTTACTACAGAAACTCTCGAATAATCATGTCCTTGTTTAGAATTGCTCAGTGAAAAGAAATGTTGTCAGATCACAATTTGTTTTCACCACCTGTTTTTCTGCATGAAAGCTGACAGTGATAAATGTTTCCAGTGCAAGTCCTGAACTAAACTCCGAGCACTTTCCTTGATTAAACCATGTCATATACTACCAGCTTTCTAACGTGATCAGCTTATATGCATAGATTTACTCACTGTGAGATTCATTCTACCTCTTTAAAGAAGTCAAATTACCAAATCCAACTGCTCTATTTATTTGTACACCTGGTTGTTCTTTCCTTGTTTCTGCCCTCCTGTCTCTTCCTGGCGTCCCCCATTCCATATGCTGCCTTGCACAACAGAACAGGCAAATCAATATGTCCAAGACGATTAATGCGCTGGCGGCGGCAATGTACTTATAAAAAGCTTTCACGGCCCACTGAAGGATGAAATCACCCTCTGAGTTCTGGGATCACAAAGAGCTAAAATCTAGGAAGGGAAGCTTGGGTGACTCTACCGGTCTAAAAATGTAAAAAGTCGAGACATGCAACATCTCTGATTGGGTCACTGGAGACTCCAACAATCATGTCACGTAAAATATTCAAAACTATTTAAACAAGATTAAAGCGGCTGAAGAAAGTGTTGGATTTACAGCGTTTTCTATTCGGGCTCCAGTACTCTGGAATGCCCTCCCGGTAACAGTTAGAGATGCTACCTCAGTAGAAGCATTTAAGTCCCATCTTAAAACTCATTTGTATACGCTAGCCTTTAATTAGACCCCCCTTTTAGACCAGTTGTTCTGCCGTCTCTTTTCTGCTCTGGCCCCCTCTCCTGCGTGGAGAGGTTAGTAGGTGACCACAGATGCATTTCTATCTGTTCAAAGTCGGGACCCGGGGTGTACCACTCCTCTGTGCATCAGTTGGGGACGTCTCAGCGCTGCTGACATGTCCCCACTCAAGATGATCCCCTGCCGGCCACACTATGGACTGGACTCTCACACTATTAGCTAGATCCACTCGACGTCCTTTGCACCGGTCGCCCGGGGGGGGGGGATTTCTTGCCCTGATGTGGGATCTGAGCCGAGGATGTCGTTGTGGCTTGTGCAGCCTTTTGAGACACTTGTGATTAAGGGCTATATAAATAAACTTTCATTGATTGATTGATTGATTTATTTTACTGAGTTTGGTATTGGATCTAACTACAAATCAGAGAAACAAAGCATCAAAAACATGAGGAACCATGTGGCTGACACGGCAGCCCCAATCTGTCTTAAATCTGGGTTAGTGAGTACTTCTTCTTTGTCAAGATATTTCATCCCACCTCACAGGTGTGGCATATCAAGATGCTAATTAAACAGCATGAGTATTGCACAAGTGTGCCTTAGGCTGCACACAAAAAAAGGCCACTCTGAAATGTGCAGTTTTGCTTTGTTGGGGATCTGGGGGGGTCAGAAAAGCAGTCAGTATCTGGTGTGACCAACATTTGCCTCAAGCAGTGCAACACATCTCCTTAGCAGAGAGTTGATCTGGTTGTTGATTGTGGTCCGTGGAATTTTGGTCCACTCCTTTTCAATGGCTGTGCAAAGTTGCTGGATATTGGCAGGAACTGGGACACGCTGTCGCAATTAGCCAATCCACAGCATCCCAAACATGCTCAATGGGTCACATGTCCGGTGAGTATGCTTGCCATGCAAGAATTGGGATGTTTTCAGCTTCCAAGAATTGTGTACAGATCCTTGCAACATGGGGCCGTGCATTGTCATGCTGCAACATGAGGTGACGTTTTAGATGAAAAATTACTCATAATCCTCTCGAAGAAAAGGAGAGTGGAACCAAGCGTCTTTTCATGTTGTTCTCGTCATTTCCGGGTCTAAATTGGCTGTCAAAGTGTAACAACATGTCGGATTTACATCCTCATCCTTCTACCATCAAGGTGAGAGGTCTGATTTATGATCGTCATTAGACTTCCACGAGCAAAGGAAGTGAGGAAGTACCTTACCACTAGATGATGTAAACATAGGCCCACATGCTTGTGATCATAGTGCTGCTATAAATAGCTTGTCTGCTAGCGCTTACAATAACAATATCACTAATACTTGGTTAATATTCAAGTCACAAAATGTAAATGGAGTATTGTTGGGGCTTTGTGGATGGTTTTTTGTATTGGGTTTTAAAGGCGGAATTATTGGTTCCACTGTAAACTGACTTTTATTTTGACTTAAAGGCCTACTGAAATTAAATGTTTTTATTTAAACGGGTGTAGCAGATCCATTCTATGTGTCATACTTGATCATTTCGCGATATTGCCATATTTTTGCTGAAAGGATTTAGTAGAGAACATCGACGATAAAGTTTGCAACATTTGGTCGCTGATAAAAAAAAAGCCTTGCTTGTACCGGAAGTAGCGTGACGTCACAGGTTGAAAGGCTCCTCACATTTCCCCATTGTTTACACCAGCAGCGATTCGGACCGAGAAAAGCGACGATTACCCTATTAATTTGAGCCAGGATGAAAGATTCATGGATGAGGAACGCGAGAGTGAAGGACTAGAGTGCAGTGCAGGATTAATCTTTTTTCGCTCTGACCATAACTTAGGTACAAGCTGGCTCATTGGATTCCACACTCTCTCCTTTTTCTATTGTTGATCACGGATTTGTATTTTAAACCACCTTGGATACTATATCCTCTTGAAAATGAGAGTCGAGAACGCGAAATGGACATTCACAGTGACTTTTATGTCCACGACAATACATCGGCGAAGCACTTTAGCTACGGAGCTAATGTGATAGCATCGGGCTTAACTGCAGATAGAAACAAAATAAATAAACCCCTGACTGGAAGGATAGACAGAAAATCAACAATACTATTAAACCATGGACCTGTAACTACACGGTTAATGCTTTCTAGCCTGGCGAAGCTTAACAATGCTGTTGCTAACGACGCCATTGAAGCTAACTTAGCAACGGGACCTCACAGAGCTATGCTAAAAACATTAGCTATCCACCTACGCCAGCCAGCCCTCATCTGCTCATCAACACCCGTGCTCACCTGCGTTCCAGCGATCGACGGAGCGACGAAGGACTTCACCTGATCATCAATGCGGTCGGCGGCTAGCGTCGGATAGCGCGTCTGCTATCCAAGTCAAAGTCCTCCTGGTTGTGTTGCTGCAGCCAGCCGCTAATACACCGATCCCACCTAAAGCTTTCTTCTTTGCAGTCTTCATTGTTCATTAAACAAAATGCAAAAGATTCACCAACACAGATGTCCAGAATAATGTGGAATTTTGCGATGAAAACCGAGCTTTTTGTATTGGATACAATGTGTCCGAATACTTCCGTTTCAACGATTGACGTCACGCGTATACGTCATCATACATAGACATTTTCAACCGGAAGTTTAGTGGGAAACTTAAAATTGCACTTTATAAATTAACCCGGCCGTATTGGCATGTGTTGCAATGTTAAGATTTCATCACTGATAAAATAAATCTATCAGACTGCGTGGTCGGTAGTAGTGGGTTTCAGTAGGCCTTTAATTACGAGTTAGAATGCATTTAAAAAAAAATCTGTCGTCAATGTCTTTCATAATGATTGTGAACGCTAGGCAAAATTCCCCAAAAAGTTGATGGCTACTATAGACCTGTCAGCAGATGCTATCTTGTTTCAGACAAACTTCAAGGATTACTATTTTACTTAAATTCTTCACTTGTTTAGTGAATTCATATTGGCCTGTGGATTACTGGATCGCTAGGACCATTGATGAAGCACAGTAGCTGCGGGGGTGATCTGTAAAGCGTGTGTATTTGTTTTCTTCTTTGCACTGATATTGGTGATGCTCTAATTTAATTGTGCTCACATATAATTACAATAAATGTATTATATTCTATTATATTTTTTGATGAAAATTCTGGAAAGTAATCTGGTGCTAGAAAGAAAGCATGGCTCAATTACATTGTGATATAGTGATTACCATACAATCTAAATAACAGTATTGTGTGACTTTTGTAACGTTACACACAGAAAATTGCAGTGAAGATTAGAAAAATACATTTAATTACATCGCACATATTAGTATGAAAAATACATGCGTACAAATATTGTGCTTTTGTCACATACGACGGGAGAAGGAGACAACACAACGGCAGGGATCAGTTCAATAGATTTATTGAACCTGATGATGTGTTGGGGTGTGTATGCTACTCTAAGTAAATGGTGCAAGACAATGTGTAGAATTAACAATGCAAATGGGGACGGCGTGGCGCGGTTGGGAGAGTGACCGTGCCAGCAACCTGAGGGTTCCTGGTTCAATCCCCAGCTTCTACCAACCTAGTCACAT
Source organism: Entelurus aequoreus (assembly GCF_033978785.1). Taxonomy (NCBI): domain Eukaryota; kingdom Metazoa; phylum Chordata; class Actinopteri; order Syngnathiformes; family Syngnathidae; genus Entelurus; species Entelurus aequoreus. Next base: position 55,792,430 of record NC_084734.1, on the reverse strand, counting down.
CCGTTGTGTCCTTGAGCAAGACACCTCACCCTTGCTCCTGATGGGTCGTGGTTAGCGCCTTACATGGCAGCTCCCGCCATCAGCGTGTGAATGTGTGTGTGAATGCGTGTGTGAATGGGGGAATGTGGCAATAGTGTCAAAGCGCTTTGAGTAGAAAAGCGCTATACAAGTATAACCCACTTACCATTTACCATTTAGATGTTACCAGAGTTGTATGTGCGTGTTGGAGGAATCCTTCGTCAGACCAAAGGCGAGAAGGCAGTCCGTGGGCCAGCAAGCAGTCGGGGGCTGGAGAGAAGCAACAAGGTCCATGTCCAAGCAGGGTTGAGGATCGAGGGAGGCAGTCCGGAATCCAGAGGGATGTCGAGGCACACCGCTCGATCACGGGAAACAGGGGAAGCACTGCGGGGAACACAAAGGACATAAGACACGGGAACAGGGAAGACACAGAGAGAGAGCAAGTACGCAGCAGGGAAGCCAGAAACGGGATGCTTATCACCAGGGGTGAACTACGTTCTGGCACTGGATCTTCGGTTCTGCCGGTCTTTATGCTGTCTGTCTTCTTTAGTCCCAGGTGCGCTGATTGTAGATTGCCTGCAGCCTTGCAAGCGCATGGCCGCAATGCGTGCAGAGCGAGCAGGGGCGTGTCCCGACACTCTTGTAGCGGAGGTGCCGGCAAAGCTTGCCGCCGATGACATGCGGGATTGCGCGTGCGCCGTGACAGCTTTAACTTATAAGATACGTTATTATAGAGTGGTTTTCATCGGACATGTTGCTAAATATAACAAGTGTCTAAGGAGATAATGTCATAAATAGATGATCGACATGGCTATTATGCAGCTTTATGAGAAATGACGACGTAGAAATCGCAATTTAAGTAGATGTTTGATAAGGCTTTTATGCAGCTACCTTACGAAATGTAAATAGATAACACGATTTTCAATATCTTCACATAAAACTAAAACCTAATAAAACATACATTTGATTGTTTTTAGTGTGAAGCGTATATGTAAATGTCAAAAGTCCACAAACGTAGTATTTTTTTCGGTAAAGATTGTACTCCCGCAAAAGTTAGTTCAAAAGCATTTCCGCATTCCTTGGGTTCATACACCTGCGCAAATGCAGGAGGAGCATGAATTCCAATGGGGAGCACTCTTCTCCAGAACACCGGTCAGCTGGTGCTGCGAGCAGAGCGAAGAACCTCACACGGAGGGAATTGCAGTGGTTCACACATGCGCAAATAATTTGTCGTCCGGACTTTTATGGTGCGTTCCATTTGTAGTAAGGAGTCGGAATTTCCGACTTCCTATCCGGAAGTTGCGACTGGAATTTTAAATGCAAATGTTTCCTTACTGTCAATTCAATAAATAACCTAATTTGATTGCCTACTGTACACAGCCCCAGTCACTTACTCACCTTGAAATAGCTTGTGTGTGTGTGTGTGTGTGTGTGTGTGTGTGTGTGTGTGTGTGTGTGTGTGTGTGTGTGTGTGTGTGTGTGTGTGTGTGTGTGACTCTCTGTGACAAAAGTTGAACATCTCGCTAGCGAGCTCATCATGTCAGTGCAGAGAGGAGAGCCACACGCCTCCAGACTGCAAATGAAATGTGCATGTGCAAAGCTGCCACTGTTTCCGCCTTGGTTTAAAGGCCTACTGAAACCCACTACTACCGACCACGCAGTCTGATAGTTTATATATCAATGATGAAATCTTAACATTGCAACACATGCCAATACGACCGGGTTAGATTAGTAAAGTGCAATTTTAAATTTCCCGGTATGATGACGTTTGCGCGTGACGTCACGGATTGTAGCGGACATATTGGGACAAAATTGTGGCCAGCTATTAAGTCGTCTGTTTTCATCGCAAAATTCCACAGTATTCTGGACATCTGTGTTGGTGAATCTTTTGCAATTTGTTTAATGAACAATGAAGACAGCAAAGAAGAAAGCTGTAGATGGGATCGGTGTATTAGCGGCTGGCTACAGCAACACAACAAGGAGGACTTTGAGTTGGATAGCAGACACGCTACCGTGAGTACAGCTTTGGCTTCCAAACATTTGATCGCTTGCCCATACGTGCGTGCCGCTATGTGCATGTCACGTACGTAACTTTGGGGAAATATATGTGCTGTATGAACTTTACGGAGGTGAACAGTACTTTGGGCTGTGGGATTGAGTGTGTTGTGCGGGTGTTTGATTTGTATTGGCGGGTTATATGGACGGGAGGAGGGAGGTGTTTTTTATGCGGATTAATTTGTGGCATATTAAATATAAGCCTGGTTGTGTTGTGGCTAATAGAGTATCAATCAATCAATCAATGTTTATTTATATAGCCCTAAATCACAAGTGTCTCAAAGGGCTGTACAAGCCACAACGACATCCTCGGTACAGAGCCCACATACGGGCAAGGAAAACTCACCCCAGTGGGACGTCAATGTGAATGACTATGAGAAACCTTGGAGAGGACCGCATATGTGGGTAACCCCCCCCTCTAGGGGAGACCGAAAGCAATGGATGTCGAGTGGGTCTGACATAATATTGTGAAAGTCCAACACATCAGCGAAAGTCCAGTCCATAGTGGGGCCAGCAGGAACCATCCCGAACGGAGACGGGTCAGCAGCGTAGAGATGTCCCCATCCGATGCACAGGCTAGCGGTCCACCCCAGGTTGGGAGCAGAGTAGAAAAGAAAAGAAAAGAAACGGCAGATCAACTGGTCTAAAAAGGGAGTCTATTTAAAGGCTAGAGTATACAAATGAGTTTTAATAACTTTTTAGTTTTATTATTAAATAGATGTCGGTGTTGAGCAGGACCGATAATCAGCATTTCCGTATTGTGTTGCTGGTTACTGGGGTTCAATTCCCACCTTCTACCTTCCTAGTCACGTCCGTTGTGTCCTTGGGCAAGACACTTCACCCTTTGCCTCTGTTGGCTGCTGGTTAGCGCGTTGCATGGCAGCTCCCGCCATCAGTGTGTGAATGTGTGTGTGAATGGGTAAATGTGGAAATACTGTCAAAGCGCTTTGAGTACCTTGAAGGTAGAAAAGCGCTATACAAGTATAACCCATTTATTTATTTATGACGCATCAGAATCCATCGTTAGCAATAGATCATTAGTCATTTTTGCGAGGGCTGTCTCCGTAGAGTGATTTGCCCTGAAACCGGATTGAAAAGGTTCACAGAGATTGTTAGACGCTAAGTGTTCATTTAGCTGCTGTGCGACAATTTTCGGTCAGGATCGAGGTTAGGTCTTTTGAGTAGAGGATGAATAACCGCTTTTTTGAATGATAGGGGAACAGTGCCAGAGGAAAGTGATAAGTTTATAATATTTAACACTGATGGACCTAATAATACAAAAAGCTCCTTGATAAGTTTCCCAGGAATTGGGTCAAGTAAACATGTTGTTTGTTTTGTCCCATTTACACATTTTAACAATTCCTCCAATGTTATTTCATCAAAGAGAGAGAAACTATTTTGGAGGGCAGTGTCCGTCGTATATACAGTCGTATCTGTGTTAATAGAACCCAGTTGTAGCTGAGATGCATTGTCTTTAATCTCTTTTCTAATGACTTCAATTTTCTTATTAAAGAAATTCATAAAGTCATCTGCTGAGTGGGTGGAGCTACTGGGAGAAGTCCCTTGTTGGGTTAGCGATGCTACTGTACTAAACAAAAATTTAGGATAATTTTTGTTGGGGTGGATGAGATTTGAGTAATATTTAGCTTTAGCTGATGTAAGCATGCATTTATAAGTTATTAAACTATCACTCCATGCTTGATGGAAAAGCTCAAGTTTAGTCGCACGCCATTTGCGTTCCAGCTTTCTACATGATACTTTATGGGCTTTAGTTTCTTCTGTAAACCATGGGGTACGCCTTTTAGGGGCCCTTTTTAGCTTTAGCGGTGCTACACTATCAATGGTGTCGCGTAGGGCGTCGTTAAAGTTGTTAGTGAGGTTATCAATAGAGCCCACATAATTTGGGAATGGTGCCATTACCGAAGGCAGTAGGTCAGTAAGAGTCGTCGTTGTGGCAGCATTAATGTTGCGGCTGCTATATTAGTTATTATTATTATTATTAGTTTGTTGACAATGAGTCAGAACTTCGAATTTTATAAGGTAATGATCGGACATTACTTTAGTGTACGGGAGTATCGTAACTTTAGAGGTGGTGACACCCCTGACAAGCACTAGATCTATCGTATTACCGTTGCGATGCGTGGGTTCATTTATTATTTGTGTAAGACCACAGCTATCAATTATAGTCTGGAGCGCCACGCATGGAGGGTCCGATGGGGTATTCATATGAATATTAAAGTCCCCCATTATGATTATATTGTCGACGTGCGTCACTAGATCAGCAACAAACTCTTGAGAATTCACTGATGAAGTCCGAATAGGGCCCATGGGGGCGGTAGATAACAGCCAGGTCGAGAGGTAGCTGTGTGACAAACCTCATAGTGAGCACCTCAAACGAGTTATATTTATTATGTAGGTTAGGTGTAAAAGTATAGTTTTCATTGTATATTAGTGCGACACCCCCTCCCCTTTTAAGAGGACGGGCAACATGTGCATTCGTATAGTTAGGAGGAGATGCCTCATTTAGCGCAAAAAAATCGTCTGGTTTGAGCCAGGTCTCAGCGAGACCAACGACATCAAGTTTGTTGTCTCTAATGACCTCATTAACTAATAACGTTTTGGAAGATAATGATCTTAGGTTTTAAAAGCCCATATTATAGGTAGTGGGCTGTTTTGAGGATTGTTTGTTGAAATGATCCGAAGTAGCAATATTAATAATGTTGCGTTTATTATGCGTAGTGCACTTTAAATAGTTTCGACCATATCTAGGAATTGATACGACGGGAATTTTCAGATTGTTTGCTTGATGCTGCGATAAACTGAACGCATCATAGTTAGCCACCTCAGTACAATGTGTATCTGCCTCTGACACAGTCACAAAAGAAAAAACATTATTTGAGTTGTGTTTTATTCTAAGAGAATTGCTATGTGTGCAGGGATTATCCAGCCTGGCGCCGGCTAGTTCTAGTTTAAATTACTTCTTACCCGGACACTCCACGCTTCTTTGATGATTAGCCTTTGTTTGATGTAAATATTAATTCACTGTCAAGCTAATAGAAAATCACTGCAACGTCCCAATTCCGTCATTGCTGTTAATGAGCAAGTAATTACATTTGGTTTGATGGTGAGTACCACAACCCTCCATTCTTTTAATCAAATTTGATACTCTAACATTTATCAATATGGAACAAAATTTATTACGAAACAACTAGGAATCAAAAGAAAAAAGGTAATCTGTAGTTTTATTCATAATTATATATTTTTTAAACCCAGTTTTGTATCTCTCCTACAGCGTCCATTGCCATAAATTATGCCAATGAGGCAATGATGTCATCTAGCGACTTTTAAGACAGCAAGTAGCTATTTTCCTTGCTGAGCAGTTAGCAACACCGGTGAGCGCCCGACGTCAACTGCTTCTACGTCAGCACCCAAATCGCATTTGAGTTTTTTAGTACACAACACAATGCGATTAGACACCAATCTGTAATGACTGAAAAACATGAACACTCATATTACAGTATCTGTAAAGTATTAGCCTATATTTCATGTTTGGTTTGTACACAGCTCACCAGTCAGCGTATGTACTGTAGTTTTAATAACATGCATGATGTGGTGCGTGTATCATGGTCAATATTATCGTGACTCACTCGATGGACAGTTGTTTTTCTTTTGGTCTAGCAGGCCAGGGATGTTTCCAATTGATTTTGGGTATGCAATCCATTTATGTCTGCATAACTTGGCTCCAAGCTTCACATTTACAGTGTCAAAGTCACACCGACCTCACTCTCTCGGCTTCCGTCTGCTCCAACTTTTCACTCTCTTTTTGTGCTCGCTTCTATAAGAAGCAGTTTGTTCTCCGTTTATTCAGGTTCAAAAAGATAAGGTTGTGAATCCTCATTTGTCCAAAAATAGTCGTCTTCTTTGTCTGTTACCAACTCTGCTAGGATTAGAACACACAAGTGTTTGTTGCCGGAAGTCGTAAGTGTGCTGCTATGGAAACAGAAATCGGAAGAAATCAGTCCCGGAAATGATTAAAATGATAAAAATATAGTAAGTATTGTATATATTACATATTGTTATGGACGTGCCTATTACTACATTATATATAGACTTGCAGTGTGTATATACAACGTTGCTGGAGGGTTTTGGAGTTGTTTTAGAGGTTTTTGAAGGTTACAACGGTGATTCTTATTAGCCGCATCTTACAAGCGTTTTTATCATCTTTAAAATTGTAAAAAAAAAGAAGGCAAGTGCGTTCCCATCTCTCATATTGATTGTGAACGAAGTGCTGTTCCTCTTTAAGGCATGATGCAGCTGATGATGGCATTGCTTCAGGTCTCTTTTTAAAGTATACCTGAGAGAAAGATGAGAAGCTCGCAAGCATTTCTAAGGGTATCACACAAAATATGCAAAATACACATCGAAGGATATCTTCTCTCAAAATGAAATTGTTGAAACATAGGCAGACATTGATTGACAACTCCTCTCTGAGCTGCCACCTTACCGTGGTAGAGGAGTTTGCGTGTCCCAATGATCCTAGGAGCTATGTTGTCCGGGGGCTTTATGCCCCCTGGTAGGGTCTCCCAAGACAAACTGGTCCTAGGTGAGGGATCAGACAAAGAGCAGCTCGAAGACCTCAATGAAAAATAAAACCTATGGACCCAGATTTCCCTCGCCCGGACGCGGGTCACCGGGGCCCCCCTCTGGAGCCAGGCCCGGAGGTGGGGCACGATGGCGAGCGCCTGATGGCCGGGCCTGTCCCAATGGGGCCCGGCCGGGCACAGCCCGAAGAGGCAACGTGGGTTCCCCCTCCAATGGGCTCACCACCCATAGCAGGGGTCATAGAGGTCGGGTGCGATGTGAGCTGGGCGGCAGCCGAAGGCAGGGCACTTGGCGGTCCGATCCTCGGCTACAGAAGCTAGCTCTTGGGACGTGGAACGTCACCTCGCTGGGGGGGAAGGAGCCTGAGCTAGTGCGCGAGGTGGAGAAGTTCCGACTAGACATAGTCGGACTCACTTCGACGCACAGCAAGGGCTCTGGAACCAGTTCTCTCGAGAGGGGCTGGACTCTCTTCTACTCTGGCGTTGCCGGCAGTGAGAGGCGACAGGCTGGGGTGGCAATTCTTGTTGCCCCCCGGCTCGGAGCCTGCATGTTGGAGTTCAACCCGGTGGACGAGAGGGTAGCTTCCCTCCGCCTTCGGGTGGGGGAACGGGTCCTGACTGTGGTTTGCGCTTACGCGCCAAACCGCAGCTCAGAGTACCCACCCTTTTTGGATTCACTCGAGGGAGTACTTGAGAGTGCTCCCCCGGGTGATTCCCTCGTTCTACTGGGGGACTTCAATGCTCATGTTGGCAGCGACAGTGAAACCTGGAGAGGCGTGATTGGGAAGAATGGCTGCCCGGATCTGAACCCGAGCGGTGTTTTGTTATTGGACTTTTGTGCCCGTCACAGATTGTCCATAACAAACACCATGTTCAAACATAAGGGTGTCCATATGTGCACTTGGCACCAGGACACCCTAGGCCGCAGTTCCATGATCGACTTTGTAGTTGTGTCGTCGGATTTGCGGCCTCATGTTTTGGACACTCGGGTGAAGAGACGGCGGAGCTTTCTACCGATCACCACCTGGTGGTGAGTTGGCTGCGATGGTGGGGGAGGATGCCGGACAGACCTGGCAGGCCCAAACGCATTGTGAGGGTTTGCTGGGAACGTCTGGCAGAGTCTCCTGTCAGAGAGAGTTTCAATTTCCACCTCCGGAAGAACTTTGAACATGTCACAAGGGAGGTGCTGGACATTGAGTCCGAATGGACCATGTTCCGCACCTCTATTGTCGAGGCGGCTGATTGGAGCTGTGGCCGCAAGGTAGTTGGTGCCTGTCGTGGCGGTAATCCTAGAACCCGTTGGTGGACACCGGCGGTGAGGGATGCCGTCAAGCTGAAGAAGGAGTCCTATCGGGTTCTTTTGGCTCATAGGACTCCTGAGGCAGCGGACAGGTACCGACAGGCCAAGCGGTGTGCGGCTTCGGCGGTCGCGGAGGCAAAAACTCTTGACATGGGAGGAGTTCGGGGGAGCCATGGAAAACGACTTCCGGACGGCTTCGAAGCGATTCTGGACCACCATCCTCCGCCTCAGGAAGGGGAAGCAGTGCACTATCAACACCGCCGTGAGGATGGATGGTGAGGATGGTGTTCTGCTGACCTCGACTGCGGATGTTGTGGATCGGTGGAGGGAATACTTCGAAGACCTCCTCAATCCCACCAACACGTCTTCCTATGAGGAAGCAGTGCCTGGGGAATCTGTGGTGGGCTCTCCTATTTCTGGGGCTGAGGTTGCTGAGGTAGTTAAAAAGCTCCTCGGTGGCAAGGCCCCGGGGGTGGATGAGATCCGCCCAGAGTTCCTTAAGGCTCTGGATGCTGTGGGGCTGTCTTGGTTGACAAGACTCTGCAGCATCGCGTGGACATCGGGGGCGGTACCTCTGGATTGGCAGACCGGGGTGGTGGTTCCTCTCTTTAAGAAGGGGAACCGGAGGGTGTGTTCTAACTATCGTGGGATCACACTCCTCAGCCTTCCCGGTAAGGTCTATTCAGGTGTGCTGGAGAGGAGGCTACGCCGGATAGTCGAACCTCGGATTCAGGAGGAACAGTGTGGTTTTCGTCCTGGTCGTGGAACTGTGGACCAGCTCTATACTCTCAGCAGGGTCCTTGAGGGTGCATGGGAGTTTGCCCAACCAGTCTACATGTGTTTTGTGGACTTGGAGAAGGCATTCGACCGTGTCCCTCGGGAAGTCCTGTGGGGAGTGCTCAGAGAGTATGGGGTATCGGACTGTCTGATTGTGGCGGTCCGCTCCCTGTATGATCAGTGCCAGAGTTTGGTCCGCATTGCCGGCAGTAAGTCGGACACGTTTCCAGTGAGAGTTGGACTCCGCCAAGGCTGCCCTTTGTCACCGATTCTGTTCATAACTTTTATGGACAGAATTTCTAGGCGCAGTCAAGGCGTTGAGGGGATCTGGTCTGGTGGCTGCAAGATTAGGTCTCTGCTTTTTGCAGATGATGTGGTCCTGATGGCTTCATCTGGCCAGGATCTTCAGCTCTCGCTGGATCGGTTCGCAGCTGAGTGTGAAGCGACTGGGATGAGAATCAGCACCTCCAAGTCCGAATCCATGGTTCTCGCCCGGAAAAGGGTGGAGTGCCATCTCCGGGTTGCGGAGGAGACCCTGCCCCAAGTGGAGGAGTTCAAGTACCTCGGAGTCTTGTTCACGAGTGGGGGAAGAGTGGATCGTGAGATCGACAGGCGGATCGGTGCGGCGTCTTCAGTAATGCGGACGCTGTATCGATCCGTTGTGGTGAAGAAGGAGCTGAGCCGGAAGGCAAAGCTCTCAATTTACCGGTCAATCTACGTTCCCATCCTCACCTATGGTCATGAGCTTTGGGTTATGACCGAAAGGACAAGATCACGGGTACAAGCGGCCAAAATGAGTTTCCTCCGCCGGGTGGCGGGGCTCTCCCTTAGAGATAGGGTGAGAAGCTCTGCCATCCGGGGGGAGCTCAAAGTAAAGCCGCTGCTCCTCCACATCGAGAGGAGCCATATGAGGTGGTTCGGGCATCTGGTCAGGATGCCACCCGAACGCCTCCCTAGGGAGGTGTTTAGGGCACATCCGACCGGTAGGAGGCCACGGGGAAGACCCAGGACACGTTGGGAAGACTATGTCTCCCGGCTGGCCTGGGAACGCCTCGGGATCCCCCGGGAGGAGCTGGACGAAGTGGCTGGGGAGAGGGAAGTCTGGGCTTCCCTGCTTAAGCTGCTGCCCCCGCGACCCGACCTCGGATAAGCGGAAGAAGATGGATGGATGGATGGATAGGCAGACATGGTGCTTGGAGAGATCAGAAAAAATATGAAAATGCAGATTCTGCAGGGTTCTGCTTTAAAAGTGATGGTACAAGAGACAGGTGCAATGTAGAAAATTTGTCTGCGACGATTCGCTTTGTCAGCAATTCCATGACAGAGGAGCATCTTTTTGTTTTGCTTGAATGCATCAACTTGATGCAGAGTAGATCAGCTCTGAAATGCTGACACACCTTTCTGATGTTGGCTGCAGTGCTGACAACATAGTTAGCCAGTGTTATGATGGGGCTTATATTATAGGTAGGATAGGAGGTGGTGTACAAGCCCTGCTCCAATAGAAGCTTGCTAGTTATGACCCATATATCCACAACCACAACCACCAATTGCACCTAGTAGTTGTGCATGCCATGCACAGTGAACCACGTGCAAAAAGATCTTTTGACCTCTCCAGTTCCCTCTTCAAGTTATTTCAGCACCACTTTATGTCTGAGAAATATAATGCACTTAATCTTAAAAGGCTGCTTGAAATCCGATTGCCAAGCCACTACAAGGTGCATTGTTGAAAATCAAGACCAAATTCTCAGTATCTTATCTAAGAAAACAGAGGAAGGAAGGTGACCTGTGTACTGAGACATCAGGGCTACAATGTCAAATTAAAAGGCATCACTTCTTTGAGGCAGGAACATTTATAGTGCAGGTGCTTGGAGTCTTGAAACTAGCGAATGCCATTCTACAGTCTCAGTCTATGGATTTTGTGCAATGCTTCTGAGGTCGGTGGTGCAGCACTGAAGGCCCTAAACATGTTTGTAAAGATGGATATTGGTCAGAGTTATCTCTAAAGTGGGCTGGCTCAAGGTGGAGGACAGAGTTAAACTACTTGCACTGAGCCTAGTCTATAAAATCCGCTACACCTCCCTGATACCGAAGTACATGTCAAACTACTTCCTTAACGTAAATGACCGCCATAACCACAACACCAGGGGGTGCTCCACTAACCACGTTAAACCCAGATTCCGAACTAACAAAGGTCTTAACTCATTCTCTTTCTATGCCACATCAATGTGGAATGCGCTCCCAACAGGTATAAAAGAAAGGGCATCTCTATCCTCCTTCAAAACCGCTATAAAAGTTCACCTCCAGGCAGCTACAACCCTAAACTAACACCCTCCCCGGATTGCTAATAATCAAATGTAAACAATCAAATGCAGATTCTTTTTCTTATGCCTTCTGATCTCTCTCTCTCTCTCTCTCTCGCTCTCTCGCTCTCACTCTATGTCCACTACTTGATGTCCATATCCCCCACCCCCCCCACCCCCCCTCCACACTCCTGATTGTAAATAATGTAAATAATTCAATGTGATTATCTTGTGTGATGACTGTATTATGATGATAGTATATATGATAGTATATATCTGTATCATGAATCAATTTAAGTGGACCCCGACTTAAACAAGTTGAAAAACTTATTCGGGTGTTACCATTTAGTGGTCAATTGTACGGAATATGTACTTCACTGTGCAACCTACTAATAAAAGTCTCAATCAATCAATCAAGGGAGCTGCTGGGATGTTTCATATCCTCCAAAAAGAAGGAGAACAATGAGCAAACACCTTGGTCAAAGTGTTGTGCTCTCAACTGTGGGCTGTACAGACTGATGATTCTACCCTTATCCCCGTCAATAGATCTCTGTTCAACATATAGGTTTTTTTTTTTGTTTTTTTTTGACAGGGCATTTCAGAAATGGAAACAAGATTTTCAGAAATGTTGGCCTGGTGAAAGCCATATCTAGTCTTGCACCCAAATCTAGTGCATTTCTAGACTAAACCCATCACATCTCCTCACACCAGCGATAGTTTGCCACTTTAAAGGGAAACTGCACTTTGTTTGGAATTTTGCCTATCGTTCACAATCATTATGAAAGACAGGACGGACAGATTTTTTTTAATGCATTCTAAATATTAAATAAATGTCAATAAAAGTCCACTAACAGCAGAGCCAATGGGAGCTCCACTATTCCACCCATAAAATTAGATAAATAACCATTCAAAAAGCGCCAACAATACTCAATTTACATTTTGTGACTTGAATATTACGACTTGTCCAGGGTGTACACCGCCTTCCACCCGAATGCTGCTGAGATAGGCTCCAGCACCCCCGTGACCCCAAACGAGACAAGCGGTAGAAAATGGGTGGATGGATGGACTTCAATATTAACTAAGTATTAGTGATATTTTAATGATAAACTCTAACGCACACAAAATATTTATAGCGGCGTCGTGATCACTTCAGGGTGTGCCTATGTTTACATCGATTGGTCTGCTGCTCCTCGCTTCCTTGTTCCCTGCAAGTTTAATGTTGATCATGAATCATGCCTGTCACCTGAAAAATAGATTGGTGAGAATATAATGCGACAAGTTGGGACACTTTGACAGCCGTTTCAGACCTGAAACTGGCGAGGACGACACAAAAAGCACTTGTTTTTGAGTGTGTCATCATACACACACGGGGCACATACAGATACATACAGATAGTGTGGAGAGGAAGAACGGCAAAAAAACGGCAATTCTACTGGTTAATAAAGAGGGTGCGTGAAGCGCGAAATGAAATGAAACGGAAATGCTGCTTTAAAACATGCCTCGCCAAATGTGGCAATAAAGTATTACCACTTTTGCTTCAAACTTTGGTAAACATTTAAATAACAAGTATCTAGACCCACACAAGGGATCTAAAAGGCGACAGGTAATACTTAACTAGCTCCCCAGTTGTGCACATACACATACGTAGACGCGCACACAGCTGGTTGGCTTGATGCCATTTATTAGCATGAATCAAAACCGCCGACGTAGCTTAAACTAATGCAAGTGAAATGACTGAATTATGTAACAAATTCCCCACAATTTGTGTTTTATCTTTAACAGTGTGTGTTTTACCTGCTGTCTTATCTGTGTACTTTTACAAACTGTACCATTGTATTGATTTTAGTATTTACTAATGATTGTATTTGTCTTAAAGCCAGAAAATGAGTGGCAACCATAAATCATGACACATTTAAAGGCCTACTGAAACCCACTACTACAGACCACGCAGTCTGATAGTTTATATATCTATATAAATCTTAACATTGCAACACATGCCAATACGGCCGGGTTAACTTATAAAGTGCAATTTTAAATTTCCCGCGAAACTTCCGGTTGAAAACGTCCATGTATGATGACGTATGCGCGTGACGTCAATCGTTGAAACGGAAGTATTCGGACATTATTGTATCCAATACAAAAAGCTCTGTTTTCATCGCAAAATTCCACAGTATTCTGGACATCTGTGTTGGTGAATCTTTTGCAATTTGTTTAATGAACAATGAAGACTGCAAAGAAGAAAGCTGTAGGTGGGATCGGTGTATTAGCGGCTGGCTGCAGCAACACAACCAGGAGGACTTTGACTTGGATAGTAGACGCGCTATCCGACGCTAGCCGCCGACCGCATCTATGATCGGGTGAAGTCCTTCGTCGCTCCGTTGATCGCTGGAACGCATGTGAGCACGGGTGTTGATGAGCAGATGAGGGCTGGCTGGCGTAGGTGGATAGCTAATGTTTTTAGCATAGCTTTGTGAGGTCCCGTAGCTAAGTTAGCTTCAATGGCGTCGTTAGCAACAGCATTGTTAAGCTTCGCCAGGCTAGAAAGCCTTAACCGTGTATTTACAGGTCCATGGTTTAATAGTATTGTTGATTTTCTGTCTATCCTTTCAGTCAGGGGTTTATTTATTTTGTTTCTATCTGCAGTTAAGCCCGATGCTATCACGTTAACTCCGTAGCTAAAGTGCTTCGCCGATGTATTGTCGTGGAGATAAAAGTCACTGTGAATGTCCATTTCGCGTTCTCGACTCTCATTTTCAAGAGGATATAGTATCCGAGGTGGTTTAAAATACAAATCCGGGATCCACAATAGAAAAAGGAGAAAGTGTGGAATCCAATGAGCCCTTGTACCTAAGTTACGGTCAGAGCGAAAAAAGATACGTCCTGTACTGCACTCTAGTCCTTCACTCTCACGTTCCTCATCCACAAATCTTTTATCCTCGCTCAACTTAATGGGGTAGTCGTCGCTTTCTCGGTCCGAATCGCTCTCGCTGCTGGTGTAAACAATGGGGAAATGTGAGGAGCCCTTCAACCTGCGACGTCACGCTACTTCCGGTACAGGCAAGGCTTTTTTTATCAGCGACCAAAAGTTGCGAACTTTATCGTCGATGTTATCTACTAAATCCTTTCAGCAAAAATATGGCAATATCGCGAAATGATCAAGTATGACACATAGAATGGATCTGCTATCCCCGTTTAAATAAAAACAAATCATTTCAGTAGTCCTTTAATATAATGTCCATTAAGCTTTTTATTCTATTCTGACCTAATCTTAGATCATGGTAGACTATATGTAATAAATAAAATTGTTCTTTGAGTCCAATCATCAAAGCCCAATCTGTTTAAAGGTTACTTGCACTTTTTGGGTAATTTTGCCTATCGTTCACAATCATTATGAAAGGCAAAATCTGCTGTCATTAGGCTGCCAACTGCTAGGATGCTAATATATTCCCATTTAGGTGAAGAATGACCACTAATTTACCGTCTAAATCCTCCACATAGTTGCTTCTTCCTACTCTTTTTATGTTGTAATGAGAAATGGAAATGTGTAATATGTTATGTAACATGCTGACGTTGTATACATGTTCGAAATAAACACAAACAGAATCCTACCAGGAGAGAGCAAGAGCCTGTTGTTTGACCCACTGGGGAAAAAGAACACATAGTCCAGCCCTGCAAGGACATTTTAAGGTAACATATTTATAACATAACAGAATAACAACAAGACAAAACCCTTAAATAACTGACTTACCTATGAAGGAGGAAATTAGCAAGTTTGGCATCGGATGAAAAAATCTTCTCCGCCTTCAATCGTCTCCATCTTTCAAAGGCATCCCAGATACAAAATCTTTGTTTTGTTCCTGGCTTTGTCATGAATAAGTTGAGAATCGTAATGAGGCCTTTTGGATTTACTAAGGTCTGACATGTTTAGTAACTTTACCAGTGGCAGTAGATCGACGAAGATGGTGGTGCGTAACTGGCAACCTGGATGTAACACACTCACAGTCTTTCTAATTGGTGGAGGGCGGGAAATCGAAATAAAAACAATAACAAGATTTTAGGGCTGTAAATCTAATTTTGAAATGAGCATATCCCGGTTGAACTACTGTTATCAGTTATAGAGGTATTCGAAAAGAACATGATTTATTAATGCCTTTTGACATATCAGGGCCATTTAATGATGACTTGACATGAAATTCTTACATATGGTGGCCCTGATAACACCTACAAAAAACAAAGTAAATGGCCATAAAAATACTGTCCATACAACTAAATAAGGCTGGGCTGAGTGACTAACTAATTTAATTTAATCTATTTAGTTTTTCCGATTTTTGAATTTGTTTAACAATCTAACTTGTTTTACTACTGTAATCTAGTACTGTTGTGTTCATGCTGGCCATCTTGTGTACTTTATGAGATCATTTACACATGCAATGCTTTCAGATGGAATTTACTGTCGAACTTAGAAGTCGTAATTAAATTAGGTGATTGTATAGAAGCATATGGGGCGCCCCCACATTTCTAAAAGCTGGCAGGAAATGCTGCAGTGGGGAAGTTAAGATGTATGGTTCAGATTAGCCTGAGATGGATATGTGGAATATAATTGCTATGAAGCATTGCTGTGCTGCATAGACAATGGTTGCCTGCAGACACTCTGTTGTGTTGGCATAAACATGTACAAAAACAAACATGTTTCAATCACATTGACATGGTACTTGGGAGCGAACATCCGTGTTTTCATGCTTCAAATTAATACTTAACTTCATTCTGTTTTCAATATGCCATCTGTCTTCCCTATGGCGCTGCCGCAGGGACCCAATTGAGGGTTGCAGCATTTTTACAGAGTACCACACTCTCTCTACACTTCGACATGTTTGACGCATTTTAGCTGCTTGATGGATTACAACATTTTAAGCAGGTCGTCAGGGAAGTAAACAAAGTCGGAGTGGTTTACATACTCTTAATATCTGATGTTCGTTTATACTTCATATTGTAGTGATGTGGGGTGTGTTGTTCAGTCTGTTAACTAAAGCTTGTTGTAGTTAATGCTTTAAGAAATTGACACACCTCTGATCATTTCTGATAATATTGTAAATACTACATAATTCATTTTTATTGTTGCTTTAATATTTTACAGTCTATACACACTGTATACTTTAATTCCTTACAAATAGCGCATGTTGAATGATTGTAAATGACGCATGCGCTGTCGCGCAGTTACGTACATTTCATAAGTTGTTTATGTAGCAGTTGCTGAATGTAAAGCTAAAGAGATCCTTGCTGATGTCCGTGTCTGCTGTGCTCAACAGCCATAAAAAAGATCAGAACCCCCCGCTCCCCAAAATATTAGTTACGTTATAATCAGTGCTGTGCTGTGTGGCGAGAAAAGGTTTGTTTTGTTTGTGTGTCTGCGTGCTTGTGAGAGTGTTTTGAATGCAAGGATGACAAGTAACTATTGAATAAATGTAGCTAAGCTACATGGGAAGCTATCCCCAAAGAATTGTTGCAAGCTACATTACAAGCTACACGGCGAAAGTAGCTTGCGAGCTTGGCGACGCTGAGATCATCATTCATGCGTTCGCTACGTCTCGTCTCGATTACTGTAACATATTATTTTCGGGTCTCCCTATGTCTAGCATTAAAAGATTACAGTTGGTACAAAATGCGGCTGCTAGACTTTTGACTAGAACAAGAAAGTTTGATCATATTACGCCTATACTGGCTCACCTGCACTGGCTTCCTGTGCACTTAAGATGTGACTTTAAGGTTTTACTACTTACGTATAAAATACTACACGGTCTAGCTCCATCCTATCAGTTTAAATTTTGACAGTACCACATAAGATATGTTTTTATTGCTCATGCGGTTTTATCGATTTTTAAATGTGCCAGAAAATAACCCGTTTTGTACAATGCCCAGTAGTGCGTAAATGTGTTTCTGTATAGTATTTCTCCAGCAATGGTCATGTGGTAAAATCAATGATGGTATTTTGAGAGGTAATCATTGAAATCAGACATCACTGAAGGCCTAGGTGGGAACCGCCCGGCCCGCAACTGCATTATATAAATATATAACTTAATGTACAACTTTCCGCCAAACAAGAAAAAAATGCTCAGTTTGATTGTTTATTAAAATAAACACTAGCAAGAAACATGCCCTTTGTCTGGCTTTCTAACATTTCTTTTAAATTGCGTACCATGTACAAAATGAGTGGAAAAAACACAGGAAATTAAATAAATAAAAGGCAGTGAAACAATAATATTGCTAAATAAACACCATAATACATACTCTAATGGAGACTTTTCAGCACAGAATAAATTTGTTTTAACAGAAACCACGGTGACAAAATGACAATAACCTGGCCAAAGAAACAAAATATATCTCACAAAAGAGACATTAAAGGAAAACTGAACTTTTTTGGAACTTTGCTTGTCGTTCACAATCGTTATGAAAGACATGACGACGGATGGATTTTTTAAATGCATTCTAACTTGTAATTAAACGTAAATAAAAGTCAGATTACAGCAGAGCCAATGGGAGGTCCTCTATTCCGCCCATAAAACCTAGTAAATAATCATCCAAAAGGCGCCAAAAATACTTCATTTACATGTCGTGACTTGAATATAACCAAGTTTGTTGTGGAAGTTTATTGTAGATCATAAATCATGCATCTCACCTGGACAGAAGAAGGGTGAGGGCATATTCTGACAAGTTGGTACATCCCCTCCTGCTCCGGCCCGGTTGCACCAAATGATAATATAAATACATTTAATAAAGTCAAATACAAATAAGGCAACAAGAGAAGTATCCTGCCAGGCTTGTCCCTGACAGTTTGGTTATGTTTTAGTTTTTCCTCTGTGTTTGTCCTTGTTTCCTGTCAGGGCTCTTATTTTGGTTGTTTCCTGCTTTTCTCCCTGAGTGCTGTTTTTCCTCAGCTGTGGCTGATTGGCACCTGGCCACACCTGGTGTCAATCAGCCAGCTGCTATCTAAACCTGCCTTGCCATCCAGTCTGTGCTAGAGTATTGTCGATGTCAGTGTAGCTGTAAGCTGAATGCTTTGGACTGTTTGTTTTTTTCCATAGTTCCTGGTATCCTGTTTCCTGTCTTCAAGTTCCGGGTTTGTGTTTTCTTTATTTTGAACATTAAATTATGTTTTCCTGTACCAAGCCTGCCTTCTCTGCATCTTGGGGTTTGTCACCAACAACTTCTGACATATCCTACACTTCTCTTTTGTAAAGTAAATCTGAACAGCCGATATGGGCATATACATCAACTATATGATTTGCCTGAGAAGCTGGACAGGACAAAAAACCAACAAAGATATTTATACATATATACATACATATACATATTCTTATATATATATATATATATAAACGTACATATATATATGCATATACATATTCTTATATATATATATATATATATATATATATATATATATATATATATATATATATATATATATATATATATATATATATATATATATATATATATATATATATATAAACGTACATATATATGTATATATATATATATATATATATATATATATATATATATATATATATATGTATATATATATATATATATATATATATATATATATATATACATATTTATGTATATATAAATATATATATATATATATATATATATATATATATATATATATATATATATATATATATATATATATATATACTTATTAATATATACATATTTGTGTATATGTACACTACCGTTCAAAAGTTTGGGGTCACCCAAACAATTTTGTGGAATAGCCGTCATTTCTAAGAACAAGAATAGACTGTCGAGTTTCAGATGAAAGTTCTCTTTTTCTGGCCATTTTGAGCGTTTAATTGACCCCACAAATGTGATGCTCCAGAAACTCAATCTGCTCAAAGGAAGGTCAGTTTTGTAGGTTCTGTTACGAGCTAAACTGTTTTCAGATGTGTGAACATGATTGCACAAGGGTTTTATAATCATCAATTAGCCTTCTGAGCCAATGAGCAAACACATTGTACCATTAGAACACTGGAGTGATAGTTGCTGGAAATGGGCCTTTATACACCTATGTAGATATTGCACCAAAAACCAGACATTTGCAGCGAGAATAGTCATTTACCACATTAGCAATGTATAGAGTGTATTTCTTTAAAGTTAAGACTAGTTTAAAGTTATCTTCATTGAAAAGTACAGTGCTTTTCCTTAAAAAATAAGGACATTTCAATGTGACCCCAAACTTTTGAACGGTAGTGTATATATTTGTTTGACAGTGAAGCGGTTTAAAACTTGCTCAGTCATGGTGGAGAGGTCATAAAACATTGACCTTGTGTCATCCAAGACAAATATATGAGCGTATATGCATAATGAATGAACTTACATTAACCTTCTACACTCAAATTGATTTTCACGATGCAAAGTCAGCATGTTTACATTCAGACATATAATAAATTATCTTAGTGTGTTTAAAGGCAGCAAGGCAGTGTTGTTGAGCTTTGGAAATGACAGCGCACAACCGTGACCTCATCAGAAGAGTACAAGTCTCCGTTAGAGCCGTATACACGCATACGCTGAGCGGAACGTTTTGGAACTCTTCACCTTGGTCAGCATTTGTAAAAGTCTGCGTTTTTAAGGACAAAAGTATGCGTTTGTGTTACACGGCTCGAAAGATGGGCCAACTCTTTCGTTGTGCGACACATTTATTTTTCGGGATCAAGCTGCAAAACAATTAACACAGCGTTACAACCGGAGCTTGATGCATATGCTTCTTTTCATATCACGTACTGACAGACTTCTTCTACAAAATGCAATGTCTGGAGTTGAACAATTTTACAAATATTCCAAAAATATATTTATGTATACACATACACATACATATATATACACAAAAACCCTTTGTACTAGTTCTATCTATCTTTGAATCATGCTCTTAATCACTGTTTAATAATATATGGATTGTACTTATATGTATTTATTGTATTTATTTATGTCATCTTATCATTACTTGTACTCAATCTACTGTCCTATGTGCGACTGTAAATCTACTGCCTTAGCACACACTAACAATAGTTCAGCTTTGACACATGTGTCTGGTGTGCTTATGATCAATACAACACTCAAAAGTTTGTTTAGCATGTCCTTGTAACATAAATGGCCTTTAACATTTTAATTTCAAGTATCTCTGAGGAGTTATGTCGTGAACTTACTCTTAAACTAAAGCTAACTGTATTTTGCTTCGTCACCGTGGTTACCCTCGGACCAACATCCGCCATCTTAGAAAATACCCTGAATGTGACTCGTTTTTAACTCAGAACATTCACAAAACAGACCTTAGCTTAACATTGCTTACTCTAAAAGGTACAGAATAAATTCTACTACTGCTTGTATGTGTTATATGCAAGCCAGCTTACCTGCAAAACAATTAACACAGCGTTACAACCGGAGCTTGATGCATATGCTTCTTTTCATATCACGTACTGACAGACTTCTTCTACGGCGCTGTCAAGCCAAATTTCTTCCCTCTACAAAAACCTTCCCTCCCCTATTTACTTCCGTGGTCATTTTTCCTCTTACGTCATTGACAGTGATCGATAGCACTTCGGCTTTGACTGCCCGTCGCTGGAAGGATACTTCATCTTTGACAGCTGCTGGAATCTGAAGAAATCAATTTTTTTTTTTTTGTACAGGCGCGAAACAGGACAGTCGCGTGCAGGTTAAGGACCCCCGGCAACTTTGTGATTTTATTGGACGCAGCCCAGGAAGTAAATGGGGGAGGGAAGGTTTTTGTAGAGGGAAGAAATTTGGCGTGACAGCGCCAGCTACTGATACCAACGGCACCAAGCGCCCTCTGCTGGTGTAACTAAATATCGCATGCTGCATAGAAATACATAGAAAACCTTGACATCACAAAAAAATTAGTCTATAAACAGTATTTAAATCGCGTTTTCTGACCTTAAAGAGTTTTTAATGGGGGGCAACTATTTTAGTCAAAGTAAATCACTTAGTGCCACACTTGCGTGCGGAAAAGAGGCCTAGACGCAAAAATAAGCATGCGTTTATCTGCGTTCGTGTGTACATGGCCGTAGACAAACCATTAATTATAGCCAGTTTAATGGTATTTTTTGACAAATGTTGTGCTAATTCACAGCACATGTTATCTCAAGGCACTTTCCATCTGGAGAAGATCCAGGACCCCAACCTCCTCATCCATTAGAGAAAACCAAATGACACGAGCAAGCACTATGGTTGTAGCTCCTTTCGATACACGGCAACACAGTAAAGTTAAACAATACAGCACATCCGACTTTGGTTTTGCATCAATAAACACTCGGAAATAAATTAAATTACAAAAATACAATACCTCGTTGGCTGCTTGTAACAAAAAGAGGTTTTAACAAAGACTTGCTTGAAGTTTTGCACAAATCAATTAATAAATTTAAAATCTTTCGAGGAGCTGAAGATAACGTGCTCATGCCTGCTCTTTTCTTGCATGTTCCCCTTATGTTTACAGTCCATGGGGGTGCAACATCACAACACTTGTTCCGCTTTGCAACACAACACAATACATATACATTCTCCCCAGGAGGTTTTACAATCACACACTTTGTAATAATATGTTACAACTCTGCATCATGAACTTATTTATTGATATTTATTTATTTATTTAAAGTATGCACACTCTCTTCGCAACAGCTACAATGGTGATGGGGACAAGAAAAAAAAATATTCTCAGAAAGAACTTTTGAACAGAACCGACACTTGGGTCTCTCAAATAGAATACTTCCATCAGTATACTTATCAAGTAATCACTATTACAGTGATTAGATTTATTTTATTTTTTTTGGGGGTGTACCCCGCTTTCCGCCCGAATGCAGCTGAGATAGGCTCCAGCGACCCCGAAAGGGACAAGCGGTAGAAAATGGATGGATGTCTCCAAATCGTTTTTTAGTTGTTTTTGATTGATTGATTGATTGATTGATTTACTGTTAAACTCAGGAAATAAGTCCCCGGACGCATTAGGCAAACCTAAAGGATTTAAATTACGCCAATTGTAGTTTTTGCGTATGGTTATTCATTTTGATTTACATATTGTATGTATTACAATAGAATAAGGACATACTTTACATATTTAATTGATATTGTTATTGGCTTAATGAGCGTGTATAAGACACATCGGTCTCCTTAGACTTATCCTCGCTCATCCATGCGGACTGGACACTGGCCGAGAGTTAATGGGCGGCCGAGGGTAGGGTTGGCTCTCTTGGTTCCTTTGTTGGGTCTGCTCCTGTCTCTGGCAATGCTCCCCCCACCCCAGCAGACGATGGCGTGGAACACAGCAGAGGCCACCACAGTGTATATGTTTTGTTGTTGTTGTTGTTTTTACTTTTGTAGCAGTATGTAGAAATGTCTGGTTGCATCAGCTGTGCTCTTTTAATGTCTTTTGTGTTCTTTGATGTTTCCTTCTTACACACATACTTATGTGTGCTATGGCTATGAGATTTTTCCCCCCTTTGCCTCAGTCTGGACCCCCATTCCAGGGGCTCAGGCTTAGACTGAATTTTTTTTTTTCTCAACCCCTTCAGCGTTTACCTGTTTCTCACCTTTTTTGTAAGGGGCGCCGGAAGTTGGCAGACCCGTCAGCGATCCTGTTCTGTCTCCCTGTAATACTTGTCTGCTGTTGAAAGGGATTGTGCTGAAAATCTTGATTTCCCCTCGGGGATTAATAAAGTAGTTCTGATTCTGATTCTGATACACCACCATCCTGTGTTTTTGTCAGATTATGATTGTGATCAAAAATGTTTTTATATTAATCATCCTTATCAGTATTGGTATGGTCAATACTGCCTCTGTAACTATTGGGTTATGGATCTATCCCCAAAATGTTAATATCATTTAAAACTAATGTAAAGTATCCAAATAGTAGAATAATAACTTTTTATTACATTTTAACAAGTGTTGATAGAACAATGCTACAACAGAAAGTAACCCGATATTGACAGTAAATTAGCAGGTAATGTTACGTCCCAACCCCCTCCACATCCCACCCCCCGGATTGTAAATAATGTAAATAATTCAATGTATATACTCTGATGATTAACTTGTGTGATGACTGTATTATGCTGATAGTATATATTTGTACCATGAATTGATTGACGTGGACCCCGACTTAAACAAATTGAAAAACTTATTCGGTTGTTACCATTTAGTGGTCAATTGTACGGAATATGTACTGTACTGTACAATCTACTGATAAAAGTTTCAATCAATCAATTTTCTTTCATTTATTTATTTCAGGCAATGACATAAAAAATAATGCAAAGTGCAAAAGGTAATGTATAGTATGTAATGCATACATTACATTCAATCAATCAATGCCGCTGCGCATTCTTCAGTGCGGTCTTCTGGACACGCCCACAGGCGTTCCTCTCTAGCCGCGGCCCGGCTGCTTTCACTTGCCAATCTACACACCTGACGCTGATGAGGAAGCCACACACTATTTAAACCAGCACGTCTTACGTTCCAGTCCCACAATGTAGCTACCTGTATTGTACAGTAAACCCACACGTCTCTAGCTTCCTTTTCCATGTGCCTACTTGCTCTCTGTGTTTCCCCTCCTCTGTGCTCATTGTGTCTTGTCCTGTGTAGTCTTCCCGCAGCTCCTCTCTGTCTCCTGGATTCGAGTGTGTGTCTCGCCTCCCTGGACTTCCACTGGACTTCTTGCTGCCTTCCCGGATCTCGCCTGCCCACGGAAATTGATGCCTCTCTCCAGCCCTCGACCTCTCGGATGCTTACGGACTTCCGAGCCTGCCTTGCCCTCTCTGGACTTCCGCATTCACAACACGCACCTTCAACACCTGCCAGTAACACTTTTAAGTTAATCGCAGCACAAAGTCGTACACCAAATATTTTGGTTAGTTGCACACTTCATACTCTTGTATTGATAAACACACATAAGGCTAAGCGACGTCCCTGTCTCAGTGCCATCTCCTTCTCCACTGTACCATTACAGGTAGATTAAAAATAGTTTTGAGAAAATAATACAACTAGAAATGACACAATATGTTACCGCATACGTCAGCAGCCTTTGTAACCTGTTTTGAAATTCTTCATTAATCATTTAAATGCTAATTAACATTATTTTTAAACATTCTGTGAGATTTCTTAGACTATGTTCACACTGTAGGCTAAAGTAGACCAAATCTGATTTTTTAGAAATTTTATTTTTAGCAGCTGACTGTTCAGTTTACAAGTAAAATGTGATCTTTACCATACTCCAGTATAAACGCGCACAGGCCCCAATGTGGCCCCTTTGGGGCCTCAACGTCACTTGCATGTGCAGTTCGATAAGGTCAACACAACAGAAGTTGACTGGGTTCTGTAAATGAACAAGGAAGTCGCTACTACACGAGAAAACATGGACGCCAAAGATCTGTGTTACTGGGTTTGTGCAGCGGCTGTTGTGTGGAGAATGTACGCAGATTATGGCCATGCCAGAAACCTGAGGGTTGCAGGTTCGCTCCCCGCCTCTTAACCTCCAAATCGCTGCCGTTGTGTCCTTGGGCAGGACACTTCACCCTTGCCCCCGGTGCCGCTCACACTGGTGAATGAATGATAGGTGGTGGTCAGAGGGGCCGTAGGCGCAAACTAGCAGCCTCGCTTCCGTCAGTCTACCCCAGGGCAGCTGTGGCTACAAATGTAGCTTACCACCACCAGGTGTGAATGAATGATGGGTTCCCACTTCTCTGTGAACGCTTTGAGTATGCAACAATAGAAAAGCGCAATAGAAAATCTAATCCATTATTATTATTATTATGGAAAACAACTGCAGGAGGAGAAAGAACAGAATTGCCAATTGCATTCCTTCACTTACTAATGACATAGCTCAACCAAAGATGACGTATAAGTTGCAAACAAGTCACATTGTCGTTTAGACTGCAGTCACATTTCAAAAGATTAGTGTTGTAATGTTAATGTGCCTTTTTGTTCAGGCAGCACCGTGACCACCACTAGGGGTTCAGGCGGGGTCCTAGGCACCGGGGCCAGCAGTGTTTTGACAACAGTAGAGCTAACAGCTGTGTATGTTGTATCTGTGTGCTGGACTTCATTAAAAGTTCGAGTTGAGCATTATAAGAAGTACTTCACTTTACTACATTGGCGACGAGGATAAATCAAGACTTCAATGGCGTTCTTTGGAAATTTAACGGAGTTTGACCAAACTACGGATGATTGGCAACAGTATGCTGAACGACTGGAATTTTACTTCGTGGCTAACAAAATCACAGACGAAGGACAACAGAAGGCAATTTTCCTGAGTTCGTGTGGAGCCAAAGTATATGCAGTGTTGCGGGATTTGTGCCAGCCCGGTAAGCCGGCGGATACAGACATGACATTGACGGAGATGCTTCAGAAATTAACGGATCACTTTGCGCCAATACCCAGTTTGATTGTGGAACGATTCAAATTTCATTCCAAATTGAGACAACAAGGTCAGTCTGTTTCTTCGTTTGTTGCAGAGCTAAGGAGGCTCACGGAACATTGCAAATTTGGAACTGCATTAGATGACATGCTTAGAGACAGACTTGTGTGTGGTATCAACGAGGATAGCATCCAATGTCGTTTG
This sequence comes from Entelurus aequoreus, assembly GCF_033978785.1. Classification (NCBI taxonomy): domain Eukaryota; kingdom Metazoa; phylum Chordata; class Actinopteri; order Syngnathiformes; family Syngnathidae; genus Entelurus; species Entelurus aequoreus. The sequence continues at coordinate 55,766,753 of NC_084734.1, read as the reverse complement.
TTGTCTGAGGATGATGAAAAATTGACTCTAGCACGGGCCATTGACTTGGCCACATCGATGGAAACAGCATCCAAGGACCTGGCGGACTTGCAACTAACTGGGGCAGAAGGAACGGTCCACAAAGTCCAGATAGGAGCAGATCGGCGCGTCCCACTGAGTGGCTGTTTCCGGTGCGGTGGTAGTCATGGGCCGACAGACTGCCGGTTCATTGATGCAATTTGCCACAATTGCCACAAGAGGGGGCACTTGGCCAGAAAATGTCGCAGTGCCAGGCAGATAAGGAAACCTGAAGGACCAACATCAGGTGCAACTTACAGGTTGGGAAATGAGACCGAAAATGTAGAATATGCACACACACTCTATAACCTGACTATGGAGGAGAAAGTGGAACCATACAAAGAGCACATACAAATAAATGGACATGACGTTGAATTTGAAATTGACACTGGAGCAGGCATGACGATAATTACTGAGGACACGTACCAAAAGATGGGGGGAGGAAGACTCCAACACACACATGTGAAACTATACACCTACACCAAAGACAAGGTGGGAGTGTTAGGGAAACTGCAAGTGCAAGTCAACTACAGAGGGCAGGCAACACAATTACCATTACTGGTGGTAAAGGGAGAGGGCCCAAATCTCATGGGCAGAAATTGGTTGAAAGCAATTAAAATAGATTGGAGCACTGTATTTAGCCTGAGGTTAAGTATGCAGCAGGACTTAGATGAGCTACTCACGAGACATGAGGATGTTTTTAAGAAGGAACTGGGCATGTTAGTCGGGGCCTCAGCAAAAATCTATGTTGAGCGAGATGCCAAGCCAAGATATTTCAAAGCTCGACCACTGTCATATGCACTAAAAGACAAAGTTGAGGCTGAATTAGTAAGGCTGGAGAAGGAAGGCATTCTTGAACCCGTGAACTTTTCGGAGTGGGCCGCCCCCATTGTGCCCATCATAAAACCGGACAAAACAACTAGAATCTGTGGGGACTATAAAGTCACTGTAAACCCAGTGTCAAAATTAGATAACTACCCAATCCCGAAAACAGAGGACTTGTTAGCAGTATTAGGAGGTGGACAAAAATTTACCAAACTGGACATGTCTCAAGCCTACCAGCAACTCAGGTTAGATGAGGACTCAAAGAAGTTCACAACAATAAACACACATCGAGGACTATACCAGTACACAAGATTGCCGTACGGAGTGTCTTCGGCACCAGGCATTTTCCAGCGCACCATGGATGGTCTATTGCAAGGACTGTCTCAAGTAGTGGTGAGAGTGGACGACATCTTAGTGACAGGGAAGGATGATGCTAGCCACTTAAAAAATCTCGGAGAGGTGCTTGAAAGAATTGCAGCTGCAGGCCTTCGCTTGCAACGACAAAAATGTGTGTTCATGGCACCCGAGGTAGTTTATCTCGGTTACAAAATTAACTGCAGCGGCATCCATCCAGTGGCAGATAAAGTTGAAGCCATTGTAAATGCTCCTCAGCCAACTGACCAGACACAGTTGAAATCGTTCCTTGGCATGCTAAATTACTATCACAGATTCTTGCCAAACATATCCACCATCTTGGAGCCTTTACATGAACTGTTGAGAAAGGGAAATGCGTGGAAATGGACGACGAATCAGAGCCGAGCATTCGAGGCAGCAAAAAAGTGTCTCCAATCTGATAAACTATTGATACACTTTGATGACGGAAAGCCACTTTATCTGGCCTGTGATGCTTCCCCATACGGTGTGGGGGCCGTTCTATCTCACCGTTTCCCAGATGGTTCAGAAAAGCCCATTGGATACATGTCCCGTTCACTAAAAGTGGCTGAGAGGGGTTACTCTCAATTGGAAAAGGAGGCACTAGCCATCATGTTTGGCCTAAAAAAATTTCATCAATACCTTTTCGGCAAGCACTGCACCATCGTCACAGATCACAAACCGCTGCTGGGTCTTTTGGGTGAGAGAAAAAGCATTCCACAGTTGGCGGCAGCCAGAATGCAGAGGTGGGCCTTGCTTTTGGCAGCTTATGAATACACCTTAGAATACAAGGAAGGCTCGAAACATGGGAACGCTGATGCCTTAAGCCGACTCCCATTGCCAGTCATGCCCAGCAGTACACCACGCGAGGAAGAGGTAATAATGCTGATGGAACACATGAATGGGACACCATTGCAAGCCAAGCATATCCGGGACTGGACCAGACGAGATCCAATATTGTCCAGAGTGCAACAATGGCTGTTACATGGTTCCTGGCCCATGGTATGTGCTGATCCACGAGTGAAGCCGTATATGAAAAGACAGCATGAGCTGAGTGTGGAGGATGGCTGCCTTCGGTGGGGGACAAGGGTGGTAATACCACCTCGGGGTCGGCAGGTAATGACGGAAGAGCTACATGCAGCTCATCCAGGGGTCTCAAGGATGAAATCCCTAGCCCGAAGTTACGTATGGTGGCCCAACATGGATGAGGAGTTGGAGGCAGTAGTGCGCAGATGTCATACATGTCAAGCTAACCAGGCCACACCTCCAGCCGCGCCGCTGCATCCCTGGGAGTGGCCAAATCAGCCATGGATGAGACTACATTTGGATTTTTGCGGGCCCATTCTGGGAAACATTTTTTTGATTGTCATCGATGCTTACTCCAAATGGATGGAGATCATCCCAATGCAGTCCATAACCTCCTCAATAACTATTGAGAAATTGAGAAGCATATTTGCCAGTCATGGCATCCCAGCAAGTCTGGTTACAGACAATGGGCCAAGTCTGGTCAGTGCAGAGTTTGAAAATTTCCTCAGAAAAAATGGCGTAAAACATGTGACAACAGTCCCATACCACCCGTCCTCAAATGGCTGTGCGGAGCGCGCTGTACGGGTCTTCAAGGAAGCCATCAAGAAGATGGGGGAGGGAAGTGTGGAAACAAAGGTGTCTAGGTTTCTCTTTAAATACAGATCAACCCCTCAGACTACAACCGGCATTACGCCTGCGGAGCTGCTAATGAACAGGAGATTGCGAACGCAGCTGGACATGGTCAGGCCAGCACTGTCAGACAAAGTGGGCTCAAACCAGGCAAAACAAAAACAAAACCATGACAAAAGGGCCAGGGACCGAGTGTTCACAGACTGTGAGGCTGTATACATACGAGGATATGCGGATCAGAAATGAATTCAGGCGAGACTCGTGGAGAGGACTGGTCCAGTGTCTTGGACAGCAAAAACTCAAGATGGCAAGCTGGTGAGAAGACATCAGGATCAGATCCGTCCACGTTATGATCAGAAGGAAACTCTTCGTGACACATCAGAGGACAGTTTTCCCGAGGATTTCCATTCAGCACCACCAGGAGCAGTTGATCAGGAACTAGTTGATCAGGAACTAGTTGATCTGGAACCCGATGTGCAGGAACCAGGTGATCAAGCACAGGATGCAGAAGTGGGAGTCAGGGACACCGCTCGCCAAAGGAAACCTCCATCATATCTTAAGGACTATGTTCTCATACAGACTCAGTGATTTATGGGGGTTGTTTATTACACTAAGAGGGGAGTATGAATATTTGACTGGACTATGGGTGGAGGGAATGTTGTAATGTTAATGTGCCTTTTTGTTCAGGCAGCACCGTGACCACCACTAGGGGTTCAGGCGGGGTCCTAGGCACCGGGGCCAGCAGTGTTTTGACAACAGTAGAGCTAACAGCTGTGTATGTTGTATCTGTGTGCTGGACTTCATTAAAAGTTCGAGTTGAGCATTATAAGAAGTACTTCACTTTACTACAATTAGATTTCAAACGGATTCGGACTACATACTGATGTGGCCCACATCTGATGTGAGTATATCAGATTTTAAGCATTTTGGAGCGTTTAGAAGAAAAATGTTGAACTGTGTCGCTTGAGGGTAGAAAATCAGATTTGGTGTCCAGTGTAAACAGAGCCATAGTGTGAGCTTCACCCCTGTCCTGACATTTAAAGAGATGTGCTCAACGTGTGCATTTAAACTGATGCTACATCTAATGTTTTGTGCAGTTACTACATTTCCCACCCATGACTGCTTGGTGGCATTGCGGTTGAATTTGGAAGGTCATCTGACTTTTTGAATAGACTGAACTGCTCTGATGTAAATCCACAACAAATAACAGCACTTTGACATTGGAAAATTCAAAGGATCTTTGTCCATTAGATTCACTCCAGTATGTGATGAACGGTACAGATAGTAACTTAAAAGCTTTCACTCAAGGGCAAAGAGTTTTGAATAACGGGGTTATTTCCTTTTAGTCAACAATAGCCCTTTTCGGTTAAAATGGATGGTGTATGAACACTGGACATGCGCTTGTCTTGTGTGACTTTATATGTCAGCATTTAATACACGATAGTACATCAATTTACAAGCTTAATTGGTTCAATGACTGAGCTTGGAACTCAAAATATTTGCACCTCAAATCAATGTCACCTATTCAAATGAATTAAAATAAATTGAAATCGGTGCTTGGGCCCCCCTAAAACACCATTATTATAACATGTAACATGCCGTTTAAAAAGAAAAACTAACTTTTAGACAAGAAATATTGTTTAATAAGCAATACAATAGCATGCACTATGAACAACTACAGTAGTTTAAAAGACACAAGAGATCATTTTTGGTCTTTTCTGATTAGTGTCTTGCCGTTAGATCCATTACGGACAATGAGCAGAGTTACCAAAGAGGGATGGCTTGTCAATAAGGTTGGGAGAACATTTACCGTATTTTTCTGATTATAAGTCGCTCCGGAGTATACGTCGCACCGGCCGAAAATGCATAATAAAGAAGGAAAAAAACATATATATACGTTGCACTCGAGTATAAGTCACATTTTTGGGGGAAATTTATTTGATAAAATCCAACACCAAGAATAGACATTTGAAAGGCAATTTAAAATAAAGAATAGTGAACAACAGACTGAATAAGTGTACGTTATATGATGCATAAATAACCAACTGAGAACGTGCCTGGTATGTTAACGTAACATATTATGGTAAGAGTCATTCAAATAACTATAACATATAGAACATGCTATACGTTTACCAAACAATCTGTCACTCCTGATCGCTAAATCCGATGAAATCTTCTTCCTCGTTGTCGCTCCTGGTATGCGCCGCTAGCGTCCTTTCTTTCTGCTGCTCAATCGCCGTTTTCTGCTGCATATTTCACTACGTCCAGCTTGTAATCTGCAGTATATGATTTCCTTTTCGGTGCCATTTTTGTTCAGCCCTTCTCAGTTATTATAAGTTACCGCCAATGTTGAAATAATCCATTTTAATAGCTACGGCAGTAGTATATAGCATATAGCAGTTAGCATCCCATGACCCACAATGCACTTCTGCCATGACCCTCCCCCGCCGAAATTCTTATTGGTTGACGTGTGTGTGACGATTGCTGACCTGTGTGTGACGATTGCTGACATTTGCTTCGTCTCTTCCGTGAATTAGATAAATAGCTTTATTTGATATTTTACGGTAATGTGTTAATAATTTCATACATAAGTTGTCGCACCCACGGCCAAACTATGAAAAAAATGCGATTTATAATCCGAAAAATACGGTACATTGTCCATAAATTTAGCTGCCATAAAGCAGTGAGTAATGGTGTTGAAAAAGTGGATATTTCTTCTTATATTTCCCATAATTATAGTATTGGCAAACCTTAACAGGGCCCCCTTTGGCGGAAGGCTGTAGAAGATGGGTCGCTGCTGATGGTTTCAAATGGTTGGAAAACAAAGTTATGACGATCTCTAGCTATTAGCTATGGCTAATGAGTAAGACCGGATGTTTTGTGGCTCATCGTACAGGGTTCACTGGTAAAGGGAGGAAAAATGGCAAACATGGGGGGACGAGGAGGAGAAAAAAGCTAGTCCCGAATCAAACCCGGGCGGGCGGGCTAGTTAGAAACCAGGAAAACAACTGTAACGGAGCACATACACATATTACAACATACAGTACAAGTATATATGTATACACAGTGCAATCAAATGTTAAGATATGTTTAAACCATTACTGTATGTTTTCCTATCTCATTTGACAGAATTGATTGGGGTGACAGCGAAGGTGCTAGTGATGAGGATGTACTAGGCCTAGGGGCAGTTGACAGTGAAGATGAGGACTACGTCCCTCATATTTCTATTCGGTATGTTACCATTAGGTTTTAATTGCCACTGCCTTGCTGATTATTTACAATACTTCTATGAATACATTGATTCATAATTGGAAAAACATTTAGACATGGGTTCTTTCGATAATTTCTGCCCGTTGTAGAAAGGTCATGAGAAATGTCCTCAAAGACAACTTCCTCTCTGTAGGCCTATATGCTATTGTTATTTCATTTATTTGTCTTTTATCTATAATTGAGAAACTTATTTTATGTCTTTAGGATGGGTGGAGCATTGCAGGCGCCACCATGCCAAGACACTATGCCAGTCATAGATGCCAGTGAGACCGTTCAAGACATCCCTGATGTAGAACCTCCATCAGCCGACCTACCTCCAATCCATAATCCTGACTTTCCTGACAGATTGGACGTCATGAATGAAGATGACCTCATCGGGAAACATGCCTCTATCATTTATAATGACAGTCAGAAGCAGCTGGCAACATTCCTGGTGCTCCCAGTGAAAAAGTGCCCTTTCACAGGTGGTGTGGATAACCTGGTGGAGTGTCAATGTCGACCTCCATTTGTAGTTAGCATTATCCGCCGGGGTACTGCAAGAATCATGGAATGGGTACGTTTTGTAGTCTCACTAAATCGCAAATAAGTGATGACTTGTGTTGAAGGCACTGCTAATGTGTTGATAATGCTCTTGAGAAACTTGATTAAGCTTTCACAGTCTTAGGTCTAGAATAATTTATTGTCAGACATGCCCTGTTGGTCATGTGGTGTGGAGATGGAGTTCACTAACCTGACTCTCGCCAGATCCTTGTAGTTCGCTGAGCTCCACACAAGGATCTGGGCTTGAGGGCATTGCAAACTCATTCAAGATAGCAACAAATAATGAACCAATCAAGATCGCCGGGCGGGATTTCATAGATGTGACGCAGCGCCGAAGCGACTGTTTGATTCAGACAACAATTGCGGGACGCAGTGAGGAGTCGTGTGCTGACATTGATTCTGCTATTGCAACTGTTTTGTCGAATCTATCGAATATTCATTCTTTAAAAGATGAACAGAGAACTTTTCACTGCCGTTATCCAATATGTCGGCTGTTCTGTTTTGGATTTCCCCAGCGTCGCTCTCATCAGCGTCACGGGTTGATTTCGATGTGAGTGGTTCAAGTAGCACGTCATTCAAAAAATCTGAAAAGTGGTTTATTCAATCACATACAATATTTTTTTTTTACAAGGCCCCACCTTCTGAAATACATCTCCTATTGAGAAATCCCAGATCTTTGTGTGGAGCTCAGCGAACTACGAGGATCTGACGAGAGTCAGGTTAGGAGTCCACAGCCCTATGTGAAATATGGGATGCTGGCAGGAGACTTCATGTTGGCAACAAACATCCTCCTCTCCGGAAGCAACTATGCCAAAGTGTCACTGTTGTTTCAATTTATGAACATGGGGATGGTGGATCATAGTTCCTTCTTCACAGCGCAGGACACATACCTTGTGGTCACTTCGAAAGAGTTTTGGTAGGAGAGGAGGGCCAGGGCCATACATTGTCTAAAAGACAAAGATGTTGTGATCGTAGGTAAGTTACAAGTTCTGTTCATTTATGATATAGTATTATATAGATATTTCAATGCGATGTTCTGTGAAATTGATATATTTTCTTTATAAATTATATAGGGGATGGAAGAGTGGACAATCCCGGACTTTGAGCCCAGTACTGTACCTACACTGCAATGGAGAATGATTCCAGGGAAATAATTATCTGTCATCACTGTGGACAAAAGGGCGACCGGTCGAAATGTGGTGTTAATGGAGAGAGAGGCATTTGTGAGGACAGTTATCATAATCTCACACTGCTACCAAAGAGCACCTGTCATACAGTTCAGGCCAAACAAAGCACTCTTCCTTATACACTTTTCGCAACTAACTTTGGTTTCTATGTATCTGTCCTCAGTTCCAGCATTTCAGACTGAAGACTCATGAAGCCCAGTTTCAAGAGACATTCTAACTGGGCTGTTATTATTGACATTGAACATTGTGTCACAACCTGCCTATCAACTGCTGGTTGTGTGGTCATCTGTTTATCTTCTCATACCATATTATATCTTTATTACTATAACATTGTTTTTCTAACTGTTTCTTTACATTTAAAAAAATACATAGTATTATTAGTCTGAATAAATATGTTTGTTTATTGAAAAAATGAGGAAGGTTTTACACAATCAGAATAAGTTAAATATTTTTTGTAATAACATATATATATACCGTATTTTCTGCACCATAAGCCGCCCCGTGTTGTAAGCCGCACCTTCAATGAATGGCATATTTCAAAACATTGTTTACCTATTAGCCGCCTCGTGTTATTAGCCGCACCTACGCTACGCTAAAGGGAATGTCAAAAAAACAGTCAGATAGGTCAGTCAAACTTTAATAATATATTACAAACCAGCGTTCTAACAACTCTGTTCACTCCCAAAATGTAATGTGCAAATGTGCAATCACAAAAATAGTAACACTCAAAATAGTGCAGAGCAATAGCAACATCAATAACTCAACGTTGCTCATACGTTAGTGTCACACAACACACAAAATAAACATTTAAAGCTCACTTTCTGAAGTTATTACTCATCCACAAATCCCTCGAATTATTCTTCTTCGGTGTGCTTCACTTGTTTTTTTACACCATCTGTGATGTGGACGCGCATGCAGTCATAGATCAACAGGGACGGAGCTGCGTGAAAAAAGTCACCCGGTCTCTTTGCTCATTTTTTCTTCATCCATCCATCCCTTCGAGTTAGATTTTATGATGACGCCGGCTGGAAAGTTGTCTTTTGGCAAGGTCTTCCTTTTGAATATCTCCATGGGTGGAAGTTTCTAGCCGTTAGCATGGCAAGCTAGAACCACAGTGAAGGACGACTTCTCATTCCCTGTGGTGCGAATATTCACCGTACGTGTTCCCGTTGTATCCACAGTGCGGTTCACAGGAATATCAAAAGTCAGTGGAACCTTGTACGCGTGTCTCTTAGTAGGAGCCATTTTGTGGTCTTTACAGAAACACACAAATGAAATGAAACGTAATATCCGCGCGCTTCTTCTTCTACGGGGGCGGGTGCTCACCTTGGCGGTTGCTTACAGTAGAAGAAGAAGCGCTTCCTCTTCTATGGGGGCGGTTGCTTACCGTAGAAGAAGAAGCGCTTCCTCTTCTACGGGGAAAAAAGATGGCGGCTGTTTACTGTAGTTGCGAGACCTAAACTTTATGAAAATAAATATTAATATTAATCCATATATAAGGCGCACCGGGTTATTAGCCGCACTGTCAGCTTTTGAGAAAAATTGTGGTTTTTAGGTGCGGCTTATGGTGCGGAAAATACGGTACATCAACAAATAACTTTAAATAAACTATCAGACACTGGGTGTAAATCCTGTATATTGTCCCGGGGGGTCAGGATATTTGTCCCTTATGCGCCAAACACAGCAGCGGGGAATAACTTGTCGTTTAGCTTGACCCAGTGCCCCATGCTGCCAAAAGATAGACTGACGATAGGCAGCATATCTAAATTGCCTATTTTATCCCCTGGCTCTCTCACTTCACCAACTACCAAAACATCATTTCTATACTGCATGTGGAGACGCAAATAGCTATCATCTAAACAATAAAGGTGTAAATGTGGTAATTTGCTTATGCAGTTGACAGGCTCCTAGCAACAGCATTTCCTTTCAGTATATGTGGCCATTTCCCTACAGTTTCCACAAGTACACTAGGGAAGAGCACCTGCAGGTGGAAGGGTGGGTTTGCTTTCTAGTGTTTGCAGTGCATCAAAAAGTAGTCCCGGATTTCTAGAGAAGAGCTGGGTTGCTAGGTCTCTCAGTCTCACCTCACTCATTTGTTGAATGATTGCCTAAATAAACAAACCACAAAATATTTTTGGCATTTATCTTGAGTAAATTATAATGAATGACAATCGATTCTAAATCTTATTACAAGAAGTAATGTTGGTGCAGTATATTGATCTATTGTTTTGCACTCTGGTAACTTTTCTGGAAAAAGACAAACCTCTGTCTGCACTCTGTGTTCGCTTTGGAGTACTTGGACTCTCTCGTCTTCTGCATCTCTCCCTCTCCTTCCTCTGCGGCCACCTCCAGCACCAGGACTGGCATTACTTCCTCCTCTTGCACCTCTTTGGCCTCTGCCGCCAGAAAGAGGACCTGCTGGCTGTCCTCGTACACCTCTTTGGCCTGGTCCACCTCTTTACCCTCTATCTCTCTGGCCTCTTCCACTTGATCCATCGCCCTTTGGATTCTCTCCTCTCTGGCCTGTGTCTCCTGGGTGAAGGCTTGAACGCTCTCCTTCCCTCCTTATCCCTCTTCCTTTTAGTCTTCTTTTCCTTGGTCTGTGGCTTCTCTCACCTTGCCAGCTGTCATCAGCCTCACTTAGGACAGCAGGCACCTCATAACTGAAGTCTGCGTCAGTCTAAACAAATGAGAACAACAGGCCTACACAATTGCGGTTTTTGGTACTGTATGTGTATCAGGCACATTTGGGGTGGTATTTGCTTGGCACAATATAATGCATTACATGTAATGATTTTCTATTTTGTGTATTGACATGGTAGTAGGCTATATGATTTATGCATAACAAAATGTTTGCGTAACGTGGGTTGGCTCATAGAATCGCACTCTGCACTGAAAGATGGTGATGTGCGTAAATGGAAGAGAATGCAGTGCATCAGGTTGGATGCAACATGGAGTTGTGCTGAACGAAATGTGGCGATAATTTTACTGTTGGCCTTGGCTTGCCATCAAAGTAGGTCTATGTGATTAAAAAAACAGACAGTTCTCACAAGGGCACTATTCAGAGCTGGAAAGTAAGATAAGTTTGAGCGCCCATCTGGCTACAATCATATTTGTTAGCCCACAAGCACAAATACTACAAAAAACAAAAGTAGACCACCCGCAACAAAGTGACCGGCTTAATAAAGAACTTTTGGCCTAAACTTTAGTCTACGGAAACCAAATTAAAAGTTGGACAAGCAGCACAACACTGCACAAGTAAAGCAGCACGGAAAATAAATCGGTATGGCGACGCAGAGGGAGTCTCGCACTGTCAAGCTAGGACTGCCACTGAAGTTGTAGTCACATAACAAATCTGAAATTGCACTCTTTTCAATTCATATTCTACCATTTGTGCAATGCAATTAGTCTGGGGTTTGGAAGATGGATTCTTCTATGTTCAGCTCCGTAGCCTAAAAAGCAATGTATATTTTGATGGTGGTTCGTGCGGTCAAACTAGACATTTTAGCAGGGTAATGCTAACAATCGGTCCTGACTCCCGACTAAAATATTGCTGCGTAAGTTTACACTTATAGGCACCTAAACATGAAAAAGGGTTTCCTTGGCTCGTTAGTGCGTGCTGATTTTATAAATAATGTAGACTTCACTGTTCATGTCATATATCACCATGTTGCTGATTAAACATGTTATAATTCCATTAGTTTTGGGTTTCAGTAGCACAGGCGTGCATGCAAACTTTAAACATTAAAAAAAAGATTCATAATGTTCCCCAAGCTCTGTGTAATTGCAGGGTGGTTTTAAAAAGAATGTGCATGTCATTGTATGTCTGATGTATCAAAATAAACAGACGCGTAATGCCACCTAGTCAGCTGTGACTGCTTTTTCAGGCTTCTGATTGGACAAAATGTGCATGACAGATGGTGTATGCGTTTGTGTGTAGACATAGACAGTTTTGAAACTACACTTGAGTGGATGGATATCGTTTTAACCCCGGGTATGCTTTTTTGAAATCCCTGTTCGAGTGGAAATGGCCTCAGACATGCTTAAAACGCCGCACCTTTCATTGGACTGGTGTGCAGCAAACAATGTACTTTATTTTCAGACCCAGCCAATGCTAAAGCGCCGGAAAAAACTACACACCAAGTTTTTCTTTGAAGCCGTCAGGCGTCACAGAATTATTGTGAAGACTTTGAAACCGAAATACCGCGGTATCCACAAAACTGTTACACACCTAATTATTAACTTACAACAGCATTCTTTTTGTATTGTTTTAGTTTCAGAACTTCCTCAGTAAACTCACAGAGACGTCAACGTGGGGTTATTAAGTCGGTTTAGCTGATTGGAAAGCTAGCTTTTGCAGCTTGTGGGTCCATGTCGATGACTTCTGTTTTGTTTGATCTGCTGTGTTAGAGGCACTGTTTGGAAACAATTAAGGTATGTAAATAAACATTTACAGACTCTTTCTGTGTAAATAACTCTATTCACAATGGATATACTGTATATGCGGCTTATCGTCCGGTGCGGCTAATACAGTATATGGGGGAAACAAATGTTATTCTGAAATTCAGTGGGTGCGGTTGGTATCCCGGTGTGCTTTATAATTCACAAAATACGGTAAATTAAAATATTGAACTTTATAAATGAATTAGAGGAAAATCTTGTAATGGCTTAAAGCTCACTATACGTAAAAGACTTGATGTGAATAAATTGTATTCCGATTTGTCTTTAATTTTTCATCTTTGATTTGTCATCTTCTTTCTATATCATCTACACATATGCCCATACCCCTACCATACTTACCCCTTTTGTAAGTTAAAGTCCTTCCTTTTTCCCCCCAAGTTTGAGAAGCTAAACAGTCAGAAGACACTTGAGTAACAATGATGCAGTATGTCAAAGATAGTCTAAAAATTGTATATTTGAAGAGAGAAAAAAAGGTTAAAAAGAACCTTAGATAAGTCTAGAAATAAAATTGGGCAGCTTACCTTGTGAGAAATGGTCAACTTTTTAGACGCTGCAGAAGACAACGTAAGCAGTACCGAGCAGGAGAAATGGTTTGCTTGGAGCCTTGAGAGGACTCTCACAAAGCAGCACTCAGGTCTTGTCAGTGGAGATTTATACGAGGGCTAACTTTCCCTTTGAGAGAGAGAAGCTATTTCTTGTCAAGACTGAGCTTAAGGCGCTTGCTCTCACATCGAACAATGTCTTTGTGCAACACAGAAATCAATCTCTTGATCTGTGAACCACAGAGAGAGAAGTCAGATTTAGCTTGCTTGGTTTTAACTGCACTGCCCAATAGTAAATTAGTAGGTATTTAATTATCTGAAAGTTCATGATTTCACGTAACATACACTACTGTAAATATCAAGCTGTAAATAAAGTGTAATGCCTTAACTTGTTCACATCAAATAAGTCTGAAAAATAAGATCATCCTAATGGGTTAAAGTTGCTCTTAATAAGAACAAACTTCTTCAGTTCTTCCATTTGAAGTAAAATCTCTTCCCAATTTATCTTAAAGCCTGTTGACTGTGTACCAATATTGGCATGAAAAACCTGCTAATGAGCATTAACTGAAGGAACCAGGACTGAGTGCTTTACATTCTACGTTTTCTCTTTTCTCACTGGCACTCATCGAGGGCAAACGCTCCCCTTTCCTCTCCCTTATCTCTCCTGCTTGCTTCTTTGTCTTGTCTTGTCTTAACTTTCTTGTTGCCTCTTTTTGCACTGCTCTCCAAATCTAAACATTGGAACTAATTAACTGGCATCAACGAAATTGACAAGATTTTGGGTTTGGGCGAACCTGCTTGTACTCTTGGGAGAAGGAGTGCCACGTGCCTGGTGACCCTTCGAGGATGTGAAGATATCCACCGATTCGGAATTATGACAACAGGACATCTGCTGAGTGGAGTAAGCGTTGCTCTGGTTTGTCGACAAATTGGAAGTTGCAGTCTTCAAAGTACCCCAAAGCTGCCACAAATGATTAGAGGATGTGGGAAGAACTGTGGACACTTTGTCATTTGGATAACATCGGACTGTCTGCCCTACAGGATGAATTTGAGGACCATTAATAGACAATTTAGAGTGAAAAGCACATTTTATTTTCACTCGCATACAAAACATTCTAACTTGGATTGTTTCCCTGGCTTCAAGACTCTCCTGAAGGACAGTGCAGCAAAGACACAACAAACTCCCTTCTTGTCTGTCATGGACAACACCTGTTGTTGTTGACTTTGGACTGACTGACAAGAACACCAAGGCCGCGGATCAGAGACACGCTGCAGGCTTACACACCCACATACACCACCCCCTATCCAACGCCCTTGACGCGAATCCCTTTGAGGTGATGGACGACTAGGCAGCGCCTGAAGAGCTGCAGCCAACCACCGTAGCCCCCACTCCCTCCCCTCTGTTGCAAGTACCTTGTCTGTATGCACATGTGTCATGCGAGCAAGTTTTAATGTTGTAAATGTGATGTTTTATGTGTTTTTTACTGTTTTTAATGTAACTTTGCTGCTGCCCTCTTGGCCAGGTCTCTCTTGGAAAAGAGATCTTTGATCTCAATGGGATTTTTTTTTTTTTCACCTGGTTTAATAAAGGCTAAATTAAAAAAATAAATGAGTCTCGAGATGTTGTAATATGTATACGTGCTTTGCGAAGGAGGATTTTTTTTCCCACTCCAGACTGGCCCCCCTTAGGAGCCCAGTCTAGATTGTATTTTTTTACTCATCCTCCCCCAGCATTTACCTTTTTCCCATCTTTTATGGGGCGCCTTGTGGCGACCCTTCAGCGTTCCTGTTCTGTAACCCTGTACACTGTTTGTTTGTCTAATCTTGAACGGGTTTGTGCTGAAAATAAAGTTTCATTGTACTTGTGCAATGACAATAAAGACCTACCAACCTACTTTGGGAAAGGGTTACTAAAATTGTGTTTGTACTTTTTAAAGTCAACCTGATACAGATTCAGGCGACGAGCAAAGACTTACTTTCGCTGGTGATTTGTCAAACATAACAGCCTGCTTTCTCTCAGGGTTACACAAAAATTAAATAGCTCTAAAAGGGGCTGTTTACAATGTTATATGCCTAGAAAGGGATAACTTTCTAATGTGTTGTAAGCATTATATTCCACCCTATTATGGCGATTACCAGAGGTGTGGACTCGAGTCACATGACTTGGACTCGAGTCAGACTCGGGTCATGAATTTGATGACTTTAGACTTGACTTGACAAATTGTAAAGAGACTTGCAACTCGACTTAGACTTTAACATCAATGACTTGTGACTTCACTTGGACTTGAGCCTTTTGACTTGACATGACTTGCTACTTTCCCCAAAACCCAAAGATTAAAAAGTTATTTGGGAGCGCGCCGCTCCGTATTTTTCCTTTTCTTCGTCTGTGTCTATCAGCGTGTTGTTCCTGTCAGCTGGTGTGCTCTCAGTACAACAGCCAATCAAATTAGATTTACGCTGTTTTCATCACACAGCTCTCATCCAATCAAATTGCAGGACAACCAATGAAGAAGAATTGTCAAACAATGCGGCAGTGAGAAACAATTATGCCAAAGTTAATTTCGTTCGGGTATTAAAACTACAACTCGGTCAACAAAAAACGAATAGCCCTATGCAAATCATGCAGTTCGAATATTATAGACGGAGCCGTAACAACTTCCAACTTCGTTCGACATTTGAAGATGCACAAAGAAGGGTAAGTTTTGAATGTAAGCTAACGTTTATTGGCTAAGTAACATGACTTTTATTTGCTGTGTAGTTAAATCAGTGAGGCTGTAAACTCACTGCTAACGTTATAACCATAGACATCTTGTAAGGGTACGCAGCATGGAGCGCTACTGCCTACAGGCGCAGACGAGACGCGGGGCCGCCATCTTGGAGTGGTGATCCGCTCCACTAGTGCAATTCATTTGGCAGGAGCAATGAACTGTCAGCGCATTTAATTCATCTTACCTCACTGAATACCACTGATTTTCACGCGCTTTGTTGTCATACGTGTAGCTATGATAAAGGACACATGTTTTGGCGTGTTTTATTATTCATAGTTTGCTTAACAGTAATATAATATTCTTATATGCTATAAGTGACCAGACGTCCGAGATCAAAACTGGGAATATAATCCCCAGAGAAAGGGGAAAAAAACGGACAGCTATTTTTAAATTGAAGAAACAATATGATTAGGTTATAAATACATGTGTATATCCTACATAAACAATGTATGAATACATTCGATATCTATATATCTTATAGACTGTATCTCTGTTGCTGCAGCAGCAGAGAGTTTATTCTGTCGTGACACTTTGTATTGATATTTTGTATTACATTCTTCCCTTAAATGATCATGTTTACAGTGATTGTTATATATGTATTTTTTATGTATGTCGCTTTGGATAAAAGCGTCTGCCAAATACTTAAACATATATAAACACCTGAAAGTCTTTATATCAGCTAAAACCACCAATCTGTTTCACTGGATTCAGAATAAAACCAAATGCTGTCTTACCCAACAATGTTAGTATTTGAATATTGTTACTTGAAGACTTATTCCTGGTTACAATTATACTGTTAAGAAAGTATTGTCTTATATTTTGCCTAAAATGAGAATGCATCATAATCAGTGGCGGCTGGTGAATTTTGTTTTAGGTGGGGCTGAAAGTTTGTAAACCAAACCCCTTTAGGGGCATCATCCTCCCCCAGAAGATTTCTTTGTGATTTTCACGTACAAATATTGAAGATCTTTGCTCCTTCTCAACTCTATGGTAATGTTATTTTCATAAAATACAACCAATAGTACATTAATGTTAAATCTTACTTGTGAAAAGTAATCCCCCGATTCCTATTTTCAACAGTCCGCTCATTTGAGCAGGAAAACGCTGAACACCAGCCCGGCATCTTTGTTTTCTACCTGTCAACTGTCAGTTTAGGCTGCTCGCCGGCTCCTCATCACCACTTCAAGATGCAATTTGCTCGCGTCACAGCAACCAATGCTGCGTCTACTTATAAGATGTCTGTGGTTATAACGTCATTGCAAACACGGCAATCTGTTGCGTCCACTGCAGTTCGCTACCTTATTCATACTTTTTGTCAAGTGATTTTTTTTAAGCAGGGTTGCATGAGGTACCTACAATTAACGTTACGTTAGTCAATGTATCACACACAATAACGTAACGTTAGACGGCGGTCAGCAGCACCGCATATTTTAGCCCCCTACAAAAAGACAAACATAGTCAAATAAAGGTCAGTTAAAATGTATACTATATTAAGAATATGTGTACATATTGCATAGGGCCCTCACATCTAAAAAGAACAACTCTGTTCATTGTTATGTTCATGTATTTGTTATGTTTTTCATGTGTACGCACACATAAACACACATACAGTATGAGATGAGATCAATGAGATAAGGTAAGAACAGAATAGAAACTGCTGTGGAACTAGTTACAATGCAATATGCCATGGACATACAATGTTAACACTTTTGTACAAATAAGTACAGTTGCACTTGTTTTTGCAAATGTGTTTATTCTGTAAAGGAATGAGTTAAATGTTTAAATGTGTTTACACTATTAAAATGACTGGTTAATAGTGCTATTATGAATTGCAATGTCAGTACTATTTTTTTTCCTGCTATTTCAAATGCACTTGTTTTAATAAATAAATACAACGTTTTAAAAGCATACACAATCTGTGTAAATATATTAGTCTGTGGTTAAAAGGACTTGAAAGGACTCGAAACTCAAAATGCAGGACTTGTGACTTGACTTGAGACTTTCCAGTCTTGACTTTGGACTTGACTCGGGACTTGCCTGTCTTGACTCGGGACTTGACTCGAGACTTGAGGGCAAAGACTTGAGACTTACTTGTGACTTGCAAAGCAATGACTTGGTCCCACCTCTGCCGATTACCACATAATGATGTAAACTCTGCTCGTATGTAACACGTGTGTTAGCTTTGTGTGTGGTCAGATAATGATAGCAATTTAGCAAAGTTTAGCTGCTAACGTTAGCTATCATTTAATATATATTATATCATAACAACAAGAAGACTGCAAATTAGTAGTTGCTTGTCTAGGACTATTTTTGTGTACAATGCATCCGGGAAGTATTCACAGTGCTTCACTTTTTTCCACATTTTGTTATGTTACAGCCTCATTACAAAATAGAATGATATAATGTTTGTCCTCGAAATTCTACGCACAATACACCATAATGACAATGTGAAAAGGCTTTTTTAAAAACATTTTTTTCGCAAATGTATTTAAAATAAAGAAATCGCATCTACAAAAATATTCACAACCCTTGCTCAATACTTTATTGTCTGTTACAAAACAGAAATTCATCTTCGACTGGCTCCAAAAGAACGTACAAGACAGAACAATAAGAAATGAACAATAAAAATATAACATAAAACAGACACAAAATTTAAGAGCTATAAAAGATGGTGCAGCAGTATTAGCAGTGGGAATTTGTTATCTATGTTTTTCAGGGCGAGTGAAACTTTAAAGCGGCGATCTAATAGTAGAAACTGGAATGATGAGTCATGAGACAGTGCTGTTTTGGCCTTAAATGCCTGAATCTGCAACTGTCATGACCTGTCACATGAGGTTATACTCTGTTTTGGTTATGTGTTGTAGTGTTTATTGTCGTATGTTTTGTGTTTTAGTTCCTGTCTCCCGCTCTTATCCAAGTTTTGACTTCCTGTTGTGTGTGTGTTGCCTTGCAGTGACTTTAGTTCCCTGCCTCTGAGCGTTCTTTTCCCTCACCTGCTCTTGATTGGTGATCAGTGGACTCAACTGTCCCTGATCACTAATCAAGAGGGTTTATTTCCCAGCTTCAGCTGCCTCCTGCGGCTGGAACATTGTTTCATGTTTGTTTCACGCTGGTACCGTACGCTTTCATTGCTCAGTAATTGTTATAGCTCGCTTTGCTTTACGTGCACAATGAAGAAATGACGCCTCATGAGGCTTTTTAACCACTTGAGCCATTGATTCGAGAATTTGTGGAAGCTTCATGCATGCTTCGGCACAAGAAACCACCTGCTGGCAAAATGTGTAATGTGTAAACAGCTATATCTTAACCACACAATGTGTGATGCATTGAATTGTGTGTCCGTTGTGGCCCTTGGAAATGACTATGAATTCCAATTTATGTATGACCAAAATGGTTTTGCAACATCCATGCATCCATCCAATTTCTACCACTTGTCCACTCTCATAAATAAACATATATAAATGATAAATGATAAATGGGTTATACTTGTATAGCGCTTTTCTACCTTCAAGGTACTCAAAGCGCTTTGACAGTATTTCCACATTCACCCATTCACACACACATTCACACACTGATGGCTGGAGCTGCCATGCAAGGCGCTACCAGCAGCCATCAGAGGCAAAGGGTGAAGTGTCTTGCCCAAGGACACACTGGATGTGACTAGGAAGGTAGAAGGTGGGAATTGAACCCCAGTAACCAGCAACACTCCGATTGCTGGCACAGCCACTCTACCAACTTCGCCACGCCGTCCCCATATATGTACAATAAGATATGTTTTGATGTATTGTGTGTTTTTATTCCAACCATGGCAGAGTTATATTATATGGCTGGTTGTGTAGTGTTTTTGTGACACTTGGATTTAAGCATGCATTGGACAGTGACAGTGCTTGTGGAACTAGGACAGGGGTCTGCAACCCGCGGCTCTGGACTTTCATGCCTTCGCCGTGACTCCCTTTTGTTTTGAAACAAAATGTCAGCAAATAATGGCTACCTAATTTCTATTTAGTTAGTTTATTTTAATTTAGCAGTTTTTATTTTGGAGAGTTTTGGGATCTTGTCATATGAAAATAAAACATATGACAAGATGTCGATGGAAATGCACGTCACAGCCCCTGTGCGTCATCTCTTGCTGCCAAGCAGTTGTATCGTTTTTAGCGGTCAAACGGTCAAAAAGCTAACAATGGACATATCAAAAAAGAGAAACATTTCTGATTAAAATAGAACATTTAATGCTTCATAGTCAGAATAATTTGCTTTCACTGATGACGAGGTTGTTGTTTTCCCTTTTTAGTCAAATGAAATGTGCCGCAGTTGTATGCCTTCAGAATATTGGAGCGAGTTGTTTTTTAAAATCATTAATAAGGGAAGGAAGGAACAGTGTATTTTTTTTCTGGTGTTCAAAATAATTTGGTGATTTGCTTCGTTATACCCAGAAATAAAATGTGAGTCATTGTTTGTCAAGTGTTTTCATAAATTCTATAGCATAAGTGTAACACAACTATAAGTGGTGTTATTGTCATTTTAGGAATCAAACAGAGTTTGTGGCTCTTAGTGGGTATTATTTGGGGGGAAATGGGCTCAAATAGCTCTTTGTAAGCTGAAGGTTGCCGACCACTGAACTAGGACGAGGACACTGAATGCTTGTGTAACTTGAACAATAATGACCAGGGGATATTATACTAATTTGCATTAAAAAATGTGTTCCTCTACTGATTTTGCTTATAAACGATCCTTTTTTTCGAGGTAACCTTTGAAAACATCCTTTACCAAGGCATCGAAGATGCTGAGGTGCACAAAAAGGCAAAAAACAGGGTATGATATTCATTGCTTCTCCCAACACTTTAGAGGTTTTTCTTGCTGGTTGATATTGGGTTCTGACAAGAAGCGCTGGACATCCACAGTGTCATCTGCTGTTACATAATGGTTGTTCTTGCCTCCATGACACTGCGTCCAAATGGTTCTATAGATTGCTACCTCAGAAAAAAAACCACAGTTCATGTTAGTAAATGTTGCCATAGCAATTATTGATATACAATAACATCATGCGAGGTAGACGCCTGGAGGATTTCATCTTTTTTTTTTGTATAGTCCTTATAATTGAGGCACAATCTAAGGTTAGTCTATTTATTGCCTCATTAGCTTCTGTTGGGCTGAAAAATCAAATTTCTTTGAAACGTGGGTCCACAAGTGTAGCAAGCGACATAATGCTCTTTGACTGCAACGTGTGGAGCTTCTCCCGAAGTTGTCTGAAAAGGTGCTCACCCATTTCCCATGCAACTGTTGGTGCCAGTCTTGTGAATTCCTCCTGAAGAGTTTGCGCCAGCATGATGGGAATGAGCTTGCACCCAAAGACATTTTCCTCTGCCGACAGCTCTACGGTGGCATCAATCAATCAATCAATCAAAGTTTATTTATATAGCCCTTAATCACAAGTGTCTCAAAGGGCTGCACAAGCCACAACGACATCCTCGGCTCAGATCCCACATCAGGACAAGAAAAAACTCAACCCAATGGGTTGCGTATACAAATTAGTTTTAAGATAGGACTTAAATTCTTCTACTGAGGTTGCATCTCTAACTGTTACCGGGAGGGCATGCCAGGGTACTGGAGCCCGAATAGAAAACGTTCTATAGCCCGCAGACTGTTTTTGGGCTCTGGGAATCACTAATAAGCCATAGTTCTTAGAACGCAGATTTCAGTATAGCAATGGTAAAGTCCAATGAGAAGGGGGATGTCATGAGTAAGGCCAGCCAACGCTGCTCCTACTGCTACCCTAAGTGCAATTAAATGTTTCAGCATCAAATAAGTGCTGTTCCACCGTGTGTCCACTTCATGCAGTAGCTTCAACTGCTCCATTCACTTATTGATCTGCACTCGGGTAAATGTCTCATTTAAACATAGGGATTAGTAGGCTATTAAATCACTGAATAATGGACACTAAACAAACCTAATGTTATAGGAACAAAGAAAATGAACATACCTTAGTAGAGGTGCTGCTTCTGAAGTAGCCAACCAGCTTCCTTGTTTTGGCCGAATGGCAGACAACACAAGGCGCTGCATGGTCAAGCGCCTTCTTCACATTGAGGTTAAAGTTAAAGTTAAAGTACCAATGATTGTCACACACACACTAGGTGTGGTGAAATTTGTCCTCTGCATTTGACCCATCCCCTTGATCACCCCCTGGGAGGTGAGGGGAGCAGTGGGCAGCAGCGTAGCCGCGCCCGGGAATCATTTTTGGTGATTTAACCCACAATTCCAACCCTTGATGCTGAGTGCCAAGCAGGGAGGTAATGGGTCCCATTTTTATCGTCTTTGGTATGACCCGGCCGGGGTTTGAACTCACAACCTACCGATCTCAGGGCGGACACTCTAACCACTAGGCTACTGAGTAAGTGAGCTCTCTGACACAGGCTACCATGGTGGGAGCACCATCAGTGACCATACATGTCAATTTATCTGTAATTCCCCAATCATCCATCATAGAGGCCTTCACACTAGGCTTGGGCCGATATCTGATAAGTCAATTAACAGACGATAAATGAAAATTAAAGACGGTAAGTTTCCAGCGTCGCTAAATCGCCATGTGCAAGCTTCTTTTTTTTTTTTTGTCCTGTCCAGCTTCTCAGGCAAATCATATAGCAGATGTAGATGCCCATATCGGCTGTTCAGATTTACTTTACAAAAGAGAAGTGTAGGATACTTCTCTTGTTGCCTTATTTGTATTTGACTTTATTAAATGTATTTATATTATCGTTTGGTGCAGCCGGGCCGGAGCAGGAGGGGATAGAAAGAGAAAAAAAGGAAGACAGAGGGGGGAATTGTGGGGACAAGAGGGGGATTAGACAGAGAGACAAAAACAACAACAGCAAACACAACAACAACAACAATAGAGCAACATCAGCAAATACGACATGTACAAATATGATGGTAAAAGTAATAGCAAATAAGCAGTTAGCGGAAAAATAATACAGAAATGACAATGAGCATTATTATACAAAAAATGGAGCAATTACACTAAAAATGGAGCAAGATGTGCATGCTTCAAGAGCATTCACTCTTTTTGGCGCTGTTAGTGGCTACGCGCGTTTGTAACATAGCAGAATGAAAAGAAAGGGGTTAATTAATTAGTTATTTAAGTGTCTATCACCACACAGTGCAACTGGTTAGCATGTAGCAGCTAACATGGACAAAATGATCACAAAACCAAATGCCACCGCACCAATGTGGGAATGTTTCAGTTCAAACCTTTGGAACAAGATGAGCCTATCAACACAGAGAAGCCAGTTTGCCTAATGTATTCGACTACAACAAACCTGCACTGCCACTTCAAACACATCCACTCGACAGTCCACACTCACTTCACACTCACTTCGAGTTTGGTGAACAAGCCAGGCCAGTGTAAACAAAACTGTGCTAAATTGTGTGCGTGCACGGACAGTGTTCTTGATTTCTACATCACAGATGTTACTTACATCATTAATCTTACTCATCACCCCCAAAGTTATGGTACTCTCGTACACTAAAATAATGTCCGATCACTACCATATAAAATTTGAAGTTCTGACTCATTGACAACAAGCTATTAATAACCAATGCCTAACAACCGTAACATTAATGCTGCCACAACTACAACTCTTGCTGCACTGCCCTCTGTAATGCCACCATTCACAAATTATGTGGGGTCTATCCATAACCTCACCGACAACTTTAACAATGCCCTGCGCAACGCCAGTGATAGTATAGCACCGCTAAAGCTAAAAAAAAAGGCCCCTAAAAGACGTACCCCCGGTTTGCAGAAGAAACCAGAGCTCTTAAACTATCATGTACAATGCTATAACGCAAATGGCATAATTTAATAACTTAGAAACACTAAAACTAATTACTACTCTAATCTCATCCGCCTCAACAAAAACAATGCCACACAAATCTAAAATGCAATGTTATATAAATCTTTGGGTGTCCCACAATTCGATTCAAAATCGATTCTTGGGGTCACGATTCGATTCAAAATCGATTTTTTTTCTTCAAATCAACACGATTCTCGATTCAAAAACGATTTTTGTTTTTTTTTAATGAAAAAAATACACAACAATACCATAATAATGCAATACAATTTCAAAACCAAACCCGACCCAGCAACATTCAGAATAGCAATAAACAGAGCAATTGAGGACACACAAACATGACACGGAACAATCTAAAAGTAGTGAGACGAAAATGAATATTATCAACAACAGTATCAATATTAGTTACAATTTCAACATAGCAGTGATTAAAAATCCCTCATTGATATTATCATTACAAACATTGATATAAAAAAAAAAAAAGAACAATAGTGTCACAGTGGCTTACACTTGCATCGCATCTCATAAACTTGACAACACATTGTGTCCAATATTTTCCACAACGATTAATAAGTCATATTTTGGTTCATTTAATAGTTCAAACAAATTTAAATAATGGATCCCATATTCCAATATATGACTCATTATTATCTAAACTAAATGCAGTTTTTTCTACTGATATCATCTCCATAGCTTGTGTACCAGTCTGTATGAGTTGGACTATCAACATCTATCCATTTATTAAATATTACCCTTTTTGTTATTATGCATATTGAAAGAAATGCATTTTTACTCTTTGATGACACGTTACCAAATTGATGGAGATCCCCAAGAATACAAGTTTGCAGTGCCATTGGGATATTTATATTAAGGACTGTGATTGCTTCTTTTGTTGTTTTCAACCATAACTCTCTTATTCTCTGACATTCCCACAATAAATGAACAAGAGTTGCCTCGGCTGCCCGACACTTCATACATAACTTGCTATCTACTACACCAATTTTAGACAGCTGAGAAGATGTAAAATACAATCTATTCAATATCTTAAATTGAGTCAGTTTATCTTTAATGCTTCTAAAGGGCTTATTGGCATTTTTCCAAAATCATTCCATGATATGTCTCTTTCATCTAAAATGTTTAAATCCATCATCCATTTCCGAACACATGCATCATTTGCACTTCTAGTGTGGTGTTCATTTATTATTCCATAAAATAGTTTAATTAATTTCTTAAATGTATCTTGATTAAAAAGTGCATCTTCCAGTTTGTGGCTATTTAAAGACATACTTTCAGAGTATATGCATTTATTTACAGCCTGTTTTAAAGAGATAAAATTAAAAAAATTATTTCTGGGTACATTATATTGTTTAACTAAATCATTGAACGGTTTAAAAGAGTTTTTATTAATAATATGTTGAGGTTTAGTAATACCTCTGTCTTTCCATGTTGTCCATTTAACCACATGTTTATTAATTATGATATTAGGATTGTACCAAAGTGGTTGATTTACAGATGTCATTGGGTTGATTCCTAGTATTTTCTGACACAGTTTTAGAATGTTAAAGGTGGCTTCTATTGGGCTCTGCCTCAATTCATTAGGTATTTTTTTAATATAGTATTAACTCGCCACATCAATGTCCAAATCATTAACATATTTTTTTCTATGTTGATCCAGTCCTTATCTGCAGAAGAATGAAATAAGTGGCTTGCTTGTTCATAACCGAAGGAGATATAATAATGTAAGATGTTTGGTAATTGTAGTCCTCCTTTATCTTGTGTATAAGACAACCTTAAGTATGAACAACTGGCCTTCTTTCCACACCATATAAAACGTGGTATCATTGTATGTATTTTCTAAAACCAACTTTTATTAATTAGGACAGGCATCATTTTCAGTATATAATTAACTGCTGGCAGTATACTCATTTTTACTATGTTCACACGACCCCAAAGTGACATTTGGAGATGTGACCAGCGTTCCATTTTGGATTCTATCTTATTTTTAAATGTTTAAGATTTAGATCTCTGCTTGTATAAAGGTTTGGTGTAATGTGTAGTCCTAGATATATGATTTCTGCCTCTTTCCATTTAATTTTGGAGTTCTGAACTTGTGATTTCTTGCAGTGTTTATTAAGTGGTAATATGTCACATCTGTCCCAAATGACTTTATACCCTGATAAACAGCCATATTCAGTGATGACATTATTGATATAGTGAAGAGAGGAGTTAACATGTGACAGGTAGAGAATTATGTCGTCACAATACATCGATAGCTTATTATACTGAGAGCCAATTTTTATACCATGAATATTATTTTCACTTCTTATTTTTGCAGCTAAGGGTTCAATGACCAAATTAAATAATAATCCAGATGCAGGACATCCCTGTTTTACTCCTCTTTTTAATGAAAAAGGTTCTGAAATATGATTATTGGTTTTGACTGATGCCATGGGCATTGTTTAAAGTATCTTAATTCATTGTATAAAATTTTCTCCAAATCCAAATTTACGTAATGTGCAAAACATAAATGACCAGTTTATGCGGTCGAATGCCTTCTCCGCATCAACAGTACATACTGCTGTGGGATAAGGGAGACTTCTAGCATAGTAAATAACATTAAACAATTTCCTTGTATTGTCGACCTTCCATGAAGCCAGTTTGGTCAGTGTGAATTAATTTTCCTATTACATTTGATAATCGTGTGGCTAAGATTTTTGCCAAGATTCAAAAGGATTCTCTATTCATTCAATACATAGGATTTCAGCAGGATCTATCCCAGTCTGCTGACATGCAAGCAGAGTAGTAGATTTTTGTAAAAAGCGTTTATAATTGGAAAGGACAATGTTTTATCAACTGATTGCAATAATGTAAATTTGTTTTAACTATTAAATGAACTAAAAATATGACTTATTTTATCTTTGTGAAAATATTGGACACAGTGTGTTGTCAAGCTTATGAGATGCGATGCAAGTGTAAGCCACTGTGACATTATTGTTCTTTTTTTTAATTTTATAAATGTCTAATGATAATGTCAATGAGGGATTTTTAATCACTGCTATGTTGAAATTGTAACTAATATTGGTACTGTTGTTGATAATATTCATTTTTGTTTCACTACTTTTGGTTTGTTCTGTGTCGTGTTTGTGTCTCCTCTCAATTGCTCTTTTTATTGCAGTTCTGAGTGTTGCTGGGTCGGGTTTGGTTTTGGAATTGGATTGCATTGTTATGGTATTGCTGTGTATTGTTTTGTTGGATTGATTAATTTAAAATAAATAAATAAATAATAAAACATTTAAAAAAAATAGATTTTTTCAAAATGAGAATTGATTCTGAATCGCACAACGTGAAAATTGCGATTCAAATTCGAATCGATTTTTTCCCACACCCCTAATATATATATATATATATATATATATATATATATATATATATATATATATATATCTATATATATATATATATATATATATATATATATTCAAGTTGCTGGCACGGCCGCTCTACCAACCGAGCAATACCGCCCCACACATAAATAAATAGAGTTTAAACTATATCCCTGCTGTCTTTGGCGTCTCCTCCTCCTTCTGTACATAACAGTTCCATTGATTAACACGGGGGATTATGTTCCAGACCCTATAACCTGAGTCAATCAATTTATTGTCTTGTGTCCTTCCTTGTCATCCTCCCTGCTGCCTGCCTTCGTTCCATGTTACAAGCTGTGTGTCTCGTCTTTCCGCGTTCCTTTCCTTCCCTGGCTGCCTCTTGGATCTCAACCTCCCGCTTGGACATGGACCTTCGACGCCTCTCTATCGTCTCGACTTCCTGCCTGCTCACGGACCTCCGAGCTTGTCAGAAAAAAAAGGCACAGCAGAGGAGCTGCTGCTCATGTTTTACAGCTCCATCATTCAGTCTGTCCTGCGCACCTCCATCACTCTGTGGTTTGGATCTGCAACTAAGCTAGACAAACATAGACTGCAACAGACAATCAGGACTGCAATTTTGGCACCACACACCATACCAAGGCCCTGCGACCCAGCAGGCCCATTCACCACACAGATGAGACCCAGCGTGCTTAAGACACTCAGCCCAAACACAACAACCTGGAACGCTGACCTTTCGAAGGCCAGCAGACCCTCAGGGCAACACTGCCCTGCACTATATTGAAAGTGTACTTAATTTACTTATACACACACACACACACACATATTTATCAGTTTATCTAATACGGTTTGTTTGTTTGCACAAATTTTTTTTTTACCATTTGTAATTTTGTTGTAATTGTACTTTCAGACACTAGTCAAGGCAAGGAACACTTTAAGAATTGTCTATGAATTATCATGCAGGTTATCTTTATTATAAGAAGGACAATAGAGATGAAGAAATAGTCAGCCCCCAAGAACCAACAATGTTACAAACACAATGAATATGTTTCGTTCCAGGTGTTATTGACCATTACAGTTTTTCATGGCTCTCACATGCATTATGTTGCGAGAATTGCTTCCTGAAAACAATCACACACACACACACACACAACACATAATGCCTTTCAAAAATGTGTGAAAGTAGTTTCCTTCAAGGTTATGATCTCAATGAAGTAATTCCAAGTTGCTTGATTGTTTTTCTACTTTAGTTGTGTGTTTGCTTGGCCCTGTTAGAAACTGCCCTCTAATGTGGAGAATGGCCATTAGATATACATTTATGCTGTTGAGTAATAAGTGTGTGTGTGTGTGTGTGTGTGTGTGTTTCAGAGAGACAGATGCTGCCCTAGCAGGTGCACCATTCCCTGACAGGTGACATCCGCTGCACTGAAAACCGTATGGCCAACAGACCAGGGTCACATTGTTAGATACTTAGTCTGACTCTAAGGGCGAATGCTTTAATCTGCCTGACAAACCTTATGGTGAGCTGGTTTGGATTTGTTGCTCGAAAACAACAGGGAGCCCATTTTGTAACTCGACACTGAAATCACATTGTCAGTGTAAAAACTTTGTCGGAGGGCAGCAAGTTCTCCCAATGATTTTGTGGGCCCACAGTCCTAAATGATGGCCCATTGGGGACTCAAATATGAATAATACTGCCTTGCTGATTTTTTAACGACACATTTTTAATCGTCGTTTCAGGTCGATTTAAAAGGTTGCATATGTGTTTAATTGAGTTAAATACGTATTTGATCCTATAGCATTACTCATTTCTGCAGCAGTCTAACGTTATAACAATTACCAACGTGGTTAGCTAGCACTTTATATTCACGGGAGGAAATAAACAAACCGCCATTACTTCTTTGGTCCAGGAACTTACTGCACCGTTTATTCTGCGCATGCTCAAAGTGCACTTTATATTCACGGGAGGAAATAAACAAACCGCCATTACTTCTTTGGTCCAGGAACTTACTGCACCGTTTATTCTGCGCATGCTCACAATAGCATTTCAGTGCACGCAGGCACATGACGTCACTGCGTAAGATATTCAACATGGCTTTGCTATTTATATTATTAAATGTGCTTAACACTCCCACTCAAAGACATGTTTATAGCTCTCTATAATGGTAAACAAAAATCAAAAATATATAACTCCAAAATAAAACATTTTGGCATACTGGCAGTGTTAAAACTTCAAACTTATTTACATCTGCCAGTTCACATCACTCTCCAAACAAATACCCCTTGAACTTCTCAAATTTAGCCTTTGTCACTGGCTTGGTAAAAACATCAGCTACCATGTTTGCAGTAGGGCAGTATTCCATAGAAATGTTCCCTTTTGTGTGTGCAAACCGTATAAAGTGGTACTTTATATCTACGTGTTTGCTCCTCTGTCTGCATACTGGGTTCTCAGATAAAGCTATTGCCATACTTGCCAACCTTGAGACCTCCAAAATCGGGAGATTTTTTTTTTTGGGGGGGCGGCGTTAAGGGGGAGGAGTATATATATATATATATATATATATATATATATATATATATATATATATATATATATATATATATATATATATATATATATATAATAAAATACATATTTATATATAGCTATAATTCACTGAAAGTCAAGTATTTATATATATACATATAAATAAAATAAATACTTGAATTTCAGTGTTCATTTATTTACACATAGACACACATAACACTCCTCTCTATGCATTGTTGTATTTGAAAGTGCAATGCTTTGCAGCCAGTAGCACAGCCTTTGAAGGAGCATAGGTATGTGCAGTGTAATATTCTGGGTTGGAGTCAATAACCAGGCAAGGTGATGAAGTTACGTCTCTTTACTTCATACTTCAGAACCGACTCCCACACTTGCCGTCCGGGTGCGCAATACAACGTAAACCGTTGGCCAACCAAAAAGTTACTTGTTGTTTACGTTGTATTGCGCACCCGGACGGCAAGTGTGGGAGTCGGTTCTGAAGTATGAAGTAAAGAGCGGACGTGACGACAAGCGTGCCTTAAGTCCGGCTGGAAATCGGGAGAAATTCGGGAGAATGGTTGTCCCGGGAGATTTTCGGGAGAGGCACTGAAATTCGTGAGTCTCCCGGAAAATTCGGGAGGGTTGGCAAGTATGGCTATTGCCTCCTGGTTGTCCTCATATATTTTGACTGGTAGATGCTGGTGACTGCTATCTATTCCTTTAAGTAGTTGCACAAGGTACATACTCTCTTGAGTAGTGGCTGCTAGTGCCATATACTCAGCTTCACAGGTGGAGAGTGCCACCGTTGGCTATTTCCTGCTCTTCCACGATATAACTGGACCATTGTCAGTCAAGCTGAAACAGTATCCAGTTGTGCTCCTCCTATCATTTTTATCAGCTGCCCAATCAGCATCACTATATCCCTCAAGCTGAAGGCTTTTCTCACATTTCTGGAAGTGTAGTTCTTGATCTATAGTACCCTTTAAGTACCTCAATAGGTGCTTTGCAGTAGCCCAATGCTGCTGCTTTGGTTCTGCTAGGTGTTGTGATAGTTTACTAACAACCCAGCTCAAGTCATGTCTAGTACATGTCATAACGTAGATCAAACTACCTACTATTTATCTATATCCAGTTGAATCGATAACTTCACCCTCATTGTCAAAGTTTAACTTTTGCTCGCATGGGATGGATCTTGGCTTGCAGTCTGACATTCCAAATTTTGCTAACATCTCTATGTGTTTCTTTTGAGTCATTTTGATCTCTCCTTCACTCTGTCTGAAATCAATACCCAGGAAGTGTTTAAGTGGACCCATATCTTTCATCTAAAACCTTCTCTTCAACATTTCCTTTACATCACTGACTAAGGTGTTGCTACTCGCCGCTATGGTTAGGTCATCCACCCATACTAACAGAATCACTTTCTCATTCTCAGATTCTCTGCTGTAGACACAATGATCAGCATCATTTTGTACAAAACCATTCTCTGTAAGGTGATCATGCAGTAACATGTTCCAGTTACGCCCGGACTGTTTTAAACCATACAATGACTTATTGAGTTTACACACTAAGTGTTCTTGTGATGGACCCGAATGGTGGTATATTTAAAATCTAATAAAAATGTTGCTAAAAACAAATATAAAATATTAAGAACCCAATGAAGTGAGAGCAGCTGTCCAAAATAGGGGAAGATGATTTTTCTTGTTCACAATTTATTATAAATATAGCTAAAAACAGTCAAGTAGATAACGCTAAAAATATCATTATTGTGAGGGTACAGCCGCGACAGGCTTAGGGGTTCCGCGTCCTGGCTCCGCCCACTTCCACGGCGTCCTCCTGCACACACAATTAACACGGAGGCAGGCCACGGGGATAAAATCTTTTAAAACCAAGGAGACGCTCTCCGGGCTGACGCCACACTTAAGAACCGGGGGTTTCCCCTGCCCTTGCTGTAGTTCCACGTCGAAGTCTTGGGTACGCCCACTCTCCTCGCCAGTCGGGACCTACGTGGCGGTACCCCTCCCGACTCGCTCCGCCTCCTGGTCGCTCCCGGGGGTCGCCGCAGGTCTCTGGGTCCCCGATCGCCCCCTGTCCACAGGACCACACAGCCAGCGTACAACGCACGAGCCCGCAAGCCCACAGCCTAAGGCAGTTGGTTGCCCCCACAGATCCACAACAACGTCACTTACTTCCGAGGCAGAGTTTCCTCTGCCCCTGCGTGTTGTGGGCGTCTTGGGGTTCACTCCGGTAGCCTGCGGGGTCGGCTGTGTAGTCCGGGGGTTCCTTCCCAGCCTGCGCGCGTCCCCCCCGGTCGCTCTCGGCAAAGCCGGTCGATCCTCTCCGGTCGCTTCCTCCTACTGTCGCTCACCTGCTGCTCCTCGTTCCTCTTCCTTCTCCTGCTGCGGTCGTTTTAAATGTGCAGTCTTAATGCTCCACAGGTGCGTCTAATTTCAGGTGCCGTTGGATTGGGCACCTTGGTTACTAGGGGCAACAAGCTAAAAGGGGCGAGTCTTAAAATGCCAGCAAAGTCCACAAGGTGTAAAAACATGCAATTAAAAATACAATAAAATTCCGAAGTATAAAAACATGCAATTAAAAATACAATCAAATTCTAAAGTATAAAAACATGCAATTAAAAATACAATCAAATCCTAAAGTATAAAAACATGCAAGCAAAAATACAATCAAATTCCGAAATGTAAAAACATGCAATTAAAATCCACAGCAATAAAACACTATAAAACATGCATGGCAATAAAACATGAAAAATAAAATCCCCTACTTGTGTCCCATCACATTCTCCTGTTTTTGACTTGACCTCAAAACCTCCCGGTTGTTCAATATATACCTCACAGTCCATTGGAGCATGTAGGTAAGCAGTCCTTACATCCATTTGGTGTAGAGTAAGGTCCTTCTGTACAGCCAACTGCATCAATGCTCGGACAGACGTCATGTGGTGTGAATGAATGATGGGTTCCCACTTCTCTGTGAGCGCTTTGAGTATCTAATAATAGAAAAGCGCGATATAAAATCAAATTCTTTATTATTATTATTATTATGTTGGCTGTCGGTGAAAAGGTCTCTTTATAGTCAATCCCTTCCACTTGACCAAAGCCCTTTGCGACATATCTTGCTTTACAAGTCTCTAATCCATCTGGGCTCTCTTTCACTGTATATACCCAGCGACCTCCCACTGCTTGTTTGCCTCTTGGCAGTGGGGTCAGAGTGAAAGTCTCCTTCTCTGTCAAAGAGTTCATCTCCTCTTTCATTGCGTCAACCCACATTTTTGACTTCTTAGAGTCCATAGCCTCTGTAAATGTTTTAGGTACATCATATGCCACTCTGTAGAAATAATCTACATTTTCACTTTCGTCAATATTACACTCAGCTTTACACTGGTACTCTTTTAAGTATTCTGGAGCATTTTTCTCTCTTATAGGATACCTCCTTTCTCCCTGTTCTCTCTGAGTACCACCTATCTGGGGCGGCTTTGCCTCAGCAGTCTCCTCAACACTAGACTCTTTACTCTCATTAGGCTGTCCCTGACCCTGCTTGACTGTATCTTCATAATTCTCAATCTCACTCCCCATATCACAATATGTCTGAGTCTGGCTATCTGCACTACCTTTGGTGATGAATTTTACCAGCCTATGTTTTAGGACTTTTCCAGTGTCAGGATAATACACATTATATGCTGGGCTATACTTATCATAGCCTAAAAAGACCCATTTTTTGCACCTAAAATCCAGCTTCTTTTTATCCTGCTTATATACATAGCATTCAGAGCCAAATATCTCCATGTTAGATAGGCTAGGTGTTTTTCCCGTGAAAACACGATAAGGTGTCTGCTCTAGACGCTTACTGTAACACCTGTTGCGGATTTGAGCTGCTGTCTGTCCAGCATATGTCCATAATTGCTTTGGGAGGTTACTTTTCAATAGCATGCATCGTGCCCTTTCAAATAAGGTTCTCCAACCTCTTTCGACAGTTCCATTCTGATGAGGTGAGTAGGGTGCACTCGTCTCGTGTCTTACCCCATTACTCCTAAGTAAAGACTGGAACTCCTGCCCGGTAAACTCTGTACTGTTTTTAGACCTTATGCACTTTATCTTTCCATATGGAGCTACATCTGCTATGAATTTCTCTGTGGTTTTTGTTGTGTCACTCTTCGCTTTGATAAAGTATGGAAAAATAATTCAGCTGTAATCATCAGTAAATGCTATTGCATATCTGTATCCATCTTTATCTGCTGGCTCTATAGGACCGCATAAGTCTGTGTGACTTGACTTTCTTGCTGGACATCTACACAGCCAGCCTTTGCGTGTGTACCACGCCGTTTGAAAAGAATGGGTCTTCTGTCCCAAAGTGAAAAGCAAACCTTTTAGCTCCGGCGTTGGTCTACCTTTAATTATTACCTCCTGCTTCGATTGAAAGTCCAGCTTAGAAAACTGTTTTATTTTACATATGTAATTCCCCATGTTTTTAATAAAAGCTCAGGCGAGAGGAAATAAACAATTGCTGCACTTGACTTGCTAACTGTTGCTTGTTCTCACTTCTTCTGCGGCCGAGGAATGATCTCTGGGATCACTACCGCCCTCCACCACCAGGAGGCCGGATTACTGCGAGCCTCAGCCAGTACGTCTTTTGCAGCAGTTTTATGAATGCTCAGCACAAAAAATACGTTACACACATACAATTGTTGACAAAATACACTGTACATTATATACCTCAGCTAACTAAACTATGCCATAGTTTAGTTAGCTGATATAATTCATATAGCAATACGGTCTCACTGCACAGCAGGCCAGCAGTTAGCCGAGTCATTGCGCACAATCCATGTTGAGGCACAACTGAGTGACGTGCCTCAACTGGCTGCTGATAGCCGCACCGTCTCTTCTCAGTATTTGAACGCAAAATGTGAAAATGAAAATAAAAATAATCTAAAACTGGTGAAGTTAAATGGAAAATAACTTTAGTATAATCACTGGATACATATAACAATTTAATTATTATTATTATTTTTTTACATTTTTTTTCTTTCCATGATGGCATGATCCCCGCCTCCCCTGCCTCTACTGACTGCACGTCACTGATACACATCCATTTTGAACTTGGTACCATCCTTGTGGACCAGCCAGTTATCACCGTCCTTGAAGCGTAGCTCGGCTTCGTTGGTTGTCGCTGATTTCACTGAAAATATGTTTTGTGGAAACGATGGGATGCAAAGTGCTTGTTTGAGCCTTGTTTTGACTCGTCGTCCCTCGCTGTCCAGCAAGTAGACTTTGGCGTCTCCCCTCATCTTCGCCATCCCGCTCACCTTGGTTCCATCGGCAAGCTCAATCATGTGGTCCTCAGGCTTGAAGCTCTTGTCGACTGTCTTGAACTTTGTGGCGTCGTTGATCAGGTGGGTCGTGGCGCCACAGTCGACCATGGGACCCTTCTTGTTTCCTATTTGTGGAGGACTGTCACTCATTTTGAAGAAACAGAAAGATGTAGGTTCTGCCTCCACATCACTTTCTTTATATGGTCACGGCCTCGTCCTCGACCGTGTCCCCTTCCCTGATGTGGTGTATCCCATTTTCGATACTCTCTTCTTGCCTGGGATCCGTCAGGGCATGTCCTGGCCATGTGTCCCTTTTTCCCACATGTGTAACACTCGACTTCAGCTAGATCCATTTTCTTTCCTCTTCCTCTTCCATGGGATCTTGTTGCCCCGCTAGCCTTCATCACATTATCTTCCTCTGCATTCACGTCCTTCTTCCCATATTTTTCTGTACTCTCATAACTTCGCAGTTTCGTTTTAAACTCGCCAAACTTTACAGTGTCATTTGTCTGAATAATGTGCACGACGAATGGCTTATATGTGTCAGGTAGCCCCTTTACTAGACTTAGACTTCCGTTTTATTGTCATTCAAATTTGAACTTTACAGCACAGATGAGAACAAAATTTCGTTACATAAGCTCATGGTAGTGCAAGATAAAAAAAGCAATAAGGTGCATATATAAATAAATAAATATAAATATAGATATAAAATAAATTATAAATATATATAAATATATATAAATAAATAAATAGATTACTGTACAGATAAATGTATTGCACTTTTTCACATGCGTCCACGTTTATGGATGTATGTTATATTGTCTTTTTTACTCCAGCGAGATAATCCTTTTTGGGGGGAGTTGAGGGGATAATTTAATTATGATGCGTTCAAGAGTCTTACGGTTTGAGGGAAGAAGCTGTTGCAGAACCTGGAGGTTCTGCTTCGTAGGCTGCGGAACCTCTTTCTAGAGTCCAGCAGTGAAAACAGTCCTTTGTGGGGGTGGGAGGAGTCTCTGCAGATTTTCTGAGCCCTGGTCAGGCAGCGGCTTTTTGCGATCTCCTGGATAGGAGGAAGAGGAGTCCTGATGATCTTTTCCGCCGTCCTCACCACTCTCTGAAAAGACTTCCAGTCTGAGGCACTGCAGCCTCCAGTCCAGACAGAGATGCTGTTGGTCAGCAGGTGGTCTCTATAGTGCCTCTGTAGAATGTGGTGAGAATGGGGGGAGGGAGCTGTGCTCTTTTCATCCGACGCAAAAAGTGCATGCGCTGCTGAGCTCTTTTTTACAAGCGCTCCGGTGTGTAGGGACCAGGTTATATTGTCAGTTATCTGCACCCCCAGGAACTTGGTGCTGCTTACTATCTCCACCGCTGTGCCGTTGATGTAGAGTGGAGCGTGGCTGGACTGGTGCTTCCTGAAGTCAACGATGATCTCCTTGGTCTTGTTGACATTCAGGACCAGGTTGTTGGTTCTGCACCAGTCAACCAGATGTTTCACCTCCTCCCTGTAGTCCATGTCATTGTTGTCACGGATGAGGCCCACTACTGTCGTGTCGTCCGCATACTTCACAATGTGGTTAGTAGTGGACCTGGCGCAGCAGTCATGGGTCATCAACGTGAACAGCAGCGGACTCAGGACGCAGTCCTGGGGGGAGCCGGTGCTCAGGGAGATGGCACTGGAGGTGTTGTTGCCCACTCTCACAGATTGGGGTCTGTCTGTGAGGAAGTCAAGCAGCCAGTTGCATAGGGGGGTACTGAATCCAAGGGGGGTCAGTTTGCTCACCAAGTGCTGCGGGATGATGGTGTTGAATGCTGAGCTGAAGTCCAGGAACAACATCCGCACGTGTGTGTCCTTTCCTTCCAGATGTTCTAAGCTCAGGTGGAGTGCAGAGGAGATGGCATCCTCTGTGGAGCGGTTAGGGCGATAAGCAAACTGGTATGGGTCGAATGTGGGGGGAAGTCTGGAGACAATATATGCCTTTACCAGCCTCTCGGAGCACTTCATTATGATGGGGGTGAGTGCAAAGGGGCAGTAATCATTGAGGGAGGAGATTGTGGGGTTTTTTCGCACTGGAATGATTGTTGCCGTCTTAAAACATGATGGTACCACAGCCTGCGTCAGCGAGATGTTGAAGATGTCTGTGAGAACCCCAGCCAGCTGGTCTGCACATCCCTGAATCCCCGGAATGTCATCAGGTCCTGGTGCTTTCCTGGGGTTCACTCTCCTCAGGGTTTTCCGGACATCCGCTATATCCAGGTTGAGCGGCTG
The DNA here is from genome assembly GCF_033978785.1 of Entelurus aequoreus. Lineage (NCBI taxonomy): Eukaryota > Metazoa > Chordata > Actinopteri > Syngnathiformes > Syngnathidae > Entelurus > Entelurus aequoreus. Next base: position 55,729,741 of record NC_084734.1, on the reverse strand, counting down.
CTCATCAGGGCGAGGGATGGATTTTCTCGCCGGAGTGGTGTTAAGTGCCTCAAACCTTGCAAAGTAGTTTTTAAGGTCATCTCGGAGGCTGATACTGTTGTCACAGGGACAGGGGGCAGCTTTATAGTCCGTGATGACCTGTATGCCCTGCCACATTTGTCTAGTGTTTGTAGGGTTCTCGAAAAAGTCCTGGACTTTCTGACTGTGACCATGGCTATCTGAAGCCCATCACTTATCTGTTCGTCTGCTCTTCTTAATGGCGTGAAAATAGTCTCTGCTCTAATAATATAGTCAGTGACCGTTTCATTGCTAGCCTTGTGGAGCGAGGAAAATTCACAATACAAACTCACAACACTGGGTATGTCCTTTCACTGCTCGCGAATAATCTCCAGTGCTGCTCTTCCATCACGTTTCGCGTCCCTCATTATCAAAGACAAACTCTTATTGTCTAGACACTGCACTAGCTCCGCATATGCCTCACCGTTCTTTGCCTCATCTTCCGCGAGAGCTTCTTCGTCTTCCTCATCTATGTGCGGGTATTCCAGGATAACTCCTCCGAGACCACGTAACTCCATGTGTGCGAGGAACCTCGTTTCCCAGAGTTCATAATTTTTCTTGTCACCGTCGAATAAAAGTCTAAACCATCTTTGGCCTGAATGACTGGGCCCATAACCTGTAGCATTACTCATTTCTGCAGCAGTCTAACGTTATAACAGTCACCAACGTGGTTAGCTAGCATTTTATATTCACGGGAGGAAATAAACAAACCGCCATTACTTCTTTGGTCCAGGAATTTACTGCACCGTTTATTCTGCGCATGCTCACAATACCATTTCAGTGCACGCAGACACATGACGTCACTGCGTAAGATATTCAACATGGCTTTGCTATTTATATTATTAAATGTGCTTAACAGATCCCAAGTAAAATGTGGAGATACCACCTGGGTCTGTGATATTTCTACCTAAATAAACGCTAGTATATCATTTGAGGAATGTAGAGGGGGGCATTTTGTGGCAGATTAAAATAAAGTGTATATTCTTTTATAACATGCTGTAGTTTATAGTCCTCAATTACAGAATGTTTAGCAGGCTCAATATATAAATAGAGAAGGTTTAGACATTGTAATGCAGCAAAACAAATATGATTAATTTGTACAGTATATAATATACATAAACTAGATATATATATGCATACATACACACATTAGGGGTGTAATAATATTATAAAAAACATGGTATTTTGGTATCAAAATCATCACAATAATACCGTGATGTGATACAGTATAAAATGAAAACTTGGTCAGTGTAGTTTTATGCTGGCACTTTTGAATTGGCCGGTCTGGATGTAAACTACATCTCCCATCATTTCTTGCCAAGGGGGAGTGTGCAAGGTCCGTGTGTGGGAAGTTGTAAAGGAGAGAGAAAGGGTTGATATTTCTGACATTTCTTGAAGTTTTCATCAAAATCAATTCATAACTTTTTGGGTCATGTTGCTAACAGACAGACAAACAAACAAAGCCTGACGAGAACACAACCTTTTTGGTCTGCGTACTACAAGGCAAAGTAATACCTACTATTTAGACAGGTGGTTTGCTTTCTCCAAAGTGAATATAAACATTCACTATATGCAAAACATAATATGAGTTCATTAATTCACTTCACAGCATTAGAGTAAAGCAAAATGCAAAGTGCAAAGTGGCGAGGGACGACCGTATTTTAATTCCAAACTAGTTTCTGATCTGAGTTGCATACCTGACATATTAAACAGTATTTGACTTTGGCGCGCAAGTCATCTTTAGAAGTAAATTCCAATAGTAATTATGACTTTCAGTTTGCAACTAAGAGGACTAATAGACTATCACACTGTAAACAGTGACAATAATAGCTCAGAGACAAATAGGATGACACTTACAATGGCTGACCATGCTTCACACTGTGAAGCACAGTGTCCTGCATGCATTTATCTACTTACCTAGCTAGAAGATACATAGTATTTAGTTGCACAGGTGTCACAACATCAACCAAGGAATGAGGTTGGATAAATACACAAACACATCCCAGATAGACTGCTAAGAAGTAGATCATCAGTTTGTCCACGGAGTCATTATTTCTTCATTATGCTTCACTTAAATGCTTTAACTAGCAGAGGTGTGGACTCGAGTCACATGACTTGGACTCGAGTCAGACTCGAGTCATGAATTTGATGACTTTAGACTCGACTTGACAACATGTAAAGAGACTTGCAACTCTACTTAGACTTTAACATCAATGACTTGTGACTTCACTTGGACGTGAGCCTTTTGACTTGACATGACTTGCTACTTTCCCCAAAACCCAAAGATTAAAAAGTTATATCAGGAGTGCTCTGTATCTTTCATTTTGTACGTGTGTGTCTATCTATCAGAGTGTGTGCTGTCGGTACAATAGCCAATCAAATTAGATCTACGTTGTTTTCATCACACAGCATTCATCCAATCAAATTTCAGGACAACCACCGAACAAGAGTTGTCAAACAACGCGCCAGTGAGAAAAAATTATACCAAAGTTGGTTTCGTTTGGGTGTAAAAACTACGACTTGGTCGACAAAAAACGAATTGCAGTATGCTAAACATGCAGTTCGAATATTACAGACGGAGACGCAACAACTTCCAACTTCGTTTGACATTTGAAGTTGCACAAAGAAGGGTAAGTTTTGAATGTAAGCTAACATTTATTTGCTAAGTAACGTGACTTTTATTTGCTGTGTAGTTAAATCAGTGAGGCTGTAAACTCACTGCTAACGTTATAACCATAGACATCTTATAAGTAGACGCAGCATCGAGTGCTACTGCCTACTGGTGCAGACGAGACGCGGGGCCGCCATCTTGGAGTGGTGATCCGCTCCACTCAGTGCAATTCATTTGGCAGGAGCAATGAACTGTCAGCGCATTTAATTCATTTTACCTCACTGAAAACCACTGATTTTCACACATTTTTTTGTCATGCGTGTAGCTATGATAAAGGACACATGTTTTGGCGTGTTTTATTATTCGTATTTTGCTTTTTGCTTAACAGTAATAGAATATTCTTATATGCTATAAATGACCAGACGTCCGAGATTAAAACTGGGAATATAATCCCAGAGAAGGGAGAAAAAAATGGTCAGCTATTTTTAAATTCAAGAAACAATATGATTAAGTTATATATACATGCGTATATCCTACATAAACAATGTATGAATACATTAGATATCTATATATCTTAAGGACCTATAGACTGTATCTCTGTTGCTGCAGCAGCAGAGAGGTTATTCTGTTTTCACACTTTGTATTGATATTTTGTATTACATTCTTCCCTTAAATGATAATGTTTACAGTGATTGTTTTATATGTATTTTTTATGTATGTTGCTTTGGATAAAAGTGTCTGCCAAATACTTCAACATAAACATATATAAACACCTGAAAGTCTTTATATCAGCTAAAACCACCAATCTGTTTCACTGGATTCAGAATAAAACCCCACATTCTGTTTTACCCAACAATGTTAGTATTTGAATATTGTTACTTGAAGACTTATTCCTGGTTACAATTATACTGTTAAGAAAGTATTGTCTTATATTTTGCCTAACATGAGAATGCATCATAATCAGTGGCGGCTGGTGAATTTTGTTTTAGGTGGGGCTGAAAGTTTGTAAACCAAACCCCTGTAGGGGCGTCATCCTCCCCCAGAAGATTAATTTGTGATTTACACATACACATATTGAAGCTCTTTGCTCCTTCTCAACTCTGTGGTAATATTGTTTTCACAAAATACAACCAATAGTACGTTAATGTTAAATCTTATTTGTGAAAAGTAATCCCCCGATTCCTCTTTTCAACAGTCCGCTCATTTGAGCAGGAAAACGCTGAACACCAGCCTGGCATCTTTGTTCTCTACCTGTCAACTGTCAGTTTAGGCTGCTCGCCGGCTCCTCATCACCACTTCAAGATGGCGGCCAAAATGCTCGCGTCACAGCAGCCAATGCTGCGTCTACTTATAAGATGTCTATGGTTATAACGTCATTGCAAACACGGCAATCTGTTGCGTCCACTGCAGTTCGCTACCTTATTCATACTTTTTGTCAAGTGATTCTTTTTAAGCAGGGTTGCATGAGTTACCTACTCATAACATTACGTTAGTCAATGTATCACACACAGTAACGTAACGTTAGACGGCGGTCAGCAGCACCGCGTATTTTAGCCACCTACAAAAAGAAAAACATAGTCAAATAAAGGTCAGTTAAAATGTATACTATATTAAGAATATGTGTAAATATTGCATAGGGCCCTGACATCTAAAAAGTACAACTCTGTTCATTGTTATGTTCATGTATTTGTTATGTTTTTCATGTGTACGCACACATAAACACACATACAGTATGAGATGAGATCAATGAGATAAGGTAAGAACAGGATAGAAACTGCTGTGGAACTAGTTACAATGCAATATGCCATGGAAATACAATTTTAACACTTTTGTGCAAATAAGTACACTTGCACTTGTTTTTTCAAATGTGTTTATTCTGTAAAGGAATGAGTTAAATGTTTAAAATGACTGGTTAATACTGCTATTATGAAGTGCAATGTCAGCACTATTTTTTGTCCTGCAATTTCAAATGCACTTGTTTTTTATAAATAAATACAGCGTTTTAAAAGCATACACAATCTGTGTAAAAATATTAATCTGTGGTTAAAAGGACTCGAAAGACTCGAAACTCAAAATGCAGGACTTGGGACTTGACTTGAGACTTTCCAGTCTTGACTTTGGACTTGACTCGGGACTTGCCTGTCTTGACTCGGGACTTGACTCGAGACTTGAGGGCAAAGACTTAAGACTTACTTGTGACTTGCAAAACAATGACTTGGTCCCACCTCTGTCAACTAGTGCCACAATATTCAATACACACAATAAATATAGTGCCAAGATTACAACACCTGGTTTATTGCATGGAAATAGAAGGAATAGTAACATATAAAAGGATGGTTAGTCTGTAGCAGCCATAATCAAACCTGTTGACGCCAGGCTTTCTCGTCATTACTGCTACATGGACCTTCATGTGTAATATTTCTAGAAGTAAACCTGTGTGATGGATAGTTGTGTGTAAGTTAATTTAGTCGCCAATATCGTATGTGTCAACTTACTTCTGGGGAGCAACATAAAATGATCGCCATGGGGTTGTGTTCACAGTGACAACCCCATGAAGTTACAGCACAAAAAAACGAAGAAAGGCAAATACGAATACTATGTTATACTGTTATATAATGTATATATTTGCATCATTTTTATTAAAAAAACACAACTCACAATGGTATAACTGCCTGTCAATCGTTGATTTAGGAAATTATTTATATTATATTTTTTATATATTTTCTAACTAGGGATATACCAATCGCACGGTAGATTTTTTGTGATGAATGTCTTTTAATGCCAATCACAAACACTGATCTACTCTAGCTGACACCGAATTCATTTTTAGTTCCCTGGCTGACAAGCGGCTAGCAGCTAATTATGTATCTCCATACACAGTGTGGAGCCACTCCTCTAAGTTAATCATAATCACCTCCATTCCAGCAACTAAACTGCATTTAGTTAGTATTGAAAGCATCATTAACAAGTATTATTATCACTAGAGCAGTGGTCCCAAACCTTTTTGTGACTGCAGACCGGTCAATGCTTGTAAATTTGTCCCACGGGGGGATGTTTTTTTTTTGTCATAAAAAAATACAATCATGTGTGCTTACGGACTGTATCCCTGCTTTGATTGAGACTTTTGATTGAGACTTTTATTAGTAGGTTGCACAGTGAAGTACATATTCCGTACAATTGACCACTAAATGGTAACACCCGAATAAGTTTTTCAACTTGTTTAAGTCGGGGTCCACTTAAATTGATTCATGATACAGATATATACTATCATATATACTATCATCATAATACAGTCATCACACAAGATAATCACAATGAATTATTTACATTATTTACAATCAGGGGTGTGGAGGGAGGGGGGGGGGATATGGACATCAAGTAGTGGACATAGAGAGAGAGAGAGAGAGAGAGAGAGAGAGAGAGAGAGAGAGAGAGAGAGAGAGAGAGATCAGAAGGCATAAGAAAAATAAAAAGTATCTGCATTTGATTGTTTACATTTGATTATTAGCAATCCGGGGAGGGTGTTAGTTTAGGGTTGTAGCTGCCTGGAGGTGAACTTTTATTGCGGTTTTGAAGGAGGATAGAGATGCCCTTTCTTTTATACCTGTTGGGAGCGCATTCCACATTGATGTGGCATAGAAAGAGAATGAGTTAAGACCTTTGTTAGTTCGGAATCTGGTTTAACGTGGTTAGTGGAGCTCCTACTGGTGTTGTGGTTATGGCGGTCATTTACGTTAAGGAAGTAGTTTGACATGTACTTCGGTATCAGGGAGGTGTAGCGGATTTTATAGACTAGGCTCAGTGCAAGTTGTTTAACTCTGTCCTCCACCTTGAGCCAGCCCACTTTAGAGAAGTGGGTAGGAGTGAGGTGGGATCTGGGGTGGAGGTCTAGAAGTAACCTGACTAGCTTGTTCTGAGATGTTTGGAGTTTAGATTTGAGGGTTTTGGAGGTGCTAGGGTACCAGGAGGTGCATGCGTAATCGAAAAAGGGTTGAACGAGAGTTCCCGCCAGAATCCTCAAGGTGCTTTTGTTGACCAGAGAGGAAATTCTGTAGAGAAATCTCGTTCGTTGGTTAACCTTTTTGATTACCTTGGTTGCCATTTTATCACAGGAAAGGTTAGCCTCTAGAATGGAACCTAGGTAGGTGACCTCATCTTTCCTGGTGATGACACTGTCACCTACTTTTATGGTGAAGTCATTGACTCTCTTAAGTTTGATGTGGGACCCAAACAGAATGGATTCTGTTTTTACCCAAGTGAATGGATAGCTTGTTGTCAGCGAGCCAGGTGCAAGTTCTACAGAGCTCAGCACTGAGGATTTTCTCCACCTGTGACTTGTCCTTGCCGGATACCAGCAAGGCAGAGTCATCCGCAAACAAAAACAATTCAAACAATGCTGACTGTATTGATCTATATTGATATATAATGTAGGAACCAGAAATATTAATAACAGAAAGAAACAACCCTTTTGTGCGAATGAGTGTGAATGATGGGGAGGGAGGTTTTTTGGGTTGGTGCACTAATTGAAAGTGTATCTTGTGTTTTTTATGTTGATTTAATAAAAAAAAATATTATTATTATTTTTTTAATTCTTGTGTGGCCCGGTACCAATCGATCCACGGACCGGTACCGGGCCGCGGCCCGGTGGTTGGGGACCACTGCACTAAAGGACAAAGCTAAACATGTTACACACCGAGAGCAAGCCAGGAGCAGGCATGATATTGGCGAAGCTAGCTTTAAACAACACCAAGAAATAAGTGCTTAGCAAATTCTAAAACGTGTAGATGGAAGCACGTTACAGTAGAAGGTGAGCAGATATTAGCAGAAAATGAATAAGAGTTAGAGAAAGGATAATATAACTGTTGCTGTGTCAGCTTTGTAAGAGGGGGGCGGATCAATTCATAAATTGGTGGTGTCGATAGCAAAGGTAGTATCAGTATATAGTCAACATCATAGTGATCAAGTCGATATTTTCTTTATCACTAAATATTTTTTTGTTATGTTTACATACTCAGGGAATAATTCCCTGGACACAAGGACATTGAGGGAAACAAAGCAAATGATTTAAAATTAGTAGTAAGATGGTAGTTTTTGATTTTGTTTAATTATTGTGTATTATTTAACAATTGTGTGTAATAAAAGAGAATAAATAAGTAGTTTAAATATTGTGTTGGTATTGTTAAATTTACAATAGCACTCACCATAAATAAAGTGGAAAATGTAGGATTGATACATGCTATTAATTTATTCATTTGATTAGTTATTTTTACACTCTGTATTTAGTCTTTATCCTAATTTTATTCTGTGTTTACCTGTAATCTTCATGCGACTTATGTTATTCTTTATGTTTAATTATAAAGTGTTACTCTTTTATTTTATTGTTTTTTAATACACTGCATTAGTTTATTTATTTATTTATTTTTTCAGGGGCTTTTTAGGCCAAGGATGGTGCTGTTAGTGTCACTGAACTAACATTCATTTGTGTGTGTGTTAAAAGCACTTTAGAAATTAAGTTTTATTGTGTGTATCTTTGTTATGTCCCATGCTGTTCAGTGCTAATAGTAGATGAGTTGGTAACAAACCGGTATTGCCAATTAAACACAGAAAATATACCCCTTTGAGTATCTAATAAAGTCTGAACACTACATGTAATGTTCAGATATTATGAAAAATGACATGTCCCAGGAGAGACACAGATGATGACATGCAAAGGATTCTGGGAGCCTTAAAGATGGTTTTCAACATCAAACTTGTTGTAAACATGCCAGCTAATCGCTACGCTGACAACAAAGACAGATTACAGGGAGTGGTAACTGTGTAAACCAATACATCATCATGACACACAAACACAACACACACACACACACACACACACAACACACATTTTTTTGGATAAGCCTGGAACAAAGACTTGAAGAAAGAACACACAGGACAGATGATACATAAATAAGTGGCAATGCTTCTTTCTTGTTGTTGTACGAAAAGTGCTTATTATTTTGGTAAAAAAGTGAATAGTAAATAGTAAATATGCCTGAAAATAAATCAAACTATGAAGTGTTGTAAATGTATCTACTCTATGTCAGTGGTGATGATAAATAGAACTACTGAAGCTGTTCATTTCCCTAACAAGGTAAAATAAGACAAATAAATTGTGCTCAACTGTAAAATATAAACTGTATTGGAGCAAGACAGATTGACTAGGTGAGTACACAATTTCAAAGACCTTCAAATACACCAGGAAAAAAATGTGATGAGTTGTTTGCTTGGTGGTAGTCCAGGGTGGAGTTCTTTACCGCCCAATCTGTATGTAATTATTATATAAATTAAAAAGTATGACTTGGATAAGTGGTAGAACATGGATGGATGGATGGATGGGACTTGAATGCGCCTCTGGTCCGATCCGATTTTTTGGCCTCAGATACAAACTGACTGCCAATCTTTTGACAACAGATTATTGATTGGTTGACGTTTATTTCGAACATGAATGCAGTTTCAACAAGACACATCACCTATTTTCCATTTCTCTTTACAAAATGCTCAAAAAGGAGTAGGAAGAAGCAAAGTTTATTTAATCCTACCCCTTTTCCAATTCATTGTTATGATCCGTTGCCCAGATCATAGTTTGTTTACGTTTTATGTCTCTTCTTGGTTTAGTTCTGTTTCAGCACCCCTGTTTTGTGTCTCCTTGGTTGCTATGGTTATTTATTGTTTTCACCTGCCTCTGATTAGGGTTCGGCACGCTCACCTGCTGCCGGGCACTAATCAGGGAACTATTTAGTCCTGCTTTTTTGCCTCACTCATCCTGGTGCTTAAGATGACTTGTATTTACTTTCATTTAAAAGTTAGAATGTATGAAAAAAAATCAATCCATCGTCATGTCTTTCATAATGATTGTGAACGATAGGCAAAATTCCCAAAAAAGTGCAGTTCCCCTTTAAGTAACCCAATGTGTTTAGTTATTCATGGTTTTATCAATAGAATAGTGGAGTAATATGTAACACAGGTTATTGGCTCTCCAGAGGGTGATCAATTATAAAAATATTTTCTTATGGAGAAAATTTTTTTTTAACTGAACCACGGTGGTAATCCCAAAAACTTTTTTTACCTACCGTTAACAATCATGAGAGACAAAAGGTATTTCAAAAAGACCTATGTGCTCTTGTCTCTCATAATAATTGTGAACAACAGGCACAATTCTAAAAAAAAAGTGCAGTTCCCCTTTAAGCGAACACAGTAGCCAATAAGCTTGGCTGAAAAAATAGCCAGGTCAGAAACGATAAAGCAGCTTTGCATATCTGACAAAGCATAACACAGCTTGGTGCATATAAGAGGGAATACATAAAGGTGGTTTATGTGCATCACCCTCGACATTAAGACAATAGCAATAAGTCTCTGATTCTTAGTGTGACTCTCACACACACTCAGACATACACTTTGGATTTCAATGGTTAGTGTTTGCTAAAATACTGATGATAGAAATGCTAATTTTTCCACTCGGATGCAGTTTTTCAACCTTGCTTGATTGGCACACAGCTGGACGATGTACAATTTGCTTCTTCAGCTAAAGTGCAAAATTATATTGGCACCTGTGTAGCAACGCTAATTATCATTGGCGGTAATTTGTGTACAAAACACTTGCAGCAGTTTCTCTGCTGCAGCTGACCGGTGCTCATTAGTTCAATTGGCAAGTGTTGGCAAATTATATTAGTTTCCACTAATTAATGTGAACCCCATCGCTAACCTTACCACACTTTTTGTAAATTGTCTGTGCTTTTAATTATTTGTTACCAAAGCTCTCTTCATCGCTCAAAAGCATCTTCAATATTTATGCTCATCTTACTTCTCGCTTTGTCTGATCACTTTTTCTCTTGAACGGTTTGTTCTAGCCTCCCAATGTGTACAGACATCTTTCGTGTATGTGCACAGCCATGAGTGACAGCCAGAAATTTGACTTTTGAGCCAATTGTAAACAGTCTTTTTCAGGGATTATAAAGCAACAGAATAATTTTAAATGTTGATGCTCTGTCCGCTCATGGTCGTAACCCAGGACACAGAGGTCATGTCCTCTGTATTTTTTAAGTGACAAAAACAAATCAGGCTTTGTACACCTTTTCCATGGCCAAATTCAAGCACTTTTAAGGACTTTCAAGATTAATTTTCCAGTTGTTCCAGTACCCTTCAAAAGGCGAAAACCAGTGTGAATCAATCCATAGCCTTCTTGTTTGAGGTCACCAAATGCTGTCTGTAGGAAAAATACGGAAAATCTGCTAAAACCTAAGCCTAACATTGAACCAGCAGTTATCATTAACTGAATGGGGCATAGAAAATTAAGCAGTGTTTCTGTAGACTATTCAATGTCATTGGTGTTTGCTTTGGTTTACTTGTTTGTTTGTATCATCATCATTCATGTATACATCATTCCTTACAAGAAATAACATTAATTTTTTATTGTTTACTTGTTTGTTTGTATCATAATTCATGCATACATCATGTTCATTAAAACATATTTGCCAACCCTCCCGGTTTTACCGGGAGACTCCCGGTATTCAGCGCCTCTCCCGATAACCTCCCGGCAGAAATTTTCTCCCGACAAACTCCCGGAATTCAGCCGGAGCTGGAGGCCACGCCCCCTCCAGCTCAATGCAGACCTGAGTGGGGACAGCCTGTTCTCACGTCCGCTTTCCCACAATATAAACAGCTTGCCTGCCCAATGACGTCATAACATCTACGGCTTTTAGAGAGTAGAGTGCACAACTGCGCACACAACAAGGAGACGAAGCAGAAGAACGAGGAAGTTACAGACATGGCAACGCCGTCGACGAGCAAGATGAAGAAATACGCTTGCAAGTTCCAAAACGAATGGAAAAAAGAATTTCAGTTCATCCAGGACAGTTCGAAGGGGAAGGGGTATGTTGCCTGTACATTTTGTAGAACAGACTTCTCCATTGAACACGGTGGCCGAAATGATATACTCATTCATGAACGGAGAGCGAAACACATGGTGGCGGCAGCGCAGCACCGTTCACAGCCCAGTATTATGGGGCACCTCGCAAAATGGAGACCCGATGGTGTAACATATGCCGAGACAAAGATGGCTATCCTGATAGCTGGAAGCAACATCCCATTCTCATTTGCGGATGTCTACAACAAATCGTGTGTATATGTGTAAATAAATTAACACTAAAATTCAAGTATTTATTTTATTTATATATATAATAAAATAAATAAATAAATACATATATATATATATAGCTAGAATTCACTGAAAGTCAAGTATTGATGATGGACCGATGCACCACTGTCCTCTTGGTATATACGGCTCTGGCATGACAACAACCTAATGTAAGGGCTCGTGCAAAGCCAACAGATCAAGCGTGTAGCTTTCATTTTTAAGGAAACTTATTTTATTTTTTTCCATTTTATAATTAGCCTATTGAGTCAGATTGCCGAGAAATATGATTAACATTTCCAAGCATTTACAAACACTTCACCCAAAGTTCAAGCATTTTTCAAACCTTGGAAACACACACTGTTGGGACTAACGCGTTACAAAGTAACGCATTACTGTAACGCCATTATTTTTGGCGGTAACTAGTAGTCTAACGCGTTATTTTTTATATTTAGTAACTCAGTTACCGTTACTACATGATGCGTTACTGCGTTATTATACGTAATTTTTTATGTACTATCGGCTAGAAACAGAGAAGATCTGAGTATGTTTTAGTTCTGCCTCTGCCTCTGTCAGTACGTCTCTGCAGCACCCAGCATTGTCCCACCCACAGAACCATCTGATTGGTTACACGCAGAGCGGTAACAGCCAATCAGCAGTGCGTATTCAAAGTGCATGTAACAAGCTCATTTTGGTGTGTGTGTGTGTGCGTGCGTGTGTGTGTGTGCTACGGACAGCAAAGCCCTAACTGTCTGAGAGAAAGACAAGCATTATTGGCCTACAGTTAACAACTAAGTTATTTCACTTTACCTTTTTCTGTGTTGATTGAGCTGTGTTGAAGCAGCAAAAAAGGACATAATGTTTAAATGAAGAGTTTCTGTCTCTGATAGTTGATATAATAATGTAACTGCATCATAAAGCCTACATGAACTCCCTGGTGTTCAGGGATGAATAGTCTCTTCTATTGCTATTGTACTATTTTTTCAGCTATAGTTTAATTTAATCATTAGTAATGTAACAGCCTAGTTTTGAATGTCAGGGGTCGTGTCTGTGCTTACTAACAAGACATCAGGGCGGAGCCGATGTCGAGTTTCTCAACATGGAGATATTTTCACTACTTTTCTTTTGTCGAGCACAAAGAAAATAACATTTTAGTTAAATGTAAGTTGTGTCTTGGATCAAAGATCCTATCTACTGCCCAAAACAGCAATTCAAATCTGCTAAAACACCTACAAAAGCAACATGCTTCGACGAAGCTAGTAAAGAGAGACACATTTCACCTCCACCTCCACCTAAGCAACAGCGGCTGGATTTTAATCGAGGGACTGCTAGCCAGGACAACATTGATAGAGCCGTTGTAGCGTATGTGCTAGAAGACATGCAGGCTATTTCTACAGTGGAGTCACCCAATTTCAGACAGCTAATTAGCATGATACCGGGCGTCAAATGAAAAATGGCACCTGAACAGTGAGTATATAAAAATGGAAAGCGAGCTAAAGAAAACACTTCCAACTCTGCCTCTGCTCATCATTCGGCACTGAAGGTACACACTCTGTCAATTCTCTTATATACTGTTGCTCTTTCATTCTAGACTTCTAGAGTGTTTGATTATCACATCACTCTAAATGTATAGACTATAAAGTTCACAAACATAAAGAGGGATCCTAATGGGCCAGGCCAATCTTTCCTTTTCTCTAAACTAAAACTGGGGAAATGCGTAGTGTTCTGGGCTTCAGTACAGTGTAGATCTCCTGAAGACATGATTTTATTTCACAATTCCTTGAGAAAAAAAAATGCCTGGTTAGACTTTGTGTATGTCATGTGTGCCTTCCTTGGGTGAAGCCAGCTTTACAACTATGTTGTTATTATGCGGTTTGTTACTTATGTATGTGGGACGGCGTGGCGAAGTTGGTAGAGTGGCTGTGCCAGCAATCGGAGTGTTGCTGGTTACTGGGGTTCAATTCCCACCTTCTACCTTCCTAGTCATGTTCGTTGTGTCCTTGGGCAAGACACTTCACCCTTTGCCTCTGATGGCTGCTGGTTAGCGCCTTGCATGGCAGCTGGTTAGCGCCTTGCATGGCAGCTCCCGCCATCAGTGTGTGAATGTGTGTGTGAATGGGTAAATGTGGAAATACTGTCAAAGCGCTTTGAGTACCTTGAAGGTAGAAAAGCGCTATACAAGTACAACCCATTTATCATTTATCATTATGTTGCAGCTATTCAAAATAGTTTTGTCAATTTGTTCTGGCCTGAAATAATTTGTCCCTTTGTAACATATCTTTGTCTTTGTGTGTTGTATGTAGACCACATTGCTTATCAGAGTTCAGTGATGCAAATGCATGTCAAGTTGATCAACAGATTGTATTATTCTCCAGTGCAATAACAGTACTGAAATTAAGGCTAAAAAGGCATTAATGGGAGCCTTAAAAAAAATAGAAATAACTAAATAGTTACTTTTCACAGTAACACATTACTTTTTGGTGTAAGTAACTGAGTTTGTAACTGAGTTACTTTTGAAATAAGGTAACAAGTAACTGTAACTAGTTACTGGTTTTCAGTAACTAACCCAACACTGGAAACACAACAATAAAATCTAAGCATTTTCAAGGCTTTGAAGCACCCATACGAAACCTGACAAATATTCTTTGTGTAAGACTGGAGTCGTCAACCCGTCGATTGCAATCGACCCAACCAATTGATTGTGAAAATATTAGAAAAATAAAAGTATTAAGATGACAGGGACACCTCCACCCGCCGAATGAACAGACACAATATTTTAACCTTTGAACACGCCAGCACCCCTCTTTTTCTCTCTCTTCAGCCTCTCATCCCCCGGCTCTAGAAGCCGTAGCCACACCACTTGAGCACATGGCATGACCTGCTCATAAATCAGCGAGCTGCAACAATGCATTAAGGCTGATTGTTGCAATGCATCAAACATTTCTTAGCATCTAACATCAAACAACTCTTCCCTCAACCACTAGTCCATGTCAATCATCATTCAGCTGTGACGGGAAGCTATACGAGAGTCTGTGAACATGGCTCCAAAGCACGATTTACTGTGAATACAAATATAAACATTGATATGGGCAAAGACAGTAATATATGATAAAACAGGGCAGCAGCTAAAGGACTTGCCTGTTTATCCCCTCTTTTATAACACAAGAAAAACCTGCCAGGTGAACAGCTGATAGTATTACTTCCTGTGCTGACGTAAGGCAACTATGTGATTTGCGTCGCATATGTGACCTTAGCATGAACAAATATACTAAATTAGTAAGACTATAAGGGCCATAAACATATAGTTTTTACAGCAGAGATGCCCAAAGTGCGGCACAAGGGCCATCTATGCAAGCCAGAGACTCGTTAGTCATTGGCCCTAGGCACATTACAAAAAAAACACCCGCAAAAATTGGGAAAACAGCAAGAAACATGTTGACATCAGTCAATAATAACAACACAAAGCTTAGTCTTTAAAAAACAAAAACCACCAAAAAATGTATGTACGTTATTTATATATACAGACTGTCTCAGAAAATTAGAATATTGTGATAAAGTCCTATATTTTCTGTAATGCAACTAAAAACATGAATATGTCATACATTCTGGATTCATTACACATCAATTGAAATATTGCAAGCCTTTTGTCATTTTGATATTGCTGATTATGGCATACAGCTTAAGAAAACTCAAATATCCTATCTCAAAATATTACAATATCATGAAAAAGTATACTAGCAGGCCATTTAACTAATCACTTGAATCGTCTAATTAACTCGAAACACCTGCAAGGGTTTCCCTGAGCCTTTAAAAACACTCAGCTTGGTTCAGTAAACTAAATCACAAGTATGGGGAAGACTGTTGACCTGACTGCTGTCCAGAGGACCATCATTGACACCCTCCATCAGGAGGGTAAGACACAAAAATACATTTCTAAAAGAGCAGGCTGTTCACAGAGTGCAGTTTCAAAGCATATTCACAAAAAGTCTGTTGGAAGGAGGAAATGTGGCAGGAAACGCTGCACAACCAAAAGAGAGGACCACAGCCTTAACAGCATTGTGAAGAAGAGCCGCTTCCTGAATTTGGGGGAGCTTCAAAGACAGTGGACTGAAGCTGGAGTCCAGGTATCAAAAGCCACTGTTCACAGACGTGTCCGGGAAATGGGCTACAATAGCTGTATACCCATGGTCAAGCCACTCCTGAACTCAAGACAACGGAAGAAGCGTCTGACTTGGGCTATGGAAAAGAAGCACTGGACAGTTGCAGAGTGGTCCAGAGTCCTGTTTTCAGACGAAAGCAAGTTTTGTATTTCATTTGGAAGTCAAGGCGCTAGAGTCTGGAGGAAGGCTGGAGAGGAGCAAAATCCAAGTTGCTTGAAATCCAGTGTGAAGTTCCCACAGTCAGCAATGGTTTGGGGAGCCATGTCCACTGTGTTTCATCAAGTCCATAGTCAATGCAGCTGTGTACCAAGAGATTTTAGAGCACTACATGCTTCCATCTGTTGAAAAGCTCTATGGAGATTATAATTTCATTTTCCAGCATGATCTGGGAGCTAGTAACATTTGTGTAAGGCGGGTGTGATGTGATAGAATGAAGGAGTTATAGTTATAGTACGGGCAGCATAGTTGTGTACCACTTGGAGCTTGTGGATAAACTTCTGGGGACTCCTAGTTGCTGCCACCTAGTGTCTGTTTGTAAGCTGGGTTTCACTTCAACTGTGTGTGTTATAAAAGTAACTTCAACAGTTATATCCATCATGAAATGACTGTCCCACATGCACCTCAGCAAAATGGTGTTGCAGAAAGATGAAAATAGAACATTAAAAAATAGAACATTGGTTTAAGCAGCCAGGAGTATGTTAGCGCATGCCAAGTTGCCAAAAGACATACTGAGTGGGAGCAGTATCAACAGCTGCTCATATCCAGATCAGGCTGCCTACATCTGTACTGAAGAAAAGTACACCCTATGAGAGCTGGAACGGAAAAAAGCCAGATGTGAGTCATGTGAGAGTATTTGGCTGTGTAGCTTATGGACTTGTTCCAGACACAGAAAGAAGAAAACTGGACATCAAGGCTAAAAACCTTTGTTTTGTGGGCTATGCAAATCGTGCAGAAGGATAGTATTTGTGAAATGAAGACAAAAAGAGACATTCGTCGAGACATTGTCTTCAATTAATCTGACTTTGACTTTAAACAAGACATACAAATTATCTTCTTTAGATAATGAAGCCAGCATGAACAAAAATGAGCCAACTGATTAGATTACTGTCATTGAGAAGCTGCTTAAGGAGATGGCAGAAACAGAAAACCTCCTAAAACATATGATTATGACGAATTTGCTGATTTAGTAACTGTTGACAATTGTGCAAATATTTGTCATGTTTCAGAACCAACCACACTGAAAGAGGCATGGATAGCCCCTGATGCAGAGGAATGGAAGGCAGCAGCTGACCTGGAATTTGAGTCATTGTTAGAAAATGAGGCATGGGATTTAGTGGACTTGCTAAAAGATCAAAAGGTCATAGGGTCAAGATGGGTGTTCAAAGTCAAACATCACAGCAATGGATGAGTAAAAGATACAAGTGCAGACTTGTTCCCAAGGGATACTCACAGAGGTACGGTGCTGACTTTTCACCTGTGGTGCGATACAGCTCCATATGTACTTTGCTGTCC
The DNA here is from genome assembly GCF_033978785.1 of Entelurus aequoreus. NCBI lineage: Eukaryota > Metazoa > Chordata > Actinopteri > Syngnathiformes > Syngnathidae > Entelurus > Entelurus aequoreus. The sequence goes on along the minus strand of NC_084734.1, from coordinate 55,712,232 downwards.
AAAATAATCTGCACCAGATGGATGTAATTACTGCATTTCAGAATTGACATCTGGGAGGAGATCTTCATGGAGCAACCGGAAGGAAACATCAAACGAGTAAAAGAAAATGTAGGGTGCAGACTAAGAAAAATATATTTATGGATTGAATTTCTAGGCGCAGTCAGGGCGTCGAGGGTATCTGGTTTGGTGGCTGAATGGGTCAAAACACACTGAGGCACTCTACAAGAAGGGACAGAGCCGCCTCTACTTCCTCAGGAGGCTAGGATCCTTCAACGTCTGTACAAAGATGATGAAGATGTTCTACGAGTCGGTGGTGGCGGGCGCCTTCTTGTACGCCGTGGCCTGCTGGGGCAGCGGGCTTAGAGCGAGGGACGCAAACAGACTGGACAAGTTGGTAGAGAAGGCCAGTAACGTGGTGGGAGTGGAGCTAGACTCTCAGGCGGTGGTGTCAGAGAGGAGAAGTCCAGCTTCTGCCATCGTAGTAACGGTCGTTGTGTCCTCACTCAAGATACTTTATTCTGGCCTCTGATGGGTCATGGTTAGCTCCTTGCATGGCAGCTTCCGCCATCAGTGTGTGAATGTGTAAAGCCCTTTGGGTGTCATTCCAGGTATAGTGAAGAAATACATTCTGACTATTTTCCATTTACACATGTATCGCTCTGCACTGTGAAGCAACGCAACAAGCTGCACACAGAACATATTATTAATCATAAAACCACGTTTAAATGATTAATGTTTTAGCCGTCTTTATAAACAGTCTGCAGAAAAGTAGCAACATTCATTTTGAATGAAAACCTGATAAAGTTCTAAAGCAGTACTTGCGAGGGTAAATAATGAGTTGCAAAGTGCTATTCTCACACTCCAAAATGCTGCGTGAAACTGCAGAGGTGTTAATAATTCCTTCGTTGGCTAGCCCATAAGAAGCACTCTCATTACACTACATGTCGTAATTTAGCATAGTAGAAGCAGAGTGTTCGACAGAGTGTGGTGCAGGGGAAGTAGGGTGTGATAAATTGAATAGTCTTAAAATACAATAAGGCGTATGAACTACACCTACCCCCAAATGGGATTAAAATCAAGTGGAGTAATTACAGACTGTATATCGTCTTGCAATTAGCTTCCAAATGAAGTCAATTATATTGTTGCTTCAGCAATGGCATGATTTAACAAGTAAGTTTTGTGTTTTGAATCCTGTGAAAGGGGGAAAAAATATAGGTTTTTTGGAGATTGTATGTTCTTTTCTGTCATCCATTGAAGCACGCTTTCTACGATTGTGCCTTCTCATACTGTAATGATTCAAAAATTATGCATGCAGCTGAAAACAACAGGTAGCAGAATCCTGTAACCGTGAAATTACATTTAAAAACATCTTGAAATAAGAGGCAGCAGAAAATATAACCCTACACTTTCTCCTCATTGTCACGTTTAAAGAAAACATTTATGAGAAGCCTGAACTTGGAGGTAATTTGCCTCCCTCTCAATGCAGCGAGTGGACAATGAAGTGCAGTGGCGGGCCGTGCGTTTCCCACCCAGGCCTTCAGTGATGTCCGACTTCAACAATTACCTCTCAAAATACCATCATTTATGTCACCACATAACCATTGCTGGAGAAATACTATACAGAAACACATTTACGCACTACTGTGCATTGTACTAAACGGGTTATTTTCTGGCGCATTTAAAAATCAATAAACCCGCACAGCAATTAAAACATATCTCATGTGGTACTGTCAGAATTTAAATTGCAAAAAACATATTAAACGTTAAAAAATAAAGAAATAAAATATTTGAACACACAATTTGTAGCACCCATTGGACGTGGTACCCCTTGTCGATTCGAGTGGAATTGGCGGGCATTTCCCCATTTCATCACTGACATCGTCTCACAAGATGTAGTTTCTCTTTAAAGATCCTTCTTAAAAATGGCCTTGCAAATATATATCTGCCACCTAATCAACGTTTTGTTCTCCTTCTTTGTGGGTCAACACGTCCTGCTTCCTGCTAAGTTGCAACTTAGCAGAAATGACAAGTGAGTATCGAATCACAGTCTCGTTAACATCGAGCTACCTAAAGAGGCTACTGTCAACAACTTGTGATGGGATTGGCTATCGCAACTGTCTCTAAACTCTGTGTTCTCAAATTCATCCGCTAACGGTCCCGTGAGGCCATCTAGAAGGCCTTGCTGACAACAAATTGTGATTTGATTGGCTATCGCAACGGTCTATCACCTGTATGTGCCCGTTCACTTACAGTGCATAGACGCCTGCATTGTTGATTCTGAAGGCCTCAGGCAGATTTCGTACAGCATGGCAACATAAGCCAGCTGAATTCTGATTGGATAAAAACTCTAAACAACAGCGCTGGGAGGAGCATAATATGACATGAAAAGAATATAAATACTTTTAGATATTTAGGGAAAGTAAATTAAAAAGTACTTTTATCTTTAATTATGATCATGATTTCTGGTTATTTTAGGCCAGCAGTGAAGGCCTTGCTGGCCCTGACGGCACACCACTGATACAGTGATACCACAGGATACGAGTTCTATTGGTTCTGTGACGAAGCTCCTAGCTACAACAACTCGTATTGTCCATGAAAAATTTATGTAATTTGTGCTTGGCCCCCCAAAACAACACCGTTTTCACATGTAACATGCCTTTTCAGTGTTGCGGGGGGCTGGAAACCTATCCCAGCTGCACTCGGGCTGAAGGCAGTGTACACTCTGGACAAGTTGCCACCTCATCGCAGATAAACAACATTCACACACATATTCACACACTAGGTTTAATTTTAATGTTGCTAATAAATCTATACCCAGGTGCATGTCTTTTGAGGTGGGAGGAAGCTGGAGTACCCCGAGGGAACTCACGCAGTCACGGAGAGAACATGCAAACTCCACACAGAAAGACCTCGAGCTCGGGAATCGAATCCAGGACCTTCTTATTGTCAGGCAGGAGCACTAACCATTATTCCACCTCGCTGCCTTTAGATAAGAAACACTGTATGTAAAAATTGTATTTTTCTTTTTTTGAATAGGAAACTTTTTATGAAAAACAATACACTATTATTTAATATAAACAAGTAATATAGTTTTATGCAGTAATGTAATAATAATGTACATCATTTACCTTGTAAAGTGGACTTCTATGGTATCTCCTTCAAGCTGATTCTCCATATTTTGGAATGGAAATGTATTGCCATTGCATTTAAAAAGTACAGCACAATTTCATTTCCAGTCTAACCTTGTTTAAGAGCAGACATACATCATACATCATACAGGGCAGACAGAACAAGAACACGGATGGATCGCCACAATCGCGGCGCACCGTAAAAAAGGTAAAGCATGGGGTGAATAGGAAGGGAAAAACAGATCCCAACCTAATGTCCTGTAGGTGAAGGAGGCTGAGTTTAAGACCTGAAAAAAACCTCTAGAAACAATAGCACTAAACTAAATCCATTAATCACAACTAAACTAATACATGTTGCAGTAAGTAGCAGCATTAATTAAGTACTCAAGTGAGCACTCTCCCTTATTTGTCCCAAAAAGTTTAAACCACTCAGCACCTCTCTACTCTCGCTGTCTCAATGAATCATCGCCATTACCAACGTCTCATTCCTCGTGTTTGCTTCTTCTTCGTTTGGATAAAGATGTTGATTAGAGGTGTAACCACTATACAGCTGGGCAAGTGTTTAACAGCCAACTGACCAAGCTCTCGTCCACAGCTGCCAGACCATGATTCCCGTTAGGATGGCGGTATATGGGACAGGATGTTTTGATGTGGTCTGCAGTCTGGTCCTCTGCACCACACTCACATGCCGCAGATGAAGCCATACCCCATTTGCACATAGTTGAGCAGAAAAGACAGACGCCAGTACAAAGGCGATTAAGCCTGACCCAAGCAGGCCTGGGAAAGCATATTCCGGGTGGTGATGTACTGGCCTCAGGGATGTAATCATGGAGTCTGGAAGAGTTTCCCTGCCATTCCATGTTTCATTTGTAGTCCGCCCAGTTTGCTACACTGCAGTTTGACTGGTTAAAGTCATTTAGCAATTCCCATGCAGCAGGGACAAATGGGTGTCTCGATTTAAGCTGCCGATGTCCTCTAAGAGGGGGAGACAGAAGCCGGTCATGAAGGTGCCCAGGCTCCAGTGCTCGAGCACTCGTGTTTGCTAATCCAACGCTTCTTGTCATATCCAGCTTTAATGTGTGAGTTAATCATGGTTCTAATCTAAACACTCTCAGTCTCTCCCCTCTTACATGTGCCTGGATTAAGTAATTTTTAACTAACCGACTCTAGACATCTCTTCTCCACCTGCATGGTGAGCATCCGCTCCCCACAGAGCTGTGTGCTGAGGCCCCTACTGTTCTGCCTAAACACTCACGACTGCAGTCCAGTCCACAACAACAACATGATTGTCAAGTTTGCAGACAACACTACAGTGGTCCGACTTCTCTCCAAGGGTGGTGAGGTCCTGAAGCTAGCAGCCTGGATAATCTTCGACCTAACAAAGCACATGGCGAGCGAGGGGAGAGGGGCAACGATTCCCTTCACTGAGATCTCCTGGTCAGAGAATGTCACTAACATCATCAAGAAGGCTCAGCAGTGTTTAAATTTCCTTATAGTCCTCAGGAAGCACAACCTTAATTCCAACTTGCTGCTGACCTTATACCATTCCTCCATTAAGAGCCTGCTGACATACTGTATCACAGCACGGTACGGCAGCTTCACCGTGGCAGACAGGGAGAGGCTGCAGAGAGTTGTAAAGGCAGTTCAGACGATCATCGACTACCTGTCCTCTCCCTAATGGCATACTTGCCAACCTTGAGACCTCCGATTTCGGGAGGTGGGGGGGGCGTGGTTTGGGGCAGGGCGTGGTTAAGAGGGGAGGAGTATATTTACAGCTAGAATTCACCAAGTCATATATATATATATATATATATATATATATATATATATATATATATATATATATATATATATATATATATATATATATATATATATATATATATATATATAAAATACTTGACTTTCAGTGAATTCTAGCTATATATATATATATATATATATATTTATTTTATTATATATATATATAAATAAAAGAAATACTTGAATTTCAGTGTTCATTTATTTACACATATACACGCACATAACACTCATCTACTCATTGTTGAGTTAAGGGTTGAATTGTCCATCCTTGTTCTATTCTCTGTCACTATTTTTCTAACCATGCTGAACACCCTCTCTGATGATGCATTGCTGTGTGGCACACACAAAAGTGCTTTCATCAAATGCACTAGAGTCTGGAATCTTCCATCTCTCCCTAGCACGGCCCAAAACCGGTCAATCTTTGCTTCCTGAGGAAGATCTTCACTGCCAAGCACTTGGTAGTCCACTACTTCTTCCCGGAGGCTATCCAGGTCCAATCGCAGCTGCGGCTTGGAACTTACAAGCGTATTTCTTCATCTCACTCGGCGTCGGCGTCGCCACGGCTGTATCTTCCTCGTTCTTCTGCTTCGTCTCCTTGTTGTGTGCGCAGTTGTGCACTGCACTCTCTAAAAGCCGTAGATGTTATTGTCACATATGCATGTATAGTAGATGGCAGTATTGTCCTGTTTAAGAGTGTCACAACATTGCTGTTTACGGCAGACGAACTGCTTTACGGTAGACGAAAACGTGACTGCTGTTGTTGTGTGTTGTTACCGCGCTGGGAGGATGTTAATGAAACTGCCTAACAATAAACCCACATAAGAAACCAAGAACTCGCCCTCGATCATTCTACAGTTATAACGTGATTGGGCAGGCACGCTGTTTATATTGATGGAAAGCGGGCGTGAAAACAGGCTGTCCTTACTCAGGTCCGCATGGAGCTGGAGGGGGCGTGGCCTCCAGCTCGGCCTGAATTCCGGGAGAAAATTTGTCCCGGGAGGTTTTCGGGAGAGGCGCTGAATTTCGGGAGTCTCCCGGAAAATCCGGGAGGGTTGGCAAGTATGCCTAATGGACACCTCCCCAGCAAAGCCAGCGCAATCAGCAAAGACAGCTCCCACTCCGGCCCTGACCTGTTCAACCTGCTGCCTTCAGGGAGACACTACAGGTGCATTAAGGCTAGGACAAAGCGGTCCAAGAATATTTTTTTTCCCCAAAGCAATACCCACCCTCAATGGTCAAATGCACTGACTTTTCATAGATTCTGCAAATAATTGTCTTACTGATCTAAATCGGGGGTTTATCGGCCATGCTGTGTGGGCACTTTGTGTCTGTGTCCTGGTGGCCATGATCTGATGACCTCTTGGTGCAGGTGTGATGGTGTTTACTCACCTGGCTCCTATGTACTCGGACATACAGTCATTTGTTCATATATGGGCATATGCGTGTGTTTGTGTTTGGTATTTGTGTGAGTGTGTGTGTGTGATGATGAGGGACGTTGTTTTAAAGTCTGAAAAGACTTTGCATTGCATTTCTTTTATGTATAAAAATTGCTCTACAAATAAAGTTTGATTTGATTTGATTAAAGAAAGGAAGAGGCTTAGGATTTATGAGCCATTGAGAACCTCCTGATCTAGTCGTTGCTGTTCCACAATTGACACACAGTCATTGTGAGAGGTGTAGGAAGCAGGGCGCCCTGACTATTGACTTTGGTCACACGCTGATCCTGTGTTGGATTCAACAGGGGTCAAAATAAGTTCACCAGCTTTAGTATAACCGAGTCCATTTTGATTCAAGCAGTTCAATTTTCACTTAACAAAGCATTGAATAATCTATGACCAATTACCCTCGATTAAGCACCATGGGAAGGCTGACAGAGGCATTGACTGGGGCACTGCTTTAACTGCTAAATGACAAAAATACTGTACTATTGTCATTGTGGTACAATAGAGCCAAGTCTATTCATTAAAGCAGATAATTAATGGCTCAATCTTGGTACTGAAAACATCAATGATGAAACTAAGTGTATTCAAATAATGTTAAGTACTGTGCTAAAGTCTTAGTCCATCACTGATTTTGTTTTGTTGTACATCTATCATTCTGTCACAGTAAAACAGTACATAGACATAATTTAGCACACTTACAGTAACATCTTTTTGTTGAAAAGGTTGGCACATAGAATGAGGTTTAGTATTCAATGAGGAATATGTTACATTTTAGTGAGCACATGATTTAAGTGGCTGATAAAGTAACTCACAAACACACCGTCACAATGGCTCCAGGGATGGTCCACGAGGAAACCAAAGGGTTTAGTCCAATTTAAAGCTGGAACGCTTCACAAAATCCACGGTTCAGATGTGATCATATTTAGGAACTCAGCTTTCGGTTTGTTGTACATTGTCTCAGAAAACCATATATCAGTCAGTCTGTCCAGGATTTTGCGATGACTCGATCGCGGCAATTTATGCAAATGCACGGCCTTCCAATTTTGTCCAATCCCCCCGACTTCCCCACACTATTTGGCTGATCAGCGTAATTTACAACAATCAAATTTCTCTCTTAACGGCAATCATTAACTGTCTATTGCAGGGGTGTCCAAAGTGCGGCCCGGGGGCCATTTGCGGCCCGCAGCTAATTGTTTAGCGGCTCGCCACACATTCTGGAAATGCCATTGCAAAAATAAAAAATAAACATTAAAAAAGTGGAATGAGGTGAAATCTAACTAGAAAACGTTGCAATGTTGACACAAAGCTGCCATGCAGGCTGTTTTTTTTTATTTTGTCTATCTTTATTTTTCTTTTTTTGCCATTGCTCAAAAAAAAAAAAAAAAAAAGACAAAAAATCAATAATAATGAATTATTGACATTTTCAAGGCTCCAATTACTTCAAATATTTCACATTAAAATGTTTTATGTGGAAAAATATTGCATATATTGTGTGGTTGCCATATAAAAACATCCAAGTTCTCTTTGACAAAAGAGCATAAAACAAACAAAATAATAGTTCAAACGTAAAATCGACAGATATACTGTATCTGAAGTTGATCTCGTAACTTAAGTGTTGAAAGTAAAACAAATAATAATAAAAATGTATCACTTTATGAGTGGGGTACATTTTGGATCCCAAAGATATTTAGTGGGATTTATTTATCTTTTCACTGTGATTAATCAAAAATAATAATGAAAATAAAATCAATGGTGTCATGCATTATTGATCTTTTCAGGGCTCCAATTACTTCACATCAAACATTGCTTTCTGAATGTTTTGGGCGGTGGGGGAAATACTGCATATTTCAGTTTTACTATAAAAAACAAAGTTGTCTTTGACAGAAAAGGCATATATAATAATAGGCAATAATAATTGGACTTGTTTTTAACATTTTAATGACTGAGAACCTTTACGGGCCCCAGGACCCCTAATTGTTAAAACAAAAAAATCGATATATTTTGTTATGGTTTGAAAATGAAAAATATCAAAATGGCCCCTGCATGCTTTAATTTTTCCCTGTGCGGCCCTCAGTGGAAAAAGTTTGGACAACCCTGGTCTATTGAAAACGTATTTTTGTTTCTTGCGTAGACGAAGCAGGAACAGCCACGTGTGACAGTATATCAAGTATTTGTTGCTTAAACGCCATAAATGTCGTCCTTGAACGTAGCTCAGACATACTTGCTGTTCCTGTCTACTTCTAATATGCGCTAAGTCTTCTGGGTAATGTTGTATATAAACATTTAGCAACACACCAGTGACCTCACTTCCATTTCACTTCAGTTTACATACATTTATTTAACCTTTATTAAGCCATGGTAAAGTTAAAAGTTAAAGGTAAAGTACCACTGATAGTCACACACACATTAGGTGTGGTGAAATTACCCTCCGCATTTGACCCATCCCCTTGTTCCAACCCCTGGGAGGTGAGAGGAGCAGCAGCGGTGGCCGGGAATCATTTTAGGTAATGGGTCCCATTTTTATAGTCTTTGGTATGACTCGGCCTGGGTTTGAACTCACGACCTACCGATCTCAGGGCCACAAGGCCTTGTGGTTACTATTCAGAACAGATTCTCTGTTTTACTAATGTTTTCAAATGTTGCAAAAATGTGTAGAATAAATATTAGATTTCAACATTTCTGTCAACGAAGATTTGAGTCAGCTGCGATACATGGTCATTTTAATAATAGGCTAATATAGACACTTAAATCAATGTCTTACCTTCATTATAACACTTATATAAGGCTTTTAATTCTTTGCGGCTCCAGGCAGATTTTTTTAATAAATTTTTCGTTCAATTTTGCTCTTTCAACATTTTGGGTTGCGGACATCTGTCCTATACTTTTTACAAAGAAATGTCCCCAAAAGGAGAATGTTTCTACATCCATGTTTGTGTCACGGATGGGTCGCATCTTTATGCGGGGGTCGTTCTCCCAGGATGCAGACGGGAAACTCCGGACGAAGCGTGCAGGTGAGATATGATTTATTTCTCATAAAATCATACCACATACAAAATACAGGGAATAAACAAAAGAGATGCGCGCCGATCACGCGGGAAGCTAAGGCAAAAACTTAGAACAGGTTCTATAGCTAGAAAACAGGAATATACCAACGTAACTGTTGCTTATAGCAAACAAAAAAGCCAGACCGAGTGTGGTGCACAATGTGAATAAACAGCGCTCACCCGGCAGCAGGTGAAACCAATCAGCACCCATGGTAACCAAAACAAACTCAGGGTTGCACAAATCAGGAACTAAGGGAGTCCAAAACTAAACAGAACATGACTAAACAAAACATGATCCAGGCCACGGATCATGACAGTTTGACAGTGGGGATGGAGCCAAACATGCCTCCATATACAAAAAAATTAACTCGATTTATGTTCAATGTGACCACATCACATTGAAGTGGACCTTGCGGACACTGCAGGATCTAAATTAATTCCAGTAAAGTGTCTTACCTGTTTTTCTTCACCAGCCTTGGCGTCACTATAGACAGCGATTTTAAATTTGACAAACAAGTCAATGGCGTTTTAAAATCGTGTTTTTATCATCTTCGTCTTTTAGCAAAGGTAAAACCATTTTTATCTTTTAACCTTTTTGAACAAGTCGTGCATGCTTTTATTTCAAGTCGCCTAGACTACTGCAATGCACTTTATGCTGGCATTAGCCAAAAAACTCTCTCCCGGTTGCAGTTAGTCCAGAACGCGGCAGCACGACTTTTAACAGGGGCCAGGAAACGTGAGCATATAACCCCAATTCTTCGGAGTTTGCACTGGCTCCCTGTTCATTTTAGAATTGATTTTAAATCCTTGCTGTTTGTTTTTAAAGCTTTACATGGACTGGCACCTCAGTATATCTCGGACCTCATCCAAATTTACACTCCTGCGCGCGCTCTGAGGTCCGAGAGCCAGCTCCAGCTCGTGGTGCCCAGGACGAGACTTAAAACCAGGGGAGACAGGGCCTTCTCTGTGGTCGGCCCTAAGCTCTGGAACACTCTGCCCCTCCATGTTCAAACTGCTCCCACAGTGGAGTGTTTTAAGTCTCGTCTAAAGACCCACTTTTATTCTTTGGCTTTTAACACTACGTGAGTTGTGTGGTCTTCTGTCCTCTGTTGTCCTGTGTGGTTAGGGTTAGGGTTATAAATTTTGATGTCTATTTTACTGTTTTAATTGGTTTCACCCTTTAAAATCGTTTTTAATCATATTTATTTTTTATATTGTCTCTGTATTGGTTTTCTATTCATTTATTCTTTGTTTTTATTCAGTCATTGGTGTAGCATAATATTGTTTTTAATATTGTTTTTAATATAGTTTTTAATATTGTTTTTAATATTGTTTTTAACATGGCTGTGCAGCACTTTGGAAACATTCTTGTTGTGTAAATGTGCTATATAAATAAAGTGGATTGGATTGGATTGGATTTCTTGGTGACGGTGATCAATAACAAGCTCCGAAAGGCCAGTGACAATTGACAAAAACCCTCACTTTTCTAAGAAATCCTCCTTAATCCTCAAGGTGAAAGTTTGAATGCACCTTCAGAGTGAGGGCGATCAATCAGTTTTGGATACTGCACCAGCAGTGCTCACTTTGTTACCAAGAAACTGATTGATGGGGTTGAATGAAAAAAAAAGTGTAAAAAGCATCACTCGGACTAATACCAAAAAAATTATGTGCTGTGACACAATCGTACTTACATTTCTCTCTCCATGTGACCTGTGATTGCCTCTGAATCTCTGTCATCCTCTTTCTCTTCCCATTAAGCATATCAGGGGTGTTGGAAATGCTTTGCTCGGCAACAATTATGTGCAGTATAGTAAGCTCTTGACTATTCTATTTTGCTCCGTAATTGCGGCGAATCTTCTCAGAAATCAACTCCTCTTGTACATTCTTACAGAACCTTTGCAAAAACAACTCACACCCCAAAGAGATGGAAAATGCAGCGACAACAAGTTTTGAGAGCAAGTTTCCTGATGGGAAAGAGAAAAAGAAAATTGAAGTGAAAGATGTAAGGTAATGGAGGCAGGAAACAGGTAAGGTTGTTTTATTTATAACTTTTCTCTGAAGGCGCAAACCAGATTGTGTAACACTGTGACCTTGGAAACGCCTCGACAGACAATACAGAAGGAAAATGCCATCAGATGGACTTATCTCCTTGAGACATGAATTGACAAACCAGACTGACTTATTACTGGGGCTCTCATTTTTGTTTTAGTTATACCATTGCTTTTGAACAGAAATCCTCCATAAATCCTTTATTTGCTCGGATGTACAAAGGGATTGTGGACATGAATCACTCAAATCGACATGTTTACGTCAATTAAAAAAACCTCTACATTCTCACATATTGGCTTTTGTTCAGTTGATTAAAATGGGAGTCATTTATTGTATGACTGAAAACAAAATCAACAATGGACAGGCATGTGAATGTTCAGTTCCATTGTCCACATAATTACTACTTCTAGTAAAAGGGCATTCTTGATTTAAAAGTTACATGACAACAGAGATGTGTTTCATTGTGTGGGAAATCGTTGTCACAAACTTAATAGGAACTGCGAGAGGCGTTAACTTTCATATGTTGAAAAACAGTACTGAAACTATATTCAAATCATAATATTCCACGTCAAGTAGCAAAGGATTGAATATCTGATAAAATGCGGGGGTCATTACTATTACCATTTTAATGCCTCTAATTACTTAAATTAGTCTCCTGTGGTCAAGCAGTAGAAAATGGATGGATGGATGGAGTTTCCTGTGGTCTGAATCAAACTTTGTTTCGAGGGCTATAATAATAATAATGGATTAGATTTATATAGCGCTTTTCTAGACACTTAAAGTGCTTCACAGAGAAGTGGGAACCCATCATTCATTCACACCTGGTGGTGGCAAGCTACTTTCGTAGCCACAGCTGCCCTGGGGTAGACTGAACGAAGCGTGGCTGCCAGTTTTCGCCTACGGCCCCTCCGACCACCACCTATCATTCATTCACCAGTGTGAGCGACACCGGGGGCAAGGGTGAAGTGTCCTGCCCAAGGACACAACGGCAGCGATTTGGATGGTAAGAGGCGGAGCGAACCTGCAACCCTCAGGTTTCTGGCACGGCCGCTCTACCCACTACGCCATGCCACCCCATGCCTATACACCCCTTGGCACTTAGACCTTCTTTGAAAAGTTTTTAAAAATGTTGCCCATCTTCCACAATCAGTATTTCTCACAAGTCTTTCTCTTTTCTGTATGTTTTTCATAGTAAAAAAAAACTGCAAGCACAAGGCGACCAACAATGCAGGTAATGGGGATTCTGCCAAATTTTGTATCAGATCTACAATGTTTCTGTCAGGGGGGTTCAACTGTGGAACAGCTTGGATGATTCCTTAAAATGTTCCAGTTCCATTCACACATTTAAAAAACTCTTTAAGACCAATGTCTTGAAAAAATATATCACTCTTGAATCAACACTGTAGTTAATACTATGATCAATGTTAATTAAAAACTAAATGTGAGATATAAATAATAATGGAAGTATAATTGTTTGTATATAGTATATAATTGGTGCAAAGGTTTAACACGTGTACAAGGACATTTCACATGCCTTTACTGTGTATATAATTTAACTGTGTTTATGTTGTGTATAATGTGTATTTATAATATGTTGTACAAAGGACATTTCATAATTTTCGGAAGTTCATCTTGTACTTGACATTGTTTATAGGGTTAGGCGCAATAGGTGTTCAACTTCAGCCTAAACCCTTTCGGTCTGCAACATTTTCATTTTCAATCTATGAATGTATAACTGTTTGTTTATTTTGTTGACCATTGACCGAAGAATAATACACTAACTAAACTAACTAACAATCAACCGAATCATGACTTTCCAACCGGACATTGACCGATCCATACTATATATAGATTGATCCATAGGCTCGCCAAATTATGTATTCATACCTCTAAAGTTAATATCGGTTAACGGTTTGTACGATTAATTTTACACCCCGAATATAAAATATATACAGTATGTACCGTAATTTCCGGACTATAAGCCGCACCTGACTATAAGCCGAACCAGCTAAATTTAGTGGAAAATACAGATTGCTCCATATATAAGCCGCACCCGACTATAAGTCGCAGGGTTTTGATGTGTAATTACCGTAGTATATAGGGGTTCCTGCTACCACGGAGGGGATTGTCGGGACAGAGATGGCTGTTTGGGAACGCAAAGCGTCCCATTTATTAACAATAAATCTTTCAATCATTCAATCAAACTTTCACATCTTTGACATGGCGAACAGCATTCGTGCAGAGTACAAATAATACAACGGTGCAAAGTAATACAAAGTGCTCGCCTGTACGTTATCAAAATAACCAGCCTACCGGTATATGAAAAGTCAGTCTTTAATCATTGTGTCATCGTCTTCCTCCTGCGTACTAAAACCACCGAAATCCTCTTCGTCGGTGTCGGAGAAGAACAGGCCGTAAATAAGCCGCACCCTTGTATAAGCCGCAGGGACCAGAACGAGGGGAAAAAGTAGCGTCTTATAGTCCGGAAATTACGGTATATATGCAGTAACAGGCACATTCATAACATGTAATATTTACAGTATTTTGGTCATTTTAAGCATTACCACAACTTCTTTCCTGCAGAAATTAATTTCACAGAGTGCACAGCATTGAACAAACCTTCACGTGTCCAGTGAAGGCGTGAACAATACAGTCATAATATAGTATCTGATTACTGCAATGTTGAGTAATTTTAAACTGGAGTGTGTACGCATTTTCCCAAATTGCTAAATTATTGTAATATTTAATTTAATATACAAGAAAAGAGAAGACAAAGATCTAATTACTTCCACAAAAGATTTATTTCTTCTTTCTTGGTAAGTCATTCTGTTCACTACTTTCCAGTTTTAAAAATGCTGTAGGTACAAGGTGCTTTAGTTGGCTGTCAAACAGATTTATGGATTCATAGGCAACATTAAATACTTAGGCTCTGGAAGGCAGATTGGAGCTGCCTCAGGAGATAGGGAACATTTGATTGATCAGTTTCAAATACTCTTTTTTTGTGATTTGCCATGCATCTTTGGTACCCCCATTACTTTTGGTAATTCATAGTAAAACTGGGGCGTACAAAAACATATTGTTTGCAAAGAGAATTTATAATTGCTGTTTTCTTGACAAGAAACCATCTGGTTATTGTAAACAGTACATATCTGTATACACCAAAGAGTAAGAAATTATACATTAAATCAGTGATCAATTTGTGGGATTTCGCTATGAAAGTGACTTGAGATTTTACCAGAAAAGTAAAGACCAACAAAACCACAATGGCTGACTTGCCACAATTAATAGTTGAGGAGTAGAAAACCATCTCACTGTGACTATAACTGCTGTTCCGGCTTCAATCATCCAATCCAGGAAGGATCTACACACAAGACTGAATATCAATGTTTAGTGTAGGCAGACAAAAAATGGCACATCAGATTGATGCAACAAACATACTCAGTTTTGCAGATTATCCCACAAAGGAGGGAAAGTTATAATGTTAATGTTTACCGATTCAGGGAATATTTCCCTTGACACAGGAGGGAGCAAAAACTAAAGTAGGGTCTCTATTATGCAAAACCATTGGCGTTGTTAGGCCTATTTTAGGGGGGCTCAAGCCCCCCTAAAATATTCTTAAGCCCCCTAAATAATTTAGGTATTTTTTAAAAAATGTTTTATTTTTTATTTTTTTACAAATACATGCCGAAATATTCATTATAAATTGGCCCGAATATGAGTTTAAATAAATAATCATATAACCTGTCATTATTCACTCAGTTTCCCCTCACTTCATAGCATAAGGTAGAGAGCCCCTTTAGTGCATCGGTATCCAATCCATTCCACTTGTTCATATAGAAAATGCCCACATCACTCAAAATACAGTCCGCATTTTCTTTGCGACCTAGCTTGCGGTCCTTGGGCTTGTTCATATAGAAAATGCCCACATCACTCAAAATCCAGTCCGCATTTTATCTGCGACCTTCCTTGCGGTCCTGCAGGTGTACGAAGCACATTAGCACACAGCACTGCAGAACAAGAACGTGAACGGATGCAAAATGGACATAAGAAACTTTTTCAAGAAAGTTAGTATTCATCACTGCTTGTAGTAAAATGTATTAGCTCCACTTTACACCAGGTCTGTGTTTGACAAAAAGTTACATTGCCGCTCTAAAACAATGCTGCTACTTAGTTAGCTAGTTAGCCTGAAATGCATCATAAAGGTAATGGTTATTTAAAAAGTTAAAAGTGCACTCTTTTTTACCATTTGCTATCTTTGGGGTTACTTCCTTCTGGAGCATCAGCTGTGTTTCTCACTTTACACATGGTTGAGAGCAGGAGCTGAGTTCATTCACGTATGACTATCATCAGTAGATAATAATAATAATCACTCCACAACCCCTATTGACCTGTAGGAGTCAGGGCAGAGGAGCACAGAAAGTGAGAGGGGAGAGGCCTCTACTGGAAAGGTGAGTAGGAGAATAATGATACATATAAATAAATATTAAAACTTTTTTTTTTTTTAAATGGCTTATCGATAAGCCATTTGTTTTATTTATTTCTGGGTGGATCATG
Organism: Entelurus aequoreus; assembly: GCF_033978785.1. Taxonomy (NCBI): domain Eukaryota; kingdom Metazoa; phylum Chordata; class Actinopteri; order Syngnathiformes; family Syngnathidae; genus Entelurus; species Entelurus aequoreus. The sequence goes on along the minus strand of NC_084734.1, from coordinate 55,696,212 downwards.
TTGACTATTGATCCTCCTAATTGTCAATCATTCTGGTGATGTTATGTAAGGACATATATATATATATATATATATATATATATATATATATATATATATATATATATATATATATATATATATATATATATATATATATATATAATTTATTTATATAATAGTTTGTATTTGTAATGTACTTTACATTTGATTCCAAATTTCAAAGTGCTACAGAATGACAACCATTGGCATTGTTAGGCCTATTTTGGCGTTGTAATAAATAAATAAATAAAAAATGGCTTATCGATTAGCCATTAGTTTTGTTTGATATATATATATATATATATATATATATATATATATATATATATATATATATATATATATATATATATATATATATATATATATATATATATATGTCCTTACGTAACATCACCAGAATGATTGACAATTAGGAGGACCAATAGTCAACATGATCCACAACATCCTCTAGTATTGTCTTGACACACGCACAGTCCGTTCCTCCCTCATCTGCAGGAGCACTCAGCAGCTCCACTCTGAGTACATCCAGACACGCCCCCACACGCACTGCGCAGACCGCACCCACACGCGCTGTGCAGACCGCACCCACATGCCGCCGCAGCTGGAGACAATCATTAATCAAGACACCTGGCAGTGATTACGGACGACAGGATAAAGAGCCTCGCCACTGACTACTCCTCGTCGGAACGTTGCTTTGCTTGCAGTAAGCTCACGTCTCTGACTTCCCACGAATGTTCTTCTCCTGTGCTTGTTTCCTCGTACCTTATTATTGATCTCCTTCGTCTCTCCTTCCTCCCACAGTCCCTGTCTCAGCTCCCCCTGCCATATGCCCCTGAACCCTGATTGCCCTCCTGATTACCCGACACATTGCCTGGACTTTGGACGCTCTCTCCTGCACTACGACCACGCTTGGACCCCCGGACCTCTTTGCCTTCTCCCTCTGGATTTGGACGCCACCATTCAAGACGCATGACAACACCCCTTACGGTATCTTCATATGTTAATTCCAGCACATAGTTTACATTCAAACACATAGTAGCATACACACCCTACGTAATCATAAATCACTCAATAAAAACATTGAGTTTGTACTTCCGCTGTTGTGCCGTCTCCTTCCCCCGTCTAAGACATAACAGAACGTTCCGACCAAGATGGAACCAGACGGCGCAAGACATCCCCCACCCGGTACTCTGGTCCGAACTTCCCCTCCTAGAGACCTATCTGCCATCCAGTCTGTCCTTCGACAACATCAGGCCCGATTTTCCACCTTGGAGGACAAACTTGATGTCGCATTTGCTAATCTGCTGTCAAGATTGGACAACCTCAGTACAGGTCAGGTGACACCTCCCACTCCCATTTTGAGCTCTTCTGAGGCACCTGTCCCCGAAGGACCGTCTTCCCTTCGCGAACCAAAGATAGCCAGTCCTAAGATTTTTGAGGGAGAGTTTGAACTTTGTCGTGGCTTCTTGGTTCAATGTGAATTTATTTTTGAACACCAACCATCTCGTTATGCTAACGATGGGGCCAAGATAGCCTTTATGTTTTCCTTATTTTCTGGACCTGCCCTTAAATGGGCCACTTCCGCCCTTAGCAAGTCTTCGGGGTTTAACTGTAATTATTCTGCGTTTCGTAAAGAATTTTTGGCTGTTTTTGATCATCCCGCGGATGGAAGAGATGCTGCAGCTAGGCTTCATTCCCTCAGACAGGGTCACCGCTCCGTGGCTAAATACACCCTAGAATTCTGCACTTTGGCAGCTGAGAGTGGTTGGGATGACAGGGCTCTTTTGAGTGCCTACAGGAGAGGCCTTAATGAGAATATAAAGGATGGATTGATGCGAGACAGGCCGTCTTCTAGTCACGAGCTAATTGAACTAGCCCTCTTGTTTGATCAGCGACTTTCAGAAAGAGAAGCGGAGAGGGAGAGCGACTTCGGCAGCACGACTGTGGCAAGACCTCCTCGTTCTACCAGCTGGGACCTCACGAGACAGACAGGCCCAGTTAATCCATGTCCTAGTCCTTCCCCAGAACCCATGCAGATAGGTAGATCTCAACTTTCCTTCGAGGAACGAGAAGGGAGGTTTCAACGACGCCTATGTTTATACTGTGGTATGGCGGGCCATCATATTCGCAACTGCCCATCTCGGCCAAAAGATCGGGCTCACCAGTCAAGGGGATACTGGTGAGCCATACTACAATCCCCACAATCTTTTCCAGGCAAACCCGAGTACTCTGTTCCCTGCTACCTTGTCTTGGGAGGATAGGACACTATCAGTGGAGGCCTATGTGGACTCCGGCGCTGACGAGAGTTTCCTCGACTTAAGGTATGCCACAGAATCTGGTATTCCGTTAATTTCCTTAGAGACTTTTGTGTCTGCCCTAGCCTTAGATGGTCACCCTTTAGGGCCTATCAAACATCGCACTAAACCCTTATCCCTTACCCTTTCTGGTAACCATACAGAGACCATCAGCTTCTGGGTCCTGGACGCCCCGGTAGCCCCCCTTGTCCTCGGCAGATCATGGTTGAGTCTACATGACCCCCACATTTCCTGGTCCACTGGCAAGATACTGGCCTGGAGCAACCATTGTCATGCTAACTGTCTCCGTTCTGCTGTGATACATTCCGAAGGACCCATATCGATATCTCCCCCTGTTGACCTGTCCCAAGTCCCGGAGATATATCATGACCTAGCCACAGTCTTCAATATGGATCAAGCACTGTCACTTCCACCCCACAGACCATACGACTGCGCTATTGATTTTATTCCCAACGCAGTTCTTCCATCCAGCCTACTTTATAACCTTTTCCTTCCTGAGAAGAAAACTATGAGGGACTACATATCCGAGTCCCTGGCCTCTGGTATAATCAGACCATCCAAGTCACCTGTGGCCGCTGGGTTTTTTTTTTTGTCAGCAAGAAGGATGGATCCCTTCGGCCATGTATTGATTACCGTCAACTTAACAGCATCACTGTAAAGAATAAATATCCGTTACCCCTCCTCAATTCATCTTTTGAACCCCTCACTCCGGCCACCATCTTTACCAAACTGGATCTACGCAACGCCTATCATCTGGTACGAATCAGGGAGGGAGATGAGTGGAAAACTGCCTTCAATACTCACTTAGGGCATTTTGAATATAGGGTCATGCCTTTTGGTCTGACCAATGCTACTGCAATTTTTCAAGCCCTAGTTAACGACATCCTCAGAGACATGATAGACCGTTTTGTTGTCGTTTACCTGGATGACATCCTTATCTTCTCCAAGAACCTTCAGGAGCATCAACAACACGTCCGTCTCGTCCTACAACGCCTTCTGGAGAACCGTCTGTTCGTCAAAGCTGAAAAATGTGAGTTCCACTCTTCTTCTGTTGACTTCTTGGGATTTGTAATTGAAAAAGGACATATTAAGGCTGATCCAAAAAAGGTGAAGACAGAGGTGGACTGGCCTCAACCCTCTACTCGCACTGAGTTGCGACGCTTCCTTGGGTTTGCCTGATTCTACAGGCGATTCATTAAGGTCTTTAGTAAGTTGGCTGCACCTCTTCATGCACTTACCTCTACCAATGTCCCCTTCCAGTGGAACCGTGAAGCAGGAATGGCGTTCTGGTGTCTCAAAAGAAGTTTTGTCTCTGCACCCATCCTCGTTTATCCAGACCCGGACAGCCCGTTCATTGTTGAGGTGGACGCCTCCGATTCTGGTATAGGTGCAGTTCTCTCCCAACGCTCCAAGCAGGATAACAAGGTCCATCCATGTGCTTTCTTCTCCTGACGTTTATCACCTGCTGAACGCAATTATGATGCTGGGAATCGGGAATTGCTCGCTGTACACAAGGCATTGAAGGAGTGGAGACATTGGCTAGAGGGAGCTAAGCATCAATTCCAGGTCCTCACGGACCACCGCAATTTGCTGCATGTCCGTTTGGCCAAAAAACTGAATGACAGACAGGCACGATGGTCCCAATTTTTTAGTCACTTCAATTATATTCTATCTTTCAGACTGGGCTCCCGTAATACCAAGGCTGATGCCCTCTCCCGTCAGTTCTCAGAGGAAACCATTGACGACATCCCGGAAGAGACTATCCTTCCTCCCTCCAAAATTATTGGCATGGTCACATGGGAAGTGGAGGGCCTGGTCAAGGAAGCCCTGAGAGTAAGGGAGGACCTCCCAACAGACTTTTCGTCCCTCGTGAGTTACGACCTCGAGTTCTGGACTGGGGACATTCCAGTGTTTTCACCTGCCATCCGGGATTTCAGTGTACCCTATCCTTCATCCGCCGGCGGTTCTGGTGACCATCCATGGCCAATGATACCCGTGAGTTCATTGCTGCTTGTAGCACTTGTGCACGTAATAAGCCTTCCCACAGACCGCCGGCAGGACTGCTGCTTTCCCTTCCTGTTCCCAGTCGTCCTTGGTCACACATATCTCTGGACTTCATCACTGGTTTTCCACCTTCCCAAGGTAACACCACTATTCTCACCATTATTGACAGTTTTTCTAAAGCCGCACACTTCATTCCTCTACCCAAACTTCCATCTTCTGCCGAGACTGCTGAGCTTCTCAGAACCCACATAGTCAGACAACACGGCATTCCTGTGGACATCGTCTCGGACCGTGGTCCCCAGTTCACCTCTCGGGTGTGGCGGAACTTTTGCAAGGGAATTGGGGCCACGGTCAGTCTTACCTCTGGCTACCACCCTCAAAGTAACGGTCAAGCAGAAAGAGCAAATCAAAGTGTTGAGACCATGCTATGTTGCATATATGCCAGACAACCATCCTCGTGGTGCAAGTTTCTGCCATGGGTCGAATTTGCTTACAATTCCTTGAAGAGTTCGGCTACCGGATTGTCACCTTTTGAGTGCTCTTTAGGTTACCAACCACCTATGTTTCCTCAACAGGAGATTGAAGCTGCAGTTCCCTCTTCCCGTACACACATCAAAAGATGCCAGCAAGTTTGGAAAGCCGCCAGGGATTCTTTAATCAGGTCCTCTGAAAAGATGTGCCGCAGTGCTAATCAGCGACGTATCCCGGCTCCCTCGTATTCTCCGGGTCAACAAGTTCTGCTACGGGCTAAAGATCTTCATCTTGAGGTACCATCTCGAAAACTCGCTCCCAGATTTGTAGGGCCATACACTATAGAGGCCATAATAAACCCCGCTGCTGTTAAACTTTCTTTACCTCCCTCAGTCAAGCGACATCCCGTGGTCCATGTTTCGCAGGACAAACCAGTTACTACTTCCCCACTTTCTTCACCTGATCCCCCCCCTCCCAGGATTTTGGACAATGGGGACCCCGTTTGGACCGTTAAGGATATTCTCGGGCTCCGTCGGCAAGGTAGGGGATTAGTTTATTTAGTTGACTGGGAGGGTTATGGACCTGAAGATAGGTCTTGGGTTCCTGCCTCCTACCTTGCTGACCCATCTCTGCTAGAAGACTTCTATCGGGCAAATCCAGGAGCTCTTCGGCGCTCATCGCGGGTCTCGCCTAAGGGGGGTGGGGGGGGCACTGTCATGACACACGCACAGTCCGTTCCTCCCTCATCTGCAGGAGCACTCAGCAGCTCCACTCTGAGTACATCCAGACACGCCCCCACACGCACTGCGCAGACCGCACCCACACACGCTGTGCAGACCGCACCCACATGCCGCCGCAGCTGTAGACAATCATTAATCAAGACACCTGGCAGTGATTACGGACGACAGGATAAAGAGCCTCGCCACTGACTACTCCTCGTTGGAACGTTGCTTTGCTTGCAGTAAGCTCACGTCTCTGACTTCCCACCAGTGTTCTTCTCCTGTGCTTGTTTCCTCGTACCTTGTTTTTGATCTCCTTCGTCTCTCCTTCCTCCCACAGTCCCTGTCTCAGCTCCCGCTGCCATATTCCCCTGAACCCTGATTGCCCTCCTGATTACCCGACACATTGCTTGGACTTTGGACGCTCTCTCCTGCACTACGACCACGCTTGGACCCCCGGACCTCTTTGCCTTCTCCCTCTGGATTTGGACGCCACCATTCAACACGCATGACAACACCCCTTACGGTATCTTCGTATGTTAATTCCAGCACATAGTTTACATTCAAACACATAGTAGCATACACACCCTACGTAATCATAAATCACTCAATAAAAACATTGAGATTGTACTTCCGCTGTTGTGCCGTCTCCTTCCCCCGTCTAAGACATAACAAGTATACCTTTGGGTCTTTCATATATATATATATATATATATATATATATATATATATATATATATATATATATATATATATATATATATATATATATATATATATATATATATATATATATATTGTTGTGCTCATAAGTTTATATACCCTGGGAGAATTTATGATTTCTTGGCCATTCTTCAGAGAATATGAATGATAACACAAAAACCTTTCTTCCACTCATGCTTAATGGTTGTGAGAAGCTATTTATTGGCAAACAACTGTGTTTACTCTTTTTAAATCAAAATGACAAAAGAAAGTACCCAAATGACCCTGATCAAAAGTTTACATACCCCAGTGACTTTGATCTGATAACATGCACAAAAGTTGACACAAACAGGTTTGAATGGCTAATCAAGGTTCCAATCCTCACCTGTGACCTGTTTGTTTTTGTAATTAATGTGTGTGTATAAAAGGTCTGTGAGTTTCTGGGCTTCTGACAGACCATTGCATCTTTCATCCAATGCTGCACAGATGTTTCTGGATTCTGAGTCATGGGGAAGGCAAAAGAATTGTCAAAGGATATGCGGGAAAAGGTAATTGAACTGCATAAAATAGGAAAGGGGTATAACAAGATATCCAAGGAATTGAGAATGCCGATCAGCAGTGTTCAAACGCTGATTAAGAAGTGAAAAATGATGGACTCGGGTAGAACAGCAAAGATTTCAGCCACAACAGCCAGGACAATTGTTCGAGATGCAAAAATTGTGGTGTGGCTGTTTCAAGATGCACAATAAGGAGGCACTTCAAGAAAAATGGGCTGCATGGTCGAGTGGCCAAAAAGTTAAATTTTGGTCTCATCACTCCAAATTACTTTGTTCCAGAAATTTTGAGGCTTGTCTCTGTAGTGTTTGGCGTAACGTAAGCGGGATACTTTGTGACATTTGCGCAGAAATGACTTTCTTTTGGCGACTCGACCATGCAGCACTACTGAGCATGCGCAGAAACGCAAATATTTCAAATATTTGCGTCGGAACAAAAAGCAGCTGCCTTGCGTACAAGTACAAAACCCAAAACCAGTGAAGTTGGCACGTTGTGTAATTCGTAAATAAAAACAGAATACAATGATTTGCAAATCCTTTTAAACCTACCGTATTTTTCGGATTATAAATCGCAGTTTTTTTCACAGTTTGGCCGGGGGTGCGATTTATACTCCGGAGCGACTTATGTGTGAAATTATTAACACATTACCGTAAAATATCAAATAATAATATTTATCTCATTCCCGTAAGAGACGAGGCGAATGACAGCAATCATCACACACACGTCAGCAATCGTCACACACACGTCAACCAATAAAAATTTGGCGGGGGTGGGTCATGGCAGAAGTGCATTGTGGGTCATGGTGTAACTGTTGCTACTAATAATTATTATAATTTGTTTTATTTCTCTAAAAACAGAATAATAAGTTCATAAAAGGGAATTCAAATCAAAATGCATAAAAGTTCATAAGAAGGCTATATTTAAGTTACTATGGTTAAAAATTTAATTTCATGCCTTTTTTGTTAAGTTTGAGGGCATACTTTTTTTTTGAAGTGTCTCGTTTGGTTTGTCGTCTGATGTAAGGAAGCTACTTCCGGGTATGAGAAAACATTGTTGATGCCATGTGAAGGCAGAAAGAGAGAGACTGACTGTCACAAAGACTAATAGGTGTCACAAGGACTCTAAGAGTTTGGGCTATAAGAGCCGGAAGATCACAATTTCCTCCTAAAAGAAGCATGCAGGCCAACGAGGTATTTGTTTGTCATATCTGTTTGTATTTACTTCGGTAAAATGTTTGATCCATATGCTGTGCATGTTGTTATTTTTACGTTTATAACGTGCTTTATTTTATTTCAGTTTTCACGGTGAATTTGAAGGGAAAGGAAGCCTTCAAATAAATCAGTTCAAGAAAGCCATTGTGTCTGTGCTATTTGGAGGGAGTTACTCATGGGATGCTACCTGCTACTACGTCCGTAGCTATAAATATTGATAATTTCAACATTGGCGGTAACTTATAAAAACTGAGAAGGGCTGAACAAAAATGGCACCGAAAAGTAAATCATATACTGCAGATTACAAACTGGAAGTAGTGAAATATGCAGCAGAAAACGGCAAGAGGAAGCGGCACATACCTTTGGAGTTGGCAGAGTTGTTTAGAAGCGACACCGAAGAAGAAGATTTCATCGGATTTAGCGATTAGGAATGACAGATTTTTGGTAAACGTATAGCATGTTCTATATGTTATAGTTTTTTGAATGACTCTTACCATAATATGTTACGTTAACATACCAGGCACGTTCTCAGTTGATTATTTATGCGTCATATAACGTACACTTATTCAGCCTGTTGTTCACTATTCTTTATTTATTTTAAATTGCCTTTCAAATGTCTATTCTAGGTGTTGGATTTTATCAAATAAATTTCCCCCAAAAATGCGACTTATACTCGAGTGCGACGTATATATATATTTTTCCTTCTTTATTATCCATTTTTGGCCGGTGCGATTTATACTCCGGAGCGATTTATAATCCGAAAAATATGGTATATTTAATTGAATAGACTGCAAATACAAGATATTAAATGTTCAAACTGAGAAACTTATTTTTTTGTTTGCAAATAATCATTAACTTAGAATTTAAAGGCAGCAACACATTGCAAAAAAGTTGGCACCTCCATACCATCACAGATGCTGGCTTTTGAACTTTGCGCCTATAACAGTCCAGATGGTTCTTTTCCTCTTTAGTCCAGAGGACACAACGTCCACAGTTTCCAAAAACAATTTATGTGGACTCGTCAGACCACAGAACACTTTTCGACTTTGCATCAGTCCATCTTAGATGAGCTCGGGCCCAGCGAAGGCGGCGACGTTTCTGGGTGTTGTTGATGAATGGCTTTCGCTTTGCATAATAGAGTTTTAACTTGCACTTACACATGTAGCGACAAACTGTAGTTGCGGACAGTTTTTTTCTAAGTGTTCCTGAGCCCAAGTGATGATATCCTTTACACACTGATGTCGGTTTTTGATGCAGTACCGCCTGAAGGATCGAAGGCCACGGGCTTAGCCGCTTACGTGCAGTGATTTCTCCAGATTCTCTGGACCTTTTGATGATATTACGGACCGTAGATGGTGAAATCCCTAAATTCCTTGCAATAGCTCATTGAGAAATGTTGTTCTTAAACTGTATGAACATTTTCTCACGCATTTGTTCACAAAGTGGTGACCCTCGCCCCATCCTTGTTTGTGAATGACTGAACATTTCATGGAAGCTGCTTTTATACCCAATCATGGCACCCACCTGTTCCCAATTAGCCTGTTCACCTGTGGGATGTTCCAAATAAGTGTTTGATGAGCATTCCTCAACTTTCTCAGTCTGTTTTGCCACTTGTGCCAGCTTTTTTGAAACATGTTGCAGGCATTAAATTCCAAATGAGCTAATATTTGCAAAAAAAAACAACGTTTTCCAGTTGGAGCGTTAAGTATCTTGTCTTTGCGGTCTATTCAATTGAATATAGGTTGAAAAGGATTTGCAAATCATTGTATTCTGTTTTTATTTACGATTTACACAACGTGCCAACTTCACTGGTTTTGGGATTTGTAAATAGTGATTTGAATTTTTTTTGTATCTTCTGACCAGCAAGCATATAGACCATTACACCGTTAAAAAGCTTAGATTGCATGTTAATACTAATCAAAAAGCAGCTGCCTCGTGTACAAGTTGGTAGAGATTTTAAATGACGTGTCTCTTATTGTATCTTCTGACCAGTAAGCATATAGACAATTTCAGCGTGGGAAAGCTACTGGTATTTTTTTTTCGAGGAAGCAGCCAAAATCGACATAACATTGGGTATGATTTCATCCATATGTAAAGGTGACGAAAAGTTGATGTTATGTCATGTCTTTAGGGCTCTCTTAAGGTTGGAAAACTTATTTTGAGGGTAGCAAATAAGTGTTTTATTCTCCAACTATGAAAGTATTACATTTCTAATTTATGACTCTTGCGGTTAAGGGTTGACCGTACCTTTGGCTTCACTTGTTGTCAGTTCACAAAAAAGTCTCAGATTTTACCACAGTAATTTCAAAAAGGATGAGTTAGTGATGCCACAGGCTGATACAAGTCTACACTGTCATTAAAAAGTGTGTGACATTGCTTAACAAGCGGTAGTCTGTTGCTTTAAACTTTTTTGCAGCAGGGAACTATAACACACACGAGAAACTTGATAGAAAGCTGGCATGTGGTGAAAAGAAAAAAATAATATATTTAGAGCGTTGCGGCAGTACCCTGATAAACAGGTATTTAACTGAAACAAGACAGAGGAATATAAATTGTATTAGGTGCTAGAGATGATCTGAACCTCAAAGTATCAAACAGAAGATTAATGCCATATCCAATTTGATCTCAGAGTTTCAAATTTATAGTCGAGAATGACAGTAAACAATTCAGACAAAACATGATGAATCCTTCCTGGGAAGCAAATAGGTAATTTTCACTGACGTATTGAGCCCACCTCAGTGTTGAAAACAATATTAGATAAGATTTTCCAGCATAATGGAACTTTATAAAAAAAAAAAGATTGTTCGGTTATCAGGGACATTTACTTTAAAAGCCTACTGAAATGAATTTTTTTTATTTAAACGGGGATAGCAGATCTATTCTATGTGTCATACTTGAACATTTCGCGATATTGCCATATTTTTGCTGAAAGGATTTAGTAGAGAACAACGACGATAAAGATCGCAACTTTTGGTATCTGACAAAAAAAAGCCTCGCCCCTACCGCAAGTAGCGTGACGTAGTCAGTTGAACATTTCCGCAAAGTTCCCTATTGTTTACAGTGATGGCGGCCAGAAGTAAGAGCGATTTGGACAGAGAAAGCGATGATTTCCCCATTAATTTGAGCGAGGATGAAAGATTTGTGGATGAGGAAAGTGCAAGTGAAGGACTAGTGGGGAGTGGAAGCGATTCAGATAGGGAAGATGCTGTGAGAGGCGGGTGGGACCTGATATTCAGCTGGAAATGACTACAACAGTAAATAAACACAAGACATATATATACTCTATTAGCCACAACACAACCAGGCTTATAATTAATATGCCACAAATTAATCCCGCATAACAAACACCTATGTGTTTGTTATGCTAACTCCTAGCTCCTAGCTCCCATCCATATAACCCGCCAATACAATTCAAACACCTGCACAACACATACAATCACTCAGCCCAAAGGACCATTCACTTAACCCAAGGTTCATAAACCTTATATATTTACCCAAAGTTACGTACGTGACACGCACGTACGGGCAAGCGATCAAATGTTTGGAAACGCAGCTGCATACTCACGGTACCATGTCTGTGTATCCAAATCAAAGTAATCCTGGTAAGAGTCTGTGTTGTCCCAGTTCTCTACAGGCGTCTGTGTATCAAAGTCAAAGTCCTCCTGGTAAGAGTCTCTTTTTCTCCGAGTTCTTCGATCATGAATGCATCTTTCGGGAATGTAAACAATGAAACACCGGCTGTGTTGTGTTGCTGACTTCCCTCGCAACATACTCTGCTTCGCACAGACAACTTTCTTCTTTGCTTGCTCAGCTTCTTTCTCCATAATGCAATGAACAAATTGCAACAGATTCACCAACAAAGATGTCCGGAATACTGTGGAATAATGAGATGAAAACAGAGCTATTTTGTATTGGCTTCAATGGGGTATCCATACTTCTGTTTCACTGGCTACGTCACGCACAAACGTTATCATCCAAAGGCGTTTTCAACCGGAAGTTTAGCGGGAAATTTAAAATTGCACTTTATAAGTTAACCCGGCCATATTGGCATGTGTTGCAATGTTAAGATTTCATCATTAATATATAAACTATCAGACTGCGTGGTCGGTAGTAGTGGGTTTCAGTAGGCCTTTAAATCTCTATTTATCTTTTGAATTTGGACAAGTGTTGAGAGGAGTTTTGCCCATTATCCACAATCCTTATGTGAGACAAGAAGAAACATGTATTTCCCTTTTCTGTGCGTGATAAATAGTGACTAAAAAGTCTATGCAAGAGGTGGCTAACAATGCAGATAATTTGCATTCGCCTTTTTGCCTATAAAGCACTCTAGAAAAACTTCTAAAAACCACCAACAATGTTCCATTTACATGTCATGACCTGCATATTAAAGTACCAGCAGAGTGGAAAAACAATATATATTGAAGAGATTATCATATATATGATTTATGACACCTAAAGACTTCCAAAGTTTACAAATAAATATATATGATCAAAATAGTATCAATCTCATGGAGATTTCCCAGCCATTTTGAGAAATAATGAGGACGCCAGTCACGTCATCTCGTGACGTAGAGATAGGAACCGCAGATCTCTAACTCACCAACAACAATGCAAATTGTGCTGACTTTGTGAGAGCCTACAACGATTACTTTGGGCAAAATTATGATCCAAAAAATTATATTGTTGATCCTGAATATAAGGAGGATGATCTACAAGTTTTAGAAGCTCTGCGAAACAAATCAAGCTTTAGTGAAACACTAACCATCATGTAGCAGTATTGCTATGTGCTAAACCAGAAATACAAACTACAAACATAATAAAACGATAGCTTACTGTACGATGTCTGCTCTTACTTCAATGACGACTGATAAAATGTCCATATCTTCCCCTTTAGATTAACAATTAATCATGATGCACATGAAGGGTTAACAAGGAAAAGTCTCCCTGCAAAAACTGTTTTCCGTTGTGTGTGTTTGTCTCCATCTCATTGTATACAATGAATGTCACAGATGAGCAATTTCTAAATTCATGGCTAAATCCTCCTATTATCCTAACGAGTGGCATGATTTATAATCTAGAATAACTTTGCAGCAGCACACCGCTGCCGGCTCACAGTAAAGCAGCACTACTACTACAGGACTACTTAGCTTGCTGTATAATTGCGCTGCTAAGAAATGGTTTGTATGCGTTAGCGCTTATAATAAAAACATTACTAATATTTGGTAATATTCAGGTCGCCGTATGTATTGTTGGCAGGTTTTGGACGGTTATTTAGAGGCTTTTGTGGGCAAAATAGAAAGCCCCCATTGACTACGTTGTTAGCAGACTTTTTATGTAGTTATTTCTTTATGACTTAGAATGCATAAAAAAAAGAAAAACATATGTGTTCATGTCTTATAGAGATTGTGAATGATAGACAGCACATTTCTGTCTAATTTTTGCGTATTTCCAGTATGACTGATCTGATACTATGGTCAGAGTGCGGAAGCGTTCCCATTGTGACGTCAATCTACGGAAATAGCCGAAGGTATTTCAAGCAGAATTCGTGGCATTTTGTGATGTTTAAACAGTTTTTTTTTACATACTTTGTATATTGTAAATACGATTGGATATAGTTTAATGGATACAACCAAACACAATTCAGCATATAAAATCAACATGTTTTTCCACTCTACTGGTACTTTAACCAAGCTATAGCGGAATTGGTATTGTCCAAGGAACTACTTTTCTGGCGTAGTTACTAAGCACCCCAGGCTATTTTTGAGAGTTGAAAGGTAATGGTACCTACTGGAGTAGCAGCTTTAAGGTAGGAATAGTTTGAAACTTTGAAATTCCACACGCGACAAGCTAAAAATCCAGACCAACTGAATCAGTGTATATACTGTCTCTCAACTCGACGACATTGATAGGAAGACGCGGCAAGTTGCTCGTTTCCTCCCAACATTTTCATTTGAGGAGTGGTGTTTATGCTGAATTTACCAGCTACACGGGAAAACCGCGAAGTCTTGTGCTGAAAGATACAACAGTCCCATTACTCTTCATCCAATTGAGAGCGGACATTGTAAGTCACTTTTTTGGTATATGTTCCTTTTTTGTTTGGCAATAGTACTACATAATGGTGTTAGTGTTTCACTATGGTTGGATCTGCATCCAGCTTCTAAAACTTGTAACTCATCCTACTTATATTCAGGCTAAAAAATAAACAGGTCTGGATCATCATTTGTCTCAAACTAAAACTGTTAAATCAACGTGCCTGGGAACGTAGTTACGGTAATGCTTAAAATGACCAATATTCTGTAAATATTACATGTTATCATTATTGTGGTGGTTACTACAAGACACATATAATTACAGCAACCTTGATGGAGGTTTTTGGAGGTTTTTAAAGTGCTTTATATACTGAATAGTTGAATACCATTACCTGCATTGTTAGCTGCCTCGTGCTAGCATTTGTTTTACTATCTAGAACACACAGAAAAGAGAAAGACGTGTTGTCTCACATAAGGATGATAAATGTAATCTATCAAGTCATGTCAGAGAGGGGAACCACAACAATTCCCTTTGTGGATCATTAAAGTTTGTCTAACATGCATGTCAGGGGCTTTTGTGCGAACACCAAGCAAACTGTTGAAGAGCAGTTTAGTCGTTCTGCTCACACTACCTTGATGCATTTGTTTTGTCTTTCAGTTTAACTGTTTTTGCAACTTTGACAGAAACTCCTGGATCTTTTTTTCCCTTAAGTATTTTTCTTGCCTGTGAAGATATCCTATCTACTGTACACTTAAGCTTTGTTTTGTTTCTGATCTACTCCCTGTGCTTAGTTTTCTTCCCCATCGTGGCTAGTGGGCGGAGCATCGAGGCATACCTGGCTGCAAGCATCTAATGCACATACTAGTCGTGATTACTTCAGGATTAACACCAGATTGTTCCAGTGTGTTTTGTTCCAAAGCCTCCTGCTCACTGCTTGTTCCTGATTAGCCTCCTTTGTTTTCCCAGGTACTCTTTTCACGTGTTTTATCTCTGGTTTCTTGTCCAGCCAAAGTAATACTTATTCCTTGTTACCTCCTTGTCTTCTTCTACGTCTTTCGACGTCTTTCCTTATACGTCTTTCTTGCCTCGTTGCCCCTTGCCAGCTCCCTGCATAGTCATTTATGAATGGGTACACTTTGTATAGTATAGTATAGTAAACGTGCCAGCAATTTTATTTTATTTATTTGTATTTTCTAAAGTCAGCTGGGTTGGGCTCCAGATGACAAGTGACCCTGAACAGGAAGTACTAGCTCTGCACGAGTGGAGAGATGCAAGGTTCGGTGGTGCAATAATGCTCTATGACCATGGGCAGATGTGATCTTACTTGAAAGCACATGCAGCAAAAAACTAGCACAGCAAAACAAAAGGAATGATGAATTCAACCTAGAAGCTTTGTTAGGCTGAAAAGACTGGTGCACAATGATTCATTTCATTACTGTCTATAACATTCAGCCAAATATTTAACATTGCGTTGTTTTTCTGTGCTGGTGTTCCTACAACACTAGGGAAGGAACATGTACTTCTAAGATAATGGTAATGACTGACAGCAATAATGCTTCGGTTATCAAAAAATACATGGTTAACCCGATTTATATAAATCAATCATCCATCCATCCATTTTCTACCGCTTGTCCCTTTCGGGGTCACGGGAGCCTATCTCAGCTGCATTCGGGCGGTAGGCGGGGTACACCCTGGACAAGTGGCCACCTCATCGCAGGGCCAACACAGATAGACAGACAACATTCACACTCACATTCACACACTAGTTCTTAACCTGGGTTCGATCGAAACCTAGGGGTTCGGTGAGTCGGCCTCAGGGGTTCGGCAGAGCCTCCGCCGCAGTGGTCCAGACACACCAGACTCATGAATTGATTAACGTGGACCCCAACTTAATCAAACAAGTTGAAAAACGTATTCGAGTGTTACCATTTAGTGGTCAATTGTACGGGATATGTACTGTACTGTGCAATCTACTATAAACGTTTCATTCAATCAATCAATCAATCGTGTAAATAAAATATTCTCCCTATCGGCGTATCTGTATTGTAAAGTTAAAATTTGAATGACAATAAAAAAGAAGTCTAAGTATAAGTATTATGGATACCCCCAAACAATGTTCCCTCTAATTTTCCATCTGATTTGCAAGTGTGTAATTTGTTGTGAGTTCATGCACTGTGTTGGTTTTGTTCCTTGAACAAGGTGATGTTCATGCACGGTTGATTTTGTGCACTAGTAAAAAAAACATGTAACTTTGTCTTGAATTTGAAAAAATAAATAAATAAATATATTTTTCACAAAAGAAGGGTTCGGTGAATGTGCATATGAAACTGGTGGGGTTCGGTACCTCCAACAAGGTTAAGAACCACTGCACTAGGGTCAATTTAGTGTTGCCAATCAACTTATCCCCAGGTGCATGTCTTTGGAGGTGGGAGGAAGCTGGAGTACCTGGAGGGAACCCACGCAGTCACGGGGACAACATGCCAACTCCACACAGATAGATCCCGATCCCAGGATCGAACCCAGGACTTTTGTATTGTGAAGCACATGCACTAACCCCTGCCCCACCGTGCTGCCCAATCAATCAATCAATCGAAGTGTATTTATATAGCATTAATCACAAATGCCTCAAAGGCTTCACAAACCACAACAACATCTGCTTTCACATCTGGGCAAGAAAAAAACTCAACCCGAAACACCAAAATAATTACCCAGCAGTATTCTGTCTGAACATTTTCACTTACAGTAGTGCAAGCTTTGCACACAACCCTGAACTTTGGTGCAGCCACAATAAGTTACGATGAAAAGCGTCCTGTTGCCCTCAGTTGTAGCATTAGGTTGACATTTTACTCAGCTTTTAAACTTCTCATCTCTCCCAAGAACTAGAGCATCACTAATTGATATGCCATATGCATGGTCAACTCTTTGTGATTGCTGACACGCCTTCTTGTCATCGTGTCTTCCCAGAGAGGCTTTTGACACTCAAGAAGCATCCCAAATATTACACGGGTCAGGGATAAAAAGCACGGTCACAGAGAACCCCCTTCTCTGCCAGCAAGCAGGCAGGCAACCAAACGAAAAGAGATTTACACAGAAAAGTCACTATGTCAGAAGGAAGTTGAAATCCTCAGAGAATTGACTCGTGAAATAAAAACATGGTATATCTGAGGGGTTGAAGAACAGAAACTTTAATATAAAAAGGGTGAACCAAAAATCAATAACTAAGTGGGTAAATTAAATCTCTCAGTCTGGCCCAATCATTGTTTTACCTGCGAGTCCGCATTGTGGGCACAATTAGTTTGGGTAACAACGTGAGCAGCAATGGTGAGAAGCTGTCTCTCATGCGGAGGGTTCAACAGATTAGATGGAAGCTTCTTCAAATAGTTGTCTTTCCAATTTTCTGTTCATGCTGGCCACCAATCTTTATTTGTTTCTCATGTACGATATGAGAGGGGTAGAGGGTGTTATGGTGCTTGGACATTACGCTGCAGGGAGAGCTTATCGCTATTTGCACTCACACACACACACACACCAATTACAAAAGTGAAAAACTGCGGTCCATAAGGGCGAGTGGTCCCATACAGGGTGGATCGAACGGTCCGGTATTAAATTTGCATCCCTAATGTTTATACAACAATAATGCAAACAAGCCTTTTGGAATTTGGGACGAATTAAAGTTAAAAGTTAAAGTCCCAATGATAGTCACACACACACTACGTTTGGTGAAATTATCCTCTGCATTTGACCCATCCCCATGTTCACCCCCTAGGAGGTGAGGGGAGCAGTGAGCAGCAGCGTTGGCCGCGCTCGGGAATCATTTGGTGATTTAACCCCCAATTCCAACCCTTGATGCTGAGTGCCAAGCAGGGATGCAATGGGTCCCATTTTTATAGTCTTTGGTATGACTCAGCTGGGGTTTGAACTCACAACCTTCCAGTCTCAGGGCGGACACTCCAACCACTAGGCCACTGAGCAGGACTGTGACGTAGTTTGTCGTTGTGAAATCAGCTAATATCTCCATACATGGTTGAGTTTTCTAGGAGACCTCTGACGAATTTGCCATTATTATGTCCCTTAGGGGCAACGGAAATATGTCTATGGTGCGACCAAATGATTGAAAAGGCACTGTTATTGTTTGTATTAACCAGCACAGGTTCAATCAATCAATCAATCAATGTATATTTATATGGCCCTAAATCACAAGTGTCTCAAAGGGCTGTACAAGCCACAACGACATCCTCGGTACAGAGCCCACATACGGGCAAGGAAAACTCACCCCAGTGAGACGTCAATGTGAAAGACTATGAGAAACCTTGGAGAGGACCGCATATGTGGGTAACCCCCCCCCCCCTCTAGGGGAGACCGAAAGCAATGGATGTCGAGTGGGTCTGACATAATATTGTGAAAGTCCAACACATCAGCGAAAGTCCAGTCCATGGTGGGGCCAGCAGGAACCATCCCGAGCGGAGACGGGTCAGCAGCGTAGAGATGTCCCCATCCGATGGACAGGCTAGCGGTCCACCCCGGGTTGGGAGCAGAGTAGAAAAGAAAAGAAAAGAAACGGCAGATCAACTGGTCTAAAAAGGGAGTCTATTTAAAGGCTAGAGTATACAAATAAGTTTTAAGATGAGACTTAAATGCTTCTACTGAGGTAGCATCTCTAACTTTTACCGGGAGGGCATTCCATAGTATTGGAGCCCGAATAGAAAACGCTCTATAGCCCGCAGACTTTTTTTGGGCTCTGGGAATCACTAATAAGCCGGAGTTCTTTGAACGCAGATTTCTTGCCGGGACATATGGTACAATACAATCGGCAAGATAGGCAGGAGCTTGACCGTGTAGTATTTTATACGTAAGTAGTAAAACCTTAAAGTCGCATCTTAGGTGTACAGGAAGCCAGTGCAAGTGAGCCAGTATAGGCGTAATATGATCAAACTTTCTTGTTTTTGTCAAAAGTCTAGCAGCCGCATTTTGTACCATCTGTAATCTTTTAATGCTAGACATAGGGAGGCCCGAAAATAAAACGTTATAGTAATCGAGACGAGATGTAACGAACGCATGGATAATGATCTCAGCATCATTTGTGGACAAAATGGAACGAATTTTAGCGATATTACGGAGATGAAAGAAGGCCGTTTTAGTAACACTCTTAATGTGTGACTCAAACGAGAGAGTTGGGTCGAAGATAATACCCAGATTCTTTACCGAGTCGCCTTGTTTAATTGTTTGGTTGTCAAATGTTAAGGTGGTATTATTAAATAGATGTCGGTGTTGAGCAGAACCGATAATCAGCATTTCCGTTTTCTTAGCGTTGAGTTGCAAAAAGTTAGCGGACATCCATTGTTTAATTTCATTAAGACACGCCTCCAGCTGACTACAATCCGGCGTGTTGGTCAGCTTTAGGGGCATGTAGAGTTGAGTGTCATCAGCATAACAGTGAAAGCTAACACCGTATTTGCGTATGATGTCACCTAGCGGCAGCATGTAAATACTAAAGAGTGCAGGGCCAAGAACCGAACCCTGGGGAACTCCGCACGTTACCTTAACATAGTCCGAGGTCACATTGTTATGGGAGACACACTGCATCCTGTCAGTAAGATAAGAGTTAAACCAAGACAAGGCTAAGTCTGACATCCCAATACGCATTTTGATACGCTCTAATAAAATATTATGATCAACAGTATCGAAAGCGGCGCTAAGATCAAGAAGCAGCAACATAGATGACGCATCAGAATCCATCGTTAGCAATAGATCATTAGTCATTTTTGCGAGGGCTGTCTCCGTAGAGTGATTTGCCCTGAAACCGGATTGAAAAGGTTCACAGAGATTGTTAGACGCTAAGTGTTCATTTAGCTGCTGTGCGACAATTTTTTCGAGGATTTCCGAGATAAACGGAAGGTGGGAAACCGGCCGGTAGTTTACCATGAGGTCAGAATCGAGGTTAGGTCTTTTGAGTAGAGGATGAATAACCGCTTTTTTGAATGCTAGGGGAACAGTGCCAGAGGAAAGTGATACGTTTATAATATATAACACTGATGGACCTAATAATACAAAAAGCTCCTTGATACGTTTCCCAGGAATTGGGTCAAGTAAACATGTTGTTTGTTTTGTCCCATTTACACATTTTAACAATTCCTCCAATGTTATTTCATCAAAGAGAGAGAAACTATTTTGGAGGGCAGTGTCCGTCGTATATACAGTCGTATCTGTGTTAATAGAACCCAGTTGTAGCTGAGATGCATTGTCTTTAATCTCTTTTCTAATGACTTCAATTTTCTTATTAAAGAAATTCATGAAGTCATCTGCTGAGTGGGTGGAGCTACTGGGAGGAGTCCCTTGTTGGGTTAGCGATGCTACTGTACTAAACAAAAATTTAGGATCATTTTTGTTGAGGTGGATGAGATTTGAGTAATATTTAGCTTTAGCTGAGGTAAGCATGCGTTTATAAGTTATTAAACTATCTCTCCATGCTTGATGTACAGGTTCTAGCATTATCTGAAGAAGTAAGATGTGCCCTTTGTGTTTCGTGATAATGTAACTACTTAGAGTACTAGACGTGGGGCCCAGCGAGATTTGCAGCAGGACATGAAGCACTGAGCCTGGCTAAGAAACTCGCCTCTGTCTGAAGCGAAGTTTACAAACCAAACTTTGAGATGCTTTCATCTCCTCAGGAACTGCACTTTTTTTTTAAAATTATGCTTATTGTTCACAATCATTCTGAAATATTTTTTTGTAAATGCATTCTAACTCGTAAATAAACATATCTGTATATTTGTGTCCTGTTCAGCTATTTAGGCAAATCATATTGTACACAGTTACAAACCCCGTTTCCATATGATTTGGGAAATTGTGTTAGATGTAAATATAAACGGAATACAATGATTTGCAAATCCTTTTCAACCCATATTCAATTGAATGCACTACAAAGACAAGATATTTGATGTTCAAACTTATAAACTTTATTTTTTTTTTGCAAATAATGATTAACTTAGAATTTTATGGCTGCAACACGTGCCAAAGTAGTTGGGAAAGGGCATGTTCACCACTGTGTTACATGGCCTTTCCTTTTAACAACACTCAGTAAACGTTTGGGAACTGAGGAGACACATTTTTTAAGCTTCTCAGGTGGAATTCTCTCCCATTCTTGCTTGATGTACAGCTTAAGTTGTTCAACAGTCCGGGGGTCTCCGTTGTGATATTTTAGACTTCATAATACGCCACACATTTTCAATGGGAGACAGGTCTGGACTACAGGCAGGCCAGTCTAGTACCCGCACTCTTTTGCTATGAAGCCACGTTGATGTAACACACGTGGCTTGGCATTGTCTTGCTGAAATAAGCAGGGGCGTCCATGGTAACGTTGCTTGGATGGCAAAATATGTTGCTCCAAAACCTGTATGTACCTTTCAGCATTAATGGTGCCTTCACAGATGTGTAAGTTACCCATGTCTTGGGCACTAATACATCCCCATACCATCACAGATGCTGGCTTTTCAACTTTGCGCCTATAACAATCCGGATGGTTCTTTTCTTCTTTGGTCCGGAGGACTCGACGTCCACAGTTTCCAAAAACAATTTGAAATGTGGACTCGTCAGACCACAGAACACTTTTCCACTTTGTATCAGTCCATCTTAGATGAGCTCAGGCCCAGCGAAGCCGTCGGTGTTTCTGGGTGTTGTTGATAAACGGTTTTCGCCTTGCATAGGAGAGTTTTAACTTGCACTTACAGATGTAGCGACCAACTGTAGTTACTGACAGTGGCTTTCTGAAGTGTTCCTGAGCCCATGTGGTGATATCCTTTACACATTGATGTCGCTTGTTGATGCAGTACAGCCTGAGGGATCGAAGGTCACAGGCTTAGCTGCTTACGTGCAGTGATTTCTCCAGATTCTCTGAACCCTTTGATGATATTACGGACCATAGATGGTGAAATCCCTAAATTCCTTGCAATAGCTGGTTAAGAAAGGTTTTTCTTAAACTGTTCAACAATTTGCTCACGCATTTGTTGACAAAGTGGTGACCCTCGCCCCATCCTTGTTTGTGAATGACTGAACATTTCATGGAATCTACTTTTATACCCAATCATGGCACCCACCTGTTCCCAATTTGCCTGTTCACCTGTGGGATGTTCCAAATAAGTGTTTGATGAGCATTCCTCAACTTTAGCAGTATTTATTGCCACCTTTCCCAACTTCTTTGTCACGTGTTGCTGGCATCAAATTCTAGAGTTAATGATTATTTGCAAAAAAACATTTTTTTATCAGTTTGAACATCAAATATGTTGTCTTTGTAGCATATTCAACTGAATATGGGTTGAAAATAAATTGCAAATCATTGTATCCCATTTATATATACATCTAACACAATTTCCCAACTCATATGGAAACGGGGTTTGTACTTTACAAAAGAGAAGTGTGGGATACTTCTCTTGTTGCCTTATTTGTATTTGACTTTATTAAATGGATTTGGCGACTTGTCCAAGGAGTACCCCACCTTCCGCCCGATTGCAGCTGAGATGGGCTCCAGCACTCCCCGCGACCCCGAAAGGGACAATCGGTAGAAAATGGATGGATGGATGGATGGATTTGTTAAATGTTTGGCACAGCCAAACCGGAGCAGTAGGGGATAGAAAGTATTTCACACCTTAATGATTTATTTGAAAAAGTTGTTTAGCGTGAAGTGCAGAGTACATTTTTAAAAAGAAACATTTTATGAAAAATTTGGAATTCAGTTTTCAATAATTCGCAAAATATGCTTCACTGGGACAAAACAACTGTACATCCTTCTCTAATGATGTAACACAAACGCTTATGTCGGCTTTTTCTGGATGAAAAGTCATCACATGACAGCTGCTGTGCGCGTCTGAGTTGATGCTAATGATAGCCAATCCACCCAGGAGTTCTTCTGCCATTGACGAGCAGATGTAATCTATTAAATGCTTGAAAGAAGCAACAGTAAAAGGGAGAGTAACTGCAACGTGTTTGTGTTGCTACAGTAATTCTTGATAGTGTTCATCATTTCTTGTGCTCTGCACTATCAATATCATATCTTCCTCTGCAGTCTTCTTAAACTTGGTGCAGTGTTTCTGCAAGGTGTCTTTGGGCATCCTTTCAAACTGTCTGAAATCAAGCAGCACAACTAATTTCTCCTTCGCCTCACTAAATGTTTCAAACCTGTCTTGCAGTGATCTTAGAACAGAGTTGATGAATGTCCCCTCAAGCTTCTTCAGGGCATCAGTCATCAGCTCATCAACAGCCTCACAGGCAAACTGCCTTTCCGTACTCTGCAATATTTTCTCCTTTAGTTATGGCTTTATGTCAAAGGCCTCACAAAGTTCCTTGGCAGTTGACTGAGTGGCAGCAAACCAGGTCTCATTGTACTCAGGGAAGGAGAAGTTCTTATAAATTTAATGACTTTGACAGCAAAGTGCATTGGACTCCACTAAAACAGCTCCTTACCTTTATAGCAAATGTTTCGACAAAGAATTAGTTTAAGACAGGAATGTGCTCAGAATAACTTGATCAGGGTAAATAAATACAGTACATGGTACATTCAATGTACCTACAATTGGTTTTATTGCTCTCACCGCTATACATACATTGTAATAACACAATAAAGTGAGCATATCAGCTGGGATAACGTCGACAAGCATAATAAACAAGGAAGCTAATGAAATTTTTTGCTCTGAAGTTTTCACTTAAAAACAAAACAAAACGAGTGACATTCATTCATACACACACTCTCGGAAGTAGAAATTCTCTGAGACTTAGGCCCCGTTCTAGCACCGGACATAACATATATATCCCGATATACAGTAGGTAATTTTATATCATGATAATATATATCACAAATTGTATTTACTTCTTTAAAATTCTCTTTTTTGTGAAACGTATTTTACAATTCAAACACAAATCAACAAATACCATTCACAATATCTGGTAGTGCTACCTCTTTCAAGTAATGCAATAAAGTGCAAATAATTAAAGTACAGCAACAACATCAAGTGATCTTAACATTGAAGAATGGCTACCATTTAACAAGTAGAACTGCTATTAAACTAACTTTATAGTTAATTATTCAGCTTGTTCTGACATGGAAATCAACTTCTCAAAATACCTTAGCATCCAACCCTCATCCACAAATTGACATCAGTGCATAATATTCCACATGTTGAAGTTCCTCTTTAAACTTTGAAGACACTTCATACATACGGAGTATGTTGGTCTTGCATGTTCTATCTGTGGTTTTGACTGAAGCTTTTTTTTTCAACAGTATATACTGTACTAGATCATGTCTACACATTTAAATTTAAAGATGGTATCTGGAATTGTTTCCATTTTCATCACTTTGTGGTTTTGAGTTAACGTTAGTATTTTGTCACATTTTAACACTGTCCGTGTACTGTTCTTCATGTCGTGTCTTCAAGTGATTCAAAAAAATTAGACGTGTTTAAGTTGCTGGCAATGACTCGCTGGCGACATGCTATGCAGACTCTTTGTTTGATCGTTGTCTAACTTGTGTAATCTAAACAAAAGGTGTAACTCCCTCCAAATAGCACAGACACAATGGCTTTCTTGCACTGATTTATTTGAAGGCTTCCTTTCCTTTCAAATTCACCGTGAAAACTGAAATAAAATAAAGCACGTTATAAACGTAAAAATAACAACATGCACAGCATGTGGATCAAACATTTTACCGTAGTAAATACAAGTAGAAATGACAAACAAATACCTCGTTGGCCTGCATGCTTCTTTTAGGAGGAAATTGTGATCTTCAGGCTCTTATAGCCCAAACGCTTAGAGTCATTGTGACACTTTTTAGTCTTTGTGACAGTCAGTCTCTCTCTTACTGCGTTCACATTGCATCTAAAATTTTTACTTATACCCGGAAGTAGCTTCCTTACATCAGACGACAGACCAAACAAGACACTTCAAAATAAACGTATGCCCACAAACTTAACAAAAAGGCATGAAATTACATTTTTAACCATAGTAACTTAAATATAGCCTTCTCATGAACTTTTATGCATTTTGATTTGAATTCCCTTTTATGAACTTAACTTATTATTCTGTTTTTAGAGAAATAAAACAAATTATAATAATTATTAGTAGCAACAGTTACAAAAGGAGTTCCTCTTCTCTGTTTATGGCACCAAATCCTTGTTGGGTTTTGTTGGTTTAGCTTCCATTGTGATTTCTTTGTCTGCCAAATTGTTGACCTTCACGCTTCTGCCTCCTCTCACAAGCATGGATGAATTAGCGTCGTAAAGTTCTTGCAGGTGACATGAAAATGCTACCACAAAGCAGTGGCTCTGCTGCAGTTACATTAGCCGAGCTAACTACAACCCAGACAGTAAAATTACGATATAAAAAATTGAAGATTGTATCGTACTATAGACATTTTTATGTTGCACTACGATAAATATTGTGATGTCGCACGTAGCACTTCCCTGTCCACATGGGTAAAGATTTTCGATGTTCAAAGTTGTATTGACTTGCTTCGTCTCAAATAACAATTAAGCAGATCATACTCCTGCGTTAAAAAGTGCAAAATGTTTACGTGAGTACAATCTACCGTATTTTTCGGACTATAAGGCGCACTTAAAATCCATTCATTTTCTCAAAAATCGACAGTGCGCTTTAAAACCCGGTGCGCCTAATGTACATAATAATACTGGTTGTGCTTACCGACCTCAAAGCAATTTTTTTTTGTACATAGTGTGATAATACGTGGGACCAGTAGATGGCAGTCACACATAAGAAATATGTGTAGACTGCAATATGACGCCAGTAAACAACACCAAAACTTTAAATGTTCCATTGAAAATAAAGACCATTGCACACGGCACTCAAAAATCTGTCAAAATGTTTTAGTACGACTTTGAAGCCGCACGGCTTGATGGATTGTCGTCCCAATACGGCTACTGTAGTCAGCCATACAAGTATTACTATGGTGCATTTTGACTGGGGAAAAATAGATCTGATTTGATGTGCAGTGTAAACGGGTCTTAAATCGCCTGTCGAAAGCACGTCAGCAGCTGGTCGCTCACCTAAACGGAGCTGACACCCGGAAAAAAGTAAGAAGAGAAAGTTGCAGAGAAAGGCATTTTGAACACATTTCTTGTTCAAGCCAGTGTAAACTGCACTAAGTCTTTTGACATCACTACCGACAATAACGTCTAACTTTACACGGTGTGCGTCTTCAAACCTCTATTTGCACATCGCTGTGTGGAGTGTGTATTTGTCACCGTGAGTGTGTGGTTTTCTCCGGGCACTCCAGTTTCCTATCACATTTCAAAAATATGTACGTTAGGTTCATTGGAGTCTGTAAATTGTCCGTAGATATGAATGTTAGTGTGAATGATTGCCTATATGTGCCCTGCTATGGCCATGCTAATTTGAGTTAGCTTGTCTATGAGCTAGTCCATTGTACGTTAGCATTATAGCTCAACCTTCATCCTGCATAAGTGTGTTGATTTTTTCAGTTTATTCCAGATTAATTATTAATCTAACATGATTCCTACATGTATGTGCTCCTCATGTTTAAATATAATGTACTTTCTTTAGTGTGGTTAGTTTAGGCTGACCATAAGTCCTCTTTTCCCCGGACATGTCCTCTTTTGCGGGGGTGTCCGGGGTGTCCGGGCGGGGTTTCTTAAATGCCTCAAATGTCCGGCATTTTGAGTTAGGGTTGCGTGTATTTTCAATGTACGTCCAGAGTTAAGAAGGGGTTAAACAAAACAAAGTGTGGAGGCGTGCGTGTAACACGGGTGGGAAATAAACCATATTTCCTCTCATGGCATCCCCTCATATTACCTGCGCCGTTTCCACGTTTAATCTCACGAGTTTAACACACGCGCTCATGTGACCCGCTGCAGCCTATCACGCTCTATATGATCCACCGTCCCAAAATGGCTGCCAGGTGCGGTGGCTAAGCCTGGGGACATCTGAAGCCGGTATGTTTTAAAGTTGTCGTTTGCCTGCATATCGTAAAAACAACCGTCCAACATTTTACAACTAATTGTAAACTTATAGGTGCCGACCATCAGGGCCGAGTTGCGACGAGAGAGTGTTATTAAGCCGAGTTGGTAAGTGAATCTATTTGCTAATAGTAGCTGCTAGCCGTACCCATATATTGTCTATGGGCGGTTAGCATCTTCTTTTAATCCCGTTTCCTCCAATGTTTCTGATCCCATTGAATTTATATTTATTTTGAGTCTTTATTTTGGGTACTTACATATGGTGACTGATAGTGCCTGTGGTCAAGGCTCATATCGTTCAGTTTCGCTCCCACACCAACGGCACAACATCATTTTTACTTCATAAAATAGATTTACTGGTAGTAAGTAAGATACCAAAAGTTCGGAAATTGACACCTAGCCCATTTTGTGTAATCGGTGTTGAAAGCCGGTACTATTTTTCAGTGAGGCGCAGTGATATCCAGTGGGGAGTGGCGCGGTTTTGGTCACATGGACCAATCAGGTAGCAGCTTTATTCTAACAACATACCTGCTATGGCGACGACAACATCCGAGAGTGAAGAGGAACGAAAGACCTCAAAAGTTAGAAAAAAAGTGCGTAAAGAGGAAAATAAAAGATGCTATATGCATCTTTCATCTGTGAACAATGAGGACGTCCAGCACTTCACTCGGACACGGTGGGACACATACAGAAACTATTTAAAACAGTGGCTTTGTCTGCAAGACCAGAACAAGCATCTGGCAGAAATCTATAAACATTGCTCGGATGTAGATTTTGACGCTATTCCTGACGACGCTGGGTTTCACGCAACATGCTACCGACGTTTTACAGATAAATCTGCATTGTTTTATGCCGAGAAAAGGACCGCACGGGCGGTGGGAGAACCATCTGCAGCCGCAGGTCAGTCAGCAGGCACGTCTGAAACTCCCCGAAAGAAACTTCGATCTCGTTCAGGTTTGCCCGTTGCTTCTGCCGGCCCCGTCCTGCCAGCCATCTGTATAATTTGTCAAAAAGTGGAAAAGTACACTCGTGTGGGAGGAAAACGCCAGAGGGATCAACTCACACAAGCAGAAACCGTGTCGGCAGGTATGTGACACACACACACACACACACACACACACACACACACACACACACACACACACACACACACACACACACACACACACACACACACACACACGTGTGTGAATCTATAGTAATAATGTTACAGTACATAGCGTAGGATTGAAAGAATGTGTTGTTACTTTGTAATAACCAAATGGACCATTTATACACTGTCAGAGTTAAGGGGAGACCTTGGAATTTAAAAGTTTGAGAACCACTGGCCTAGAAAAGGAAGCCCCACCCATCCCCCCATATACCTTCACACCACAGCCCCAATCTCTCTCTCCCCCCCCCCCCCCCCACACACACACACACACACACCCCTGGACTGATTTACACATCACAACCCCCACCCCTCCCCCCGCACACCTTCACACCTCACCCCTCATCCCTGAACTGACTGAACTGTGACCACTACCCACATCCCTGCTGTGACTTCATGTCACCTCCACTGCTGCTACAATAATTGAAGAATGCATAGTGCACTTTATACATCATCATTGTCATATCATCCATTATCATCTTCACTGTGAACTGAATGTGCAATACTGCTTCTGTCTACTCATGCCCACTATAGATCTGTTGTAAGATCCACACTTTAATTTACTTTATCTTATTTCTTTATTTTTGTTTCTTATTTTATTTTATTATATTTATTAGTATTAAACATCCTTAGCATTTACATTTTTAGTAAGTTTATTGTAAGTGTGCAATATAGTTTAAGTTTATTCTTGTTTAATTTTTATATTCTGTGATTCTTTATTTAGCTTAAGTTTATATTTATATTTATATTTTGTGAATTTGCAAGGGGGACCAGCAAAATAAGCTTTTCATTGTGCAGTGTGACTGTCTGTTTATCTGTGCATATGACAATAGATATCTTGAATCTTGGAATGTTTAGCTGGGAGTTCAGCAGCTCACATCACAGAGTCGTAAATCACAGGGTCATAAATACCTCTCCAACCCCCCACTCAAGACACACACACACACACACACTTTTTTACTTGTAAATCTCTGATTTTGCCAATAAAGCTTATTCTAATTATTTTTCTTTTAAAGGCCAGTTGCTGAAGGCAGCTGAGATTAAGAAAGATGCTGCCATTCTTCTGCACATCAACGACAAAGACTGTGTTGCTATAGAGGTCCGGTACCATAGGACCTGTTACAGACAGTACACCAGGTTCTTGTCACTGTCTACAGCAACGCACACTGCAACCAGAGATGAAGAAATGTGAGTAATTACACTGTACTGTCATTTTGCTCACATTTAAAAAGTAAAAAAAATTTCAACAACATGCAGCTTATATTTAGTTTTGCTTAAGATACAGCTTTGAAAGCATGACTCTTTGCACATGTTAAGTGTGTGTGTGTGTGTGTGTTTTCAGACAACCCTTTGCTGACAGCTACAACCTCTTCTGTGACCAAGTGATCCGTCAAAGGATTATAATTGACAAAGAGGTGCTGAGAATGGACAAGCTAAGGAAGTTGTTCGTGGACACCGTTAAGAAGCACGAAGATCTTGATGCTTCAGGCTACAGGTAACTGAAACAAAAATAATAAAATATTCATACTGAAAAGTTTATTATTTATAGATTTAGTCTCTCCCCATAAAGGCTATGAGAGTATGTTTAAAGTAATTTGATTATCATTGATGTGTGTGTGTGTGTGTGTGTGTGTGTGTGTGTGTGTGTGTGTGTGTGTCTGTGTCTGTGTGTCTGTGTGTAATGTGCTCATATTTCCCTTTAACTTTATGTTTCAGGAGGGATAAACTGAAAAGAAGGTTTGTCCGTGATTTCCCCCAGCTGGTTTTTCACTGCCCTCCCCAGCGCAACGTCTCTGAAATGGTTTTTGTTGAGACATTATCGTTAGCAGACAGGGTACCTCTGCCATCAGGCACATCACCATCAACTACCGAGTCAACTGAGGTGAGCCAAGCTGAAAGCCAAGCTGAAAGTGACAGTGACCAAAGACTGTTAACAAAATCAGTCGACATTTTTGCCCCCATCAAGGCTCAAAAACTGAAGACCTTTAGTGACCAGGCAAAAACAAAGACAAAATCTGCAGCAGCCAAAGATGTCATTCTGCGTGCAGACAAGAAACTTTTCTCCAGGCTACTCATTATTGGTCAAAGTAGAAAGGTAGACCTGAGGCAAATTCTGTCCTACTCCTTGGGAACGGTTTCATATCCCTTAGCCAGTACTGATGGGTCACTTGCTAAAACAGACAAATCTGCCTTGATGAATATATTGGAGAACAAAGACAAAGACTGCTTAGTTCAGCAAGTTCCGTCAGATGGAGCTATTCTCTTCGATGGCATGGCAGTCATTCAAGCCATGCATTCCAAACCAGCTACCTTTGGAGAGTTGGCTGACAACTTACTCCAGTACGTGGTCAAGATAGCTCTGCAGCACAAGTGTACAAGGATAGACTTTGTCATTGACCAGTATCCAGAAATCAGTATTAAAAACCTAGAGCGGTCACGGAGAGCTGAGGGTGGTACACAACAGGTGCAGATCTATGGACGGGATCAGAAGGCACCCACACAGTGGAAAAAGTTTCTATCTAATGGGACCAACAAAGCAGCACTGGCAGAATTCCTCTTTGTTGCATGGCGAGATGCTGATCTCACCATTTTGGGCAGGGACTTCAGCTTGTACATAGCACATGGAGAACTGTGTCACTGTGTTACTGTGAAAGAGGGTTCACAAACTGTCAGTGCTGTTCACGAACTGACATGTGACCATGAGGAATGTGACACTAGGGTGTTTTTACATGCACAGCATGCTGCACAAGAACATCAAACTGTTGTCATCAAAAGCCCTGACACTGATGTGGCAGTGATTGCTGTAAGTCTTCAAAGAGCTTTACAGTGTAGCTTGTATTTTTTCACGGGAGTAGGCAACAGAACGAGGATCATAGACGTGGCTAAGGTGGCAGCAGCTCTTGGCAACAGTGTTTGTTCTGCACTCATTGGCATCCATACCTTCACAGGTTGTGACTCGACCAGTGCCTTTCATGGCAAGGGCAAAAGGAAGACATTTTCTCTTGCTTGTCAGAAAGACGAATACCTGACTGCGTTCTCAAATCTGGGCAGCAGTTTTAACCTTGACCAGTCTACGTTCAAAACACTGAGCAAATATGTGTGCCACCTGTATGGACAGGCATCTGCCAAAGACGTGAACGATGCAAGATACAAAGCATTCTGTATGGCATCGTCAGCTTTGCCAGAACTGTCCATTCCCCCAACAAGTGATGCCCTCCACCAACACTGCAAAAGGGCAAACTACCAAGCAGCAGTAATGCGACATTCCCTGACTGGTATGATGTGTGCCCCTTCACCCATTGGCAATGGATGGTACATTGAGGATGGGGAGTTAACAGTAAGATGGATGACTAGAAATCCTGCCCCAGATAGTGTGCTGCAGGTAGTCCACTGTGGTTGCAAGACAAGCAAATGTGAAACAGAAAGATGTTCATGTATGTCTGCAAAAATGTCTTGTACTGATTTATGTCACTGCCAGAACTGTGGAAATGTTTCAAAGGAAACAGAAGAAAGAGGTGCATGGGATGATGACACAGATGAAAGTGATATTGATGAGTAATTACGCACCATGTCACCATGTAAAATTTGCCACTTTTGTTTCTTTATCAAGATGTTTGATTATCGAGATGCCACACTGCCATTTTAACGGTAAAGCTTAAATAATGTCTGTATTACCTTTTTTTTCAAATTTGTTTTGGTCTTTTGTGTGTGTTTGTGTGTGTGTGTGTGTGGGGGGGGGGTATAAATGACACATGCTGTGAAACAATTTGCTACTTTAATAAATATTTATCATATTTTATACCAATTTGGGCCTTTACTGCATCTATTTTAATCTTGTCCATTTTTGCCTTATTCCAGTTTTGGGGTGCATGGTAATATTTTGCTAGATTTTAAGCCACTTTTGGCCACGGTGTGTTACTTCTTTTGTACCTTTGATTACATAGAAGGTTGTGACATTTTTTTAATGTATGATACATAAGCTTTTAGCTAAATTTAATAAGTGTGTGCTTCATTGTGCTGGGGCAAATCACTTCAGTTGAATCGTTTTTTAAGAAATTTGCTACATTTCATGATCTAAATTCACATATGAGTATACTAAGGCACCAATATTTGTTTCAGATGTTAGGTATATGTATTTATGATATTTGAGAAAGATTTTGTGTTGCCAAAATGAATAAGACATATTTTACAAGCCAAAACTGCAGCACAAGATTTTCGTTTTTTGTGATTTACCTCTATATACATTTCTGGCTTGTGACAAAATTTGGCTAGGTATCATGTTCTGAACTTTTAACCCAAAGTCCAGAAGGGTATTATCTATGCAAAAATGCATTGAACAAGTTGTGCTTAGACGTGGGAGCGAAATTCATTTTCTAGGCACTTTTTCTCATGTCAGCTCACCGTCTATGAGTGTTGTGGCGTTTTAAGGCCATCTGCACTTTTTATGCTACGGTAAAGACAATGAATGAACACTGTTACACCCGTCATAGTGACGTCACTGTTATTGTTAATGTTACACCCGTCAGAGTGACGTCACTGTTATTGTTAATGTTACACCCGTCATAGTAACGTCACTGTTATTTTCTATTGTTTAATGTTGTTAATGTTACACCCGTCATACCAAAGACTATAAAAATGGGACCCATAACCTCCCTGCTTGGCACTCAGCAACACGGGTTGGAGTTGGGAGTTAAATCACCAAAATGATTCCCGGGCGCGGCGCCGCTGCTGCCCACTGCTCCCCAAGGGGATGGGTCAAATGCAGAGGACAAATTTCACCACATCTAGTGTGTGTGTGACAATCATTGGTACTTTAATCTTAACTTTAAAAGTCATAGTGACGTCACTGTTATTTTCTATTGTTTAATATTGTTCATGTTGCACCCGTCAAAGTGACAACACTGTGTACTGTCGTGTTTGTTATTTTGTACATACATGGGATTGTTTAATATTGTTAATGTTAGCAGTATTATTGCTAATAATGATAATAATAAGTGTAACTTATTTATTGAAGGTCGAACAATAGATGACTTAATGTTGATGTTAATGTGCGCACATTGATTGAACTCCGGGTCCTGTGTAGGCCAGGTCCCTAAGTCTTGGATGACGAGCTGTAGATAGGCCTTGAGCCCGAGCCCAAGGATCTCCACCTCTCAACCCCTGAACTCCACCTGCTCTGGTCGGGCCGGTAGGCGGCTTATAGCCGAACCCCTTGCCTCGCATCTCATTACTCTGCAGCCCTTTGCACTACCTCATACACACCCTGCCCGTAAACTGAACTGTCACTACAAACTGCCATATCCACGACCCCAACCCGTGTGTTTTTTAATGAATGAAGTAACATTTATGACAACCTTTTTCCAAAACACAATATAGAATGTGACATATAACAGAATAATGCATCCATTTATCTGTGTTCAAAACGCTTACAAAAAAGTGGGACCCCACAATTTTACTGTGGTACCCCATTTTTATTACTTGATGGGGTCCCTGGGACCCCATTTTGAAAATTCCTAGCGCCAACACTGCTGTCAACAGAGGAGAAAAATGCTTTATTTAAATAAATCTATTATTTATAAAGCAAGTTCGAGTATCATTGGCAAATTTTCACTTAGTCCCCGCCTTGGCACGCATATATGTCCTCTTTTTGGGATTTCAGAATATGGTCAGCCTAGGTTAGTTTTACACTGACTTAATTGTGAAGAATATCAACAAAACACCTCAAATTATTTTTTTTTCAAATCTAACTCCAAGGACTGTTTAAATATTTGGCAAACTAAATTGCAACATTCAGGCAGGGCAGAATTAAAGGCCTACTGAAACCCACTACTACCGACCACGCAGTCTGATAGTTTATATATCAATGATGAAATCTTAACATTGCAATACATGCCAATACGGCCGGGTTAGATTAGTAAAGTGCAATTTTAAATTTCCCGCGAAATATTCTGCTGAAAACGTCTCGGTATGATGACGTTTGCGCGTGACGTCACGGATTGTGCGGACATACTGGGACACCATTGTGGCCAGCTATTAAGTCGTCTGTTTTCATCGCAAAATTCCACAGTATTCTGGACATCTGTGTTGGTGAATCTTTTGCAATTTGTTTAATGAACAATGAAGACAGCAAAGAAGAAAGCTGTAGGTGGGATCGGTGTATTAGCGGCTGGCTGCAGCAACACAACCAGGAGGACTTTGAGTTGGATAGAAGACGCGCTACCGTGAGTACAGCTTTGGCTTCCAAACATTTGATCGCTTGCCCGTACGTGCGTGCCGCTATGTGCATGTCACGTACGTAACTTTGGGGAAATATATGTGCTGTATGAACTTTACGGAGGTGAACGGTACTTTGGGCTGTGGGATTGAGTGTGTTGTGCGGGTGTTTGATTTGTATTGGTGGGTTATATGGACAGGAGGGGGGAGGTGTTTGTTATGCAGATTAATTTGTGCCATATTAAATATAAGCCTGTTTGTGTTGTGGCTAATAGAGTATATATATGTCTTGTGTTTATTTACTGTTTTAGTCATTCCCAGCTGAATATCAGGTCCCACCCGCCTCTCACAGCATCTTCCCTATCTGAATCGCTTCCACTGCCCTCTAGTCCTTCACTCTCACTTTCCTCATCCACAAATCTTTCATCCTCGCTCAAATTAATGGGGTAATCGTCGCTTTCTCGGTCCGAATCGCTCACGCTGCTGGCGTCCATGATAGAAAACAATGTGCAGATGTGAGGCGCTCCACAACCTGTGACGTCATGCTACTTCCGGTACAGGCAAGGCTTTTTTTATCAGCGACCAAAAGTTGCTAACTTTATCGTCTATGTTCTCTACTAAATCCTTTCAGCACAAATATGGCAATATCGCGAAATGATCAAGTATGACACATAGAATGGATCTGCTATCCCCATTTAAATAAGAAAATGTCATTTCAGTAGGCTTTTAAGTTCAACAATTGAACAAAGAGAGCACATGTGTACTGCAGTTTAAAAAAACAAAAAACATACATGTGTTGTAAGTAAATATTTTTTTCATCTTCACTGAAATTTTTGATCGTGTAACTTTTTGAAGGTTATTTAGATTGTATGTTAATGACTACATCCCAATGTATTTAATCTATGCTTTATTTCTTTCCAGCGCCAGATTGCCTAGTACTTTGTGCCAAGCTCTCCAGCATCTACTTCAAATGCCACGTTTTTCTTCACCATTACCTACCTGTGACCCGCAAACATTCCGTTTTTTGGTTTCCCTTTTACATTGTCTTTCACCCATCCCCTGGTTTTATCTCACCCACTGACTGCTACTTCTGGTTCTGAGCAGCCTATCAGGGTTTTTTTATTCACACAACTCTGATTAAAGACAGACAGACAACTTAAAACACACCTGCTTGACACTCAGCATCAAGGGTTGGAATTGGGGGTTAAATCACCAAAAATGAATCCCGGGCACGGTACCGCTGCTGCCCACTGCTCCTCTCACCTCCCAGGAGGTAAACAAGGGGATGGGTCAAATGCAGAGGACAAATTTCACCACACCTAGTGTGTGTGTGACAATCATTGGTACTTTAACTTAACTTAACTTAACTTAACTTAACGTACGCAAAAAGTTTGTTTGGCTGCTCTTGCCGTTTTAGTGTGGAATCCACATTTGCATGTCCTCACTTGGCTGAACAAAGACATTTGCCCAGGTGTCTTCAGTGGACATTTTATATCTCTGCCCAACACAAACAAAGAACAGAAATGTCAATGCCGTAGTCGATAAGCTTCTTCTTTTTTCACTATCTTCTTATGTGGCCTTCACCCTCTGCTGTTGCCATTTCTATTACAAAGTAGCGTAAAGTTCTAACTTATATCTCGCTATGGAACCGCTAAAAACTACAGGTGTAGTGGGTTTACATATTTCACACACAAAACTTTAGTTATTAGAGAGTTCCGGTCGGACATTTTTCACGGGACACATTTCCGGAGTTGTTATTGCACTAGTGAGCCACGGATGAGAAGATGCTGCTCCGTTGTTGATTTAAGTAAAGTCTGAATGTCATCAAAACAGTTAGCGCCATCTTTTGACACTTCTTCAACTCCCGTCCTTGCACGCTACACCGCTACAACAGTCTTATTGGTACTAAGTGGGGCATCCACTCACATCGAGTCTGCTTCTTCTTGTCTTTTGACATCGCTCGTGTCAAATGCTCACCAATGTGGAGATGTGTTAATGATGAGGCGAGATTTGAAGATGAACTACATTAAAACTACATTAAAAAGTTGTTCTACTCAGGACCTTCGTATTGTGAGGCAGATGCACTAGACCCCTCTGCCACCATGCTGCCATTTTTGAATATGCATTAAATTATTATTTTCTTAAACATCAGATGTAGTGATGCCGTGATATTTAAAAAGAGTGACGACTGTAACAGCACAAAAGTTGTCTGACAAAATGTTTTTAAATGTGCATTACTGCCAGCAAGAGCAGTGTTTTTCAACCAATGTGCCGCGGCACAGTGGTTGAGATACAGTCTGGTCTGGTGTGCCGTTGGAGGTGATGTCATTTCACCTAATTGGGTTAAAAAAAATTTTTTTGCACACCAGTAATTATAATCTGCAAATGATGTGCCCTTGTTGAGTGTCAGTGCTGTCTAGAGCGCGGCAGTGTAACCGTGTAATACTCTTCCATATCAGTAGGTGGCAGCAAGTAGCTAATTGCTTCGTAGATATCTGGAGCATGGTTTGTCGTGATCACAATATGCAGAGGACAGCGGGAAGCAGTGTGCAGGTAAAACGGTATCTAACGCTTAAACCAAAAATAAACAAAAGGCGAGTGCAACTAAGAAAAGGCCTTGAAGCTTAGAGATTGCTATGCAGAACGAAACTAAAACTGAACTGGCTACAAAGTAAACAAAAACAGAATGCTGGACGACAGTAAAGACTTACAGCGCGTGGAGCAGACGGCGTCCACAAAGTACATTCGTACATGACAATCAACAGTGTCCCCACAAAGAAGGATAGCATCCGCACAACTTAAATAGTGGTGATTGCGAAAACAAAGCAGGTGCGGCGAATAGCGTTCAAGGAAGACATGAAACTGCTACAGGAAAATACCAACAAAACAGGAAAAGCCACCAAAATAGGAGCGCAAGACAAAAACTAAAATACGACACACAGGAAAACACCAAAAAACTCAAAATAAGTCACGGCGTGATGTGACAGGTCGTGACAGCACACCTACTTTGAGAAAAGAGCTATAGTGATGCATGGTTGGTTATGGTTTAAAGTCATATCCAACAATTGCGAGAATTACTTTTAATTGTCAATATCGGCTGCTGAGTTTCATTTTTCAATGATTTCTGCTGGTTGTGTGCCTCAGGATTTTTTCAATGAAAAAAATGTGCCTTGGCTCAGAAAGTTTGAAAAACACTGACCGATTGGTACCGGGCCGCACAAGAAATTAAAACAAAAAAAAAAAATATATATATATTTTTTTAAATTAAATCAACATAAAAACCACAATATATACGTTATATATCAATATAGATCAATACAGTCTGCAGGGATACACTCCGTAAGCACACATGATTGTATTTCTTTATGACAAAAAAAAAAATACCATACACCCCCCCCCCCCGCATCGAGCTACGTCATTCGTGTGCGCAGCACGATCACTTTCCTCTTTGCAGTTCTCTACTTCCTCCTCCTGCAGTTGTTTTCCATCATCTGCCTACTTTCTCTACACACAACAGCCACGTCACAAACCCACTAACAAGCTGATCTGTGGCGTCCATGTTTTCTCGAGTAATAGCGACTTCCTTGTTCATTTACGGAAACCGATCCACTCACTTTGTTTTCACTTTATTGAACTGCACCGACTTACTGCCGGCAGTAAGTCGTAGCCGCTTCCAGTGAGGGTTGGACTCCGCCAAGGCTGCCCTTTGTCACCGATTCTGTTCATAATTTTTATGGACAGATTTTCTAGGCACAGTCATGGCGTTGAGGGGATCCGGTTTGTTGGCTGCAGAATTAGGTCTCTGCTTTTTGCAGATGATGTGGTCCTGATGGCTTCATCTGGCCAGGATCTTCAGCTCTCACTAGATCGGTTCGCAGCTGAGTGTAAAGGGAGAATCAGCACCTCCAAGTCCGAGTCCATGGTTCTCGCCTGGAAAAGGGTGGAGTGCCATCTCCGGGTTGGGGAGGAGATCTTGCCCCATGTGGAGGAGTTCAAGTACCTCTGAGTCTTGTTCACGAGTGAGGGAAGAGTGGATTGTGAGATCGACAGGCAGATCGTTGAGGCGTCTTCAGTAATGCGGACGCTGTATCGGTCCGCTGTGGTGAAGAATGAGCTGAGCCGGAAGGCAAAGCTTCCCATCCTCACCTATGGTCATACGTTTTGGGTTATGACTGAAAGGACAAGATCTCGGGTACAAGCGGCCGAAATTAAGCTCCCTTAGAGATAGGGTGAGAAGCTCTGTCATTCCGGAGGAGCTCAAAGTAAAGCGGCTGCTCCTCCACATTGAGAGGAGCCAGATGAGGTGGCTCGGGCATCTGGTCAGGATGCCACCCAAACGCCTCCCTATGGAGGTGTTTAGGGCACGTTCGACCGGTAGGAGGCCACGGGGATGACCCAGGACACGTTCGAAAGACTGTGTCTCGCGGCTGGCCTGGGAACGCCTCGGGATCCCTCGGGAGGAGTTGGACGAAGTGGCTAGGGAGAGGCAAGTCTGGGCTTCTCTGCTTAGGCTGCTGCTGGATGGATGAACTGCACATGCAAGTGACGTAGAGGCCACATTGGGGTTTGTGCGTGTTTATACTACAGTCTGAAAAAGATCACATTTTACTAGTAAACTAAACAGTCAGCTGGAAAAACAAACAGATTTAGATAAAAACAGATTTGGTCCAATTTGGCCTGCGGTGTGAATGTAGTCCTGTTGACACCACTTTCGAGTCCAGAGCTTATAAAGTTCCAATCACTCCATTAGAAGGCTTACATTGGAATATTTTAAATCTAATACATGTTTTCCACTTGGTGATTATTTGAAAGCTCACACAAGAAAATAACAAATTTGTGTGTGAGCCTTTTTCATCCTCCACATTTAAAGGCCAACACGATAATGTGAGCGAGAAAGAGAGAGAGTGCCAGGCTGTGTGAAATCAGTTGTAAAGAGGCAGATAGTACCAACTCTTCCACAGGCTGGTGCTGGCAGCAGTGAGGGGACAAAGTGACAGCTTCCACACTCACTGGTGCAAATCTTCAGTAACACTGCTGTGCTCTTCACAATACCACTGTTTCTAACACTAGGACTAACTATTCACAAAGAACTAATAACCAGCAAGTAGTATTTATTTGACTCACATGGAATAAATAGTATTGATTTTAAAGCCCCACTTGAGAACTTTCAGTTTTGGTTGATTTTGGCGTCACCAGTGGACTAAAGCGGTAGTGTTTAACCAGAAGAAAGACCACATTTCCCTTGAGGACTAGCACATTAAGTGTCAAACTGTTGTAATATTGGCACAAATATTAAGTCTCTAATCGCTATGCTGATGTTAAATGGCGGACACTATCAAGAAATGATCTTAGATTGTGCTACAAACACGACACTACAACCAAGAATGTATCGCGGCGGATGCAGGTCCGAAGCAAAGAAACACCGGCGCGAGAGTTTTTTTGATGGAAGTAGTGTGGAACTGCTAACTACCAAGCTGCTAGCTATTTATTTGTACCACGCAAATTTCCGATAGCTAACATTAGCATTATCATTTTGATTTGAAAATTGGAAGGTACTTACTATATTAGCAAGAACAGAGCCAAGGGAGCATGGGCCAAACATCCCTCCTCATCGTTGAGCTCACGCAAACAAGGAACTATCCTTTTATCCGGGTAACCTTCCATTTTCGTTTTTTGTCACCTCAGGCAAAACTTTTGGTTGTTTTGCAATTTCGGACATGATAGCAGTAATTGCACGTAGGCGTTTGCATCGACTTCCGTCTTTTTAACAATTGGGGAAAGGGGGAGTGACAAATGCTGTAAAGCAAGTCAGCACATTTGTAGTTTTTTGTGTGGCAGGGTTCCTGTCACCCTCTTCAAAGTTGCTAAGTGCCAGTAAAAGCAATACAGTCCCCCTCAGGCCATGACAGAGGTGTCGACACATTCAACTACCATGTATAATCCCAAATATTGTGAAAATATTTTCTGAAGATTGAAAAATTACTTGGTGCTGTCATTTCAATCAATCAATCAATCAATCAATGTTTATTTATATAGCCCTAAATCACAAGTGTCTCAAAGGGCTGTACAAGCCACAACGACATCCTCGGTACAGAGCCCACATAAAATTTAAAAATTTAAAATTTAAAAATATAATTGATTATAGTTACATCAACTGTCTCATGTCCAGGTGAGAAGCATGATTTATGATCTATAATACTTTACAGGGAGCAAGGAAGCGAGGAAACAGGAGACCACTCGATGGTATAAACATAGGGACACACGGAAGTGATCACGGCGCTGCTATAAATAATTTGTCTGCGTTAGCGCTTATAATAACAATATAACTAATACTTGGTTAATATTAAAATCACAAAATGTAAATGAGTATTGTTGGCACTTTTTGAATGGTTATTTATCAATCAATCAATCAATGTTTATTTATATAGCCCTAAATCACAAGTGTCTCAAAGGGCTGTACAAGCCACAACGACATCCTCGGTACAGAGCCCACATACGGGCAAGGAAAACTCACCCCAGTGGGACGTCAATGTGAATGACTATGAGAAACCTTGGAGAGGACCGCATATGTGGGTAACCCCCCCCCTCTAGGGGAGACCGAAAGCAATGGATGTCGAGTGGGTCTGACATAATATTGTGAAAGTCCAACACATCAGCGAAAGTCCAGTCCATGGTGGGGCCAGCAGGAACTATCCCGAGCGGAGACGGGTCAGCAGCGTAGAGATGTCCCCATCCGATGAACAGGCTAGCGGTCCACCCCGGAGCAGAGTAGAAAAGAAAATAAAAGAAACGGCAGATCAACTGGTCTAAAAAGGGAGTCAATTTAAAGGCTAGAGTATACAAATGAGTTTTAAGATGAGACTTAAATGCTTCTACTGAGGTAGCATCTCTAACTTTTACCGGGAGGGCATTCCATAATATTGGAGCCCGAATAGAAAACGCTCTATAGCCCGCATACTTTTTTTGGGCTCTGGGAATCACTAATAAGCCGGAGTTCTTTGAACGCAGATTTCTTGCCGGGACATATGGTACAATACAATCGGCAAGATAGGCAGGAGCTTGACCGTGTAGTATTTTATACGTAAGCAGTAAAACCTTAAAGTCGCATCTTAGGTGCACAGGAAGCCAGTGCAAGTGAGCCAGTATAGGCGTAATATGATCAAACGTTATTGTTTTTGTCAAAAGTCTAGCAGCCGCATTTTGTACCATATGTAATCTTTTAATGCTAGACATAGGGAGGCCCGAAAATAAAACGTTACAGTAATCGAGACGAGATGTAACGAACGCATGGATAATGATCTCAGCATCGTTTGTGGACAAAATGGAACGAATTTTAGCGATATTACGGAGATGAAAGAAGGCCGTTTTAGTAACACTCTTTAATGTGTGACTCAAACGAGAGAGTTGGGTCGAAGATAATACCTAGATTCTTTACCGAGTCGCCTTGTTTAATTGTTTGGTTGTCAAATGTTAAGGTGGTATTATTAAATAGATGTCTGTGTTGAGCAGGACCGATAATCAGCATTTCCGTTTTCTTAGCGTTGAGTTGCAAAAAGTTAGCGGACATCCATTGTTTAATTTCATTAAGACACGCCTCCAGCTGACTACAATCCGGCGTGTTGGTCAGCTTTATTGGATTTAATGGACGAAATAGGAGCGCCGCATTTTATTTACAAGTTAGGATGCATTTATCGTTTTCATATCTATTACATGACAGTCAGTTGAAGTGTTTGATTTGTATTTATTTACAATTTTGATTATTTTCTCTTTTGTTACATTGTTAAGGAACATAAAGTTGGGATTTTCGATCTATGGTGTCATTTAAGTCTACAACTGATCCATTATCTACATCTGGAATCCTTTGTTTCAGATTGATTCCAATATTGACAAAGTAGTTATCCAAGGCTCAAATCTGACTCAAAACCCAGGACATGTTGGGGACACTATTGTTATGTATCAGAGAAGGGAAGGAGGCGACAACCAAGGCAGGACTGCGGTTTTCAAGGTTTATTTTAAACCTTTGATGAATATGTGGCTTGTGTATGCTACTCAAAGTGAATGAGTGTTGACTATGTGTAATATTAATAATGTAAATGTTACCATGAGTTGTTGTCAGCAAATGTTGGTTGTATCTTTCGTCGTTATCCAAAGGGGCAAGGCGAAGAGGCAGTTCATGGACAGGCAAGAGGTCGTGGGCAAGAGCAGGGCAGCGTGGTCTGGTTCCGAGCAGGAAGGTCGTGGATCGGGGAGAGCAGTCAGGAATCCGGATGGGTATCGAGTGACAAGGCACGATCACGGAGGACAGGGGAGTCACTGTGGAAATACAAAAGGGCATGAACCAGGAGGAAAACACGGAGAGATAGAGCAACCACAAGGACGAGGAAATCACTGGGAAAAGGGAATGCCAGACGTGATGCTTACTGGAAGGTTAGCGACGTTCTGGCAAAGGTTCCTCGGGTCCGCTGGTCTTTATGCCGCTCCTCCTCGTCAAGTCCAGGTGCGTTGATCATTGATTGCTTGCAGGCTTGTTGCTGTGTGGGCGTGTTGTGCTCAGCACGAGCAGAGGCGTGTCTGAGCATGCTGCCAGCAGAGGGGTTAGCAGAGGTGCCTGCAGCTCCAGCTGCAGAGGAAACGTGGGTTTGACTCCGCGTCATGACAACTATGTCTCCAGGGTGGCCAGGGAACACCATGAGGAGCTGAGCAAAGTGGCTGGGGAGAGGGAAGCCTTGGCTTCTCTCCTTTGGCTGATCCCCCTGCAACCCGACCTTGGATAAGCGGGAGAACATGGATGGATGATTGAGGGTACCAATTGTCAGTACTAC
This sequence comes from Entelurus aequoreus, assembly GCF_033978785.1. Taxonomy (NCBI): domain Eukaryota; kingdom Metazoa; phylum Chordata; class Actinopteri; order Syngnathiformes; family Syngnathidae; genus Entelurus; species Entelurus aequoreus. The sequence continues at coordinate 55,653,019 of NC_084734.1, read as the reverse complement.
CGACTACCATCGGACCAGCTACGACCCAGCTGCAGCTAGCTGCCGTGAGACCGGCTACCAACGCAGCAGCAGTTCGCTGCTACCAAACCTTACATCCCATCCATTTTCTACCGCTTGTCCCTAACACTAGTTAATTGGAGTGTCTGCCATGAGATCGGTAGGTTGTGAGTTCATACCCCGGCCGAGTCGTACCAAAGACTATAAAGATGGGACCCATTACCTCCCTGCTTGGCACTCAGCATCAAGGGTTGGAATTGGGGGTTAAATCATTGCCCACTGCTCCCCTCACCTCCCAGGTGGTGAACAAGGGGATGGGTCAAATGCAGAGGACAAATCTCACACACCTAGTGTGTGTGACAATCATTGGTACTTTAATGCCATCAGAAGACATTTGATCATAGCAAACAGCAAAAAAAGACAAACAAATGAAGTATCGAACACAGACGACTTGGAGGAAATAAAGCGGTCCTTAAACTTCATGTTAGTTGAGCTTGCAGAGTTATCATCGCAGCAGGAGCGCTTGTGCAAACTAGTGGGCGAAGTAAAAATTCTACAAACAATGATAACAGAGAGACAATAAGATTGCACTGTTGGAGGAGAGAGTTGATGAACTGGAACAATACACACAAAGAGATGATTTGGTGATTTGGTCTGGAAACACGACATCAAACGTATGCTAGAGCTACAGCTAATGCTAATACGACAGAGAACGAGCTAATGCCACTGGAGCAACAAGTGTAGGCTGACCAAAAGTCCTCTTTTACCCGGACATGTCCTCTTTTGCCGGGGTGTCCGGGGTGTCCGGGCGGGGTTTCTTAAATGCCTCAAATGTCCGGCATTTTGAATTAGGGTTGCATGTATTTTCAATGTACGTCCAGGGTTAAGTTAAGAAGGGGTTAAAAAAACAAACTGAAGGTGCGTGCACGTAGCAACATTCGTGAGGGAGGGGCAGAGACACAGAGCGAGAGAGCTAGTGAGTGGAGAGACAGACTTGAGAACAAGAAATGCCGAAATGTAAATGCAACTTCACGGATGATTTGCGGGAAAAGTATTTGTGTTTTTGTCCTGGCCGTGACACATGGGAAGCAGAATGCACTGTGTGCAAAGCAGGAACGTATGTATCTGTGGCAAATAAAGATCTACAAGCCCATATCGACACTACAAAGCACAAAACAGCTGTGCAGGGCGAGAGCTCATCTGCTGTTTTTTGTTTAAATGTAATTAACTTGTTTTGAGGCATTATTTATGTTTACATCATATACAAGAGGTTATTTTGAATATTTCTACCTCTGCACTTTTTTTTCCAAAACTGTGAATGTTACAGAATATAAGTGTGACTTATTTTGTTATACTGTCAACCAGTGTTGGCGTTAACGCACTTTTTGTGTCTTTTTAACGCATTGAAATCAGAAAGGACGCAGATTATAATTTTTTTAAATTTTTTTTTACCATTTGTGGCCCACAGCTAATGTTTTAAAGGCCCACGGCACATTCTAAAAATACTATTAAAATAAACAAAAACATAACAAAAGTGAAATAAAAAAGCTTACAGGTGAAATGTAATTTAGAAAAAGTAGCAATGTTGACTAATAAAACAAAGCTGTTTTTTTTTTCTTTCAAACGGTCATTGCTCTAAACATAATATTGAATCAAAATCAATGTTATTATGAATTATTGACCTATCAAAGGTTCCGATTACTTCACATCAAATATTCCACTAGGACAAATATTTTTGGTGGAAGATTTTGCATATTTTGTGTGTTTGCCATAAAAAACATAGTTTTGTTTGACAAAAACGGGCAGAAAACAAACAAAACAACATAAAAAAAACTAAAACATTTTGAAATGAGGAATAGATGTGAAGTTGATGTAGACTCCAGAGACTTAAGCGTTAAATATAAAATGTATGTATGCCCTGGCACACCATTATCTTAATTTCATGACCCAAGCAAAACACCTTTTACACTTTTATACTGAAATAAATACACCTACAACCTATTCAATAAAAACATAGAAAAAACTACCAGCAGCGGTAAAGTTTACATCCATGAAGGAAAGAAGAAAGTGAATGAATGTTTATAACTGAATACATTTACATATGTATACATATTTGTTTTCTTTTGTATTATGTTTTTTAATGAATTAAGTAATGTTTATGACAACCTTTTTCCAAAACACAATATAGAATGTGAGATATAACAGGATAATGCATACATTTGTCATTTGTTTTCAAAATGCTTACAAAAAAGTGGGACCCCAAAAATTTACTGTGGGACCCCATTTAGAAAATTCCTAGCGCAAACACTGCTGTCAACAGAGGACAAAAAATGCTTTATTTAAAAAAATATATTATTTATAAAGCAAGTTCGAGTATCATTGGCAAATTTTCACCTAGTCCCGGCCTTGGCGTGCTGCCCGCCTTGGCACGCATATATGTGTCCTCTTTTTGGGATTTCAGAATATGGTCAGCCTAAACAAGTGGTGGATTTTCTGCAAAGCCAAGACAAACGTACAAAGTGATACCACATCTGTCACACCCTGTCCAGTCAGTCTGAGAAATCCAGACCAGCAGTTATAATCAGAATCATCAGCAGGAAGCAAATGAATGATGTGCCAATGCATGCAAAAAAACTAAAGGGAACAAATATATATACCGTATTTTCCACACTGTAAGGCGCACCTAAAAACCTCCAATTTTCTCAAAAGCTGACAGTGCGCCTTATAATCCGGTGCGCTTTATATATGGACCAATATTGAGCCACAACGGGTCTCGCAACTACGGGATGCATAACGTAACCACAGCCTCTACTGTAGCGTCTATTCTATGCGCCTTATAATGCGGTGCGCCTTATATATGAACAACGTTTTAAAATAGGCCATTCATTGAAGGTGTGCTTTATAATCCGGTGCGCCTTATAGTGCGGAAAATACGGGTAAATGAACATGTAACAAAAAAGAATGGTAATTTTGCAGGAGAAACAAGGAGGTTAAGAAAGCAGAACACAATCAGTGAAGCATGGACTCGGAATGGAAATGTGTGGAATCGAGAAAAAGCTGGATCTGTGAAGGTGATAAAAAGCATAAAAGAACTTGACAAGTATACACCGATGAAGTGCCAAGAAGATGCAGCTTGCACTTCAAGGGGGAAAAAAAGACAAGTATGGACATGAATAGAACTACACCATCAAGATGAACTCATTTGTAAACACAAATGCTTAAAATGATTTAGAAAATAATTGATTATAATTCATTCATTCCTATCATTAAGGAATGTAAATATTATGCTGAGGATTACTTTAATAACACAATAGGTCCAGTGATGGACAGAGCACTATTATTCTATTATAGTCTATTATTCATTTTAACAGCTGCACTCTCAACTGCAATCTTGCAAACATAACAGAGTTAAGTTCTCTAAGCATTGCTTCAAAATAATTGCTGTAACAGAAACTTGGCTGAAGGAAACAAATATCAATGATTTTCAAATTGATGGCTATGAACTCTATATTGCAAACAGAACTAAAACAAAGGGAGAAAGAGTCGCCCTTTATGTTAACACACATGTAAAATATAAACTCATTAGTAATATGACAACTGTTGCAAATTGTATTATGGAAATGGTCACAGTAGAAATAATTAATGGCACAATAGAATAGAATCGGATTCCTTTTATTGTCACTATACACGGGTACAATGAGATTAAAAGCAACTCCAGTATCAGTGCCACAGTCTATAAATATGCAAAACAGGAAGGAAAGAAAATAAAAATAGTGCAAAAGGAGGTATGATGCACAGTCCAGTCCTGAGAACGAATGTTCTGAATGTGTTGTTTAAATATTAAATATTATACTATATACATATATACAGAAGCATTCAGACTGTGGGTGGAAAGTAAAAATTGCACACAGAGAGGTGCTAAACTATAAAATCAGTGCCTATGAGAGTTCACCGTGGTTATGGCTTTCGGGAAAAAACTGTTCTTGAGTCTGTTTGTTTTAGACCTGATGACCCTGTAGCGCCTTCCTGAGGGCAGCAGGTCAAACAGTTCAAAGCCAGGGTGGGAGCTGTCCTTGATAATGTTGGTAGCTCTACTATACAACAGTTCACAGATAAATTAGAGTTATTTGACTAAATTCCAAACAAATTAGTGTTCTTATGTGGTGATTTAAATATTTTCTTGAAAGAGGGTTGCAAACATCAGAAGAATGTATGAACATGATGTACGGTACAGGATTGATTACAAATATTATAAAACCAACCTGAATTACTACACACAATCAACCACATATTGAGGCAAAAGCAAGAAAACGTCATTTGACAAACCATAGATGACAAATGGGATACAAAAATGTTTGCAAGAAAGAAAATCACTTGTATGAACCGTTTTTAAAATCTAGCACAAAAGACTCAGAAGAGAGGTGTTAAAAATATAAAAACAAATTGATATGGATTATTAGAAAACATAAAAAATGAATACTTTAGTCAATTGTTAGACACAAATATAACAACACAAAAAATACACGGGGCATAATTATCACAGTTCTGAAAAAGGAAAAGCATAATCTCAGACTATTTAAAAAAAAAAAAAATTATGTATGGATGACAAAAATGATAATAATTCTAATACATTTTTTGTTAGCATCGGCCTTACTTTGGCTAGAAAAATACCAAAGGTTAAACTTAATATAATGGGAAAAACAAGAGATAATATTCATAGTATTGTTCTTCATAAAGTAGACAAGTTTGTAATATTACAAATTGTGCAACAGTGTTCAAATAAGACCTCAAACGATTATGTGGACATGAGTATTACATTTGTAAAGAGCATCATAGATATAGTTATTGAATCATTTACATACATTTGTAATTTGTCATTCATGGAGGGCGTATTCCCAGATCATAGGAAAATTGTTAAAGTAATACCACTTAAGTGGAAGTAGGTGGAAACAAGCATGAGTTTTCCAATTACAGACTAATATCATTGCTGCCACAGTTCTCTAAAATCTTAGAGAAAGTGTTTGCTGTTAAGTTAAATACATTTATTATGAAATCTTTATGTAATCAATTTTTAGAACAGGGATAAAGGAAAGAAACATTTCAATAAAAAGTGTTAGTTTTTAGAACAATCCTGACAGTGAAATAAAACAATTTAAGTGTCCTACTGTATTCAACAAATTTACAAATCATCATGAAAAGACATGACTTGGAGTAAATTATTGTTTCCATGTTGAGTTATTTTGTTGTACGTTATGAACTATGAATGTTATTAATATATAAATAGCTAGTCTTCTGATTTGAACAAATATAACTGTATAAATAGGGGGCAGATATAAGCTTCACTTCTTTCGGCTCCTTTTCGTTCGTTATTTATTTTAAATGTTATGTTAATTGTTTTTTGTTTTACCTTAAATGAATGAAATAAAACAAACTAACTTGTTTGTGTGTTATTGTGTTCATTTATAAAATGTTTAATATCCATCCATCCATTTTCTACCGCTAATAAAATCTAATTGTATTTAACATTTAACAGTGGGTTCATAATGATAACTGTTCATAATGATAACTGTTGTCCAGTTGTTATATATATATATATATATATATATATATATATATATATATATATATATATATATATATATATATATATATATATATATATATATATATATATATATATATATTTACATTTCTGAGTAGCATTTGCCATTATTATATAGTAGAATTTACATGCAGTTGCAATTCCAAGAGCCGATGCACAGTTTGCACCCGGACGTGACATCAAGTGCAACAAATGGTATCAAAATACGGTACTGTTTAATATTACGTGAATCAGTGCCCGGTAGTACCAATGGAGTCAGTGTCAGTACTAATAAAAGTATCAAATTTGGTACCCATTCTTGTTAAAATGCAAACCAAGGCAAAATGATAAATGATAAATGGGTTATACTTGTATAGCGCTTTTCTACCTTCAAGGTACTCAAAGCGCTTTGACAGTATTTCCACATTCACCCATTCACACACACATTCACACACTGATGGCGGGAGCTGCCATGCAAGGCGCTAACCAGCACCCATCAGGAGCAAGGGTGAAGTATCTTGCCCAAGGACACAACGGACGTGACTAGGATGGTAGAAGGTGGGGATTGAACCCCAGTAACCAGCAACCCTCCGATTGCTGGCACGGCCACTCTACCAACTTCGCCACGCCATGCTCAATGTCCCTGTGCCCCTTACCGTCCTCCATCGCCAGCCCTCTACCTCTCTGCTAGTGAAGAGTTACACAGATTGATGGCACAAGGAATTTATTGGTTTTGCTTCGTCATTAGGGATGATGTTTGATAAGGAATTATCGAGTTCGAGCCTATTATCGTATCCTCTTATCGAACCGATTCCTTATCGATTCTCTTATCGAGTCCAGATAGGTTGTTGTTTATGGAAAAAAACACTCAATATTTGGTTTAACAAAAGCTCACTTTTATTATATAATACAAAAATAAAATCTAATAAATAAATAAATATTGACTGTTACCCACCTAAAAAAATAAAATAAAATAAAATAAATAAATATTGACTGTTGTTACCCAAAGTATATTAAGTGGGATTTTTCAGAGAAACAAATATATACAGTAACACAAAAACAAGCTGTCTCTGTGATCACTATAGGTGTATAAATAATAATATAGTGTTAAATAAAATCAGTCCCTTGGGCACAAAACTGAAAATAATACAGCTCTCCAAAAAGTGCACTTCTGCTGCTATTTGACATAACTGTTTGTTATGATGCTTTGACATTTTTGCACTTTATTTCTTTATTGAAAGAAAATTCTATGAAGAGAAAAGTTCTTTGCAAATGTGGTTACAATGCTAAAAAATGAAAAGTTAAAGCTAAAAAAAGAAATACACTTTATTGAGTTAACATTATTTCTTTATAGGGGGAAAAATGTTATGAGCGAGTGAATATAACAACTACACTACCCATCATGCAACGGGAGTTACGAGCATGCGCGGTAGCCCCGAAAAGTGTTGCATGTTGCCACGCTGTGAAAGTAAACGTCAAGAACTCAGCCAACACGCCTCGTCTGCATTATTTATAATTAGACAGACAACACATCTACAGTGTGATTTTGTTTTGTTTACAAGGAAAGAAAAACAAAAGTTAAAAAAGGGAGATATGTTGTATATATATGTATGTGCTGCGGTTGTTTTAAGAACGTTGCGACAGCTGCCGTAAAGGAGGTGCGTTGCTAGCCTGGTTGCTATGTTTCCGGTTGGTCGTAAAAGTGTTCGTCATGTGTTTTACCCTGCTAAAATCTCTCAGTAAAGTTATTCGATGGATGATAGCTTTTGTTTTGAACTTTATTACACCTTGGAGCGCTTTTTCCCGTCCATTGTTTTCCTGCTTTCGCTATCTGCGCCTAATGACTGAGCTACATGACGTCAATTCTTGTGATGTCCCACGGAGCATTTCTGGTCGGGACGGGATTCGAATAAAGAATCAACTCTTTTCCTTTACTATAGTGGTCTCGATAACGGGTACCGGTTCTCAAAAAGGGATTAGAGTCCGAGGACTCGGTTCTTTTCTTATCAAACAACCGGGAAAACCGGTTTCGAGTATCATCCCTATTCATCATTGAAGAGACTTATTTTCATTTTCACAACTTACTCAGTTCAGTTCAGTTCAGTTTCAGTTTATTTTGAACATGCATACAATACAATGTAATTCATCACATATTTCCAGTTGTTTCATTACATCACGTCCGAAAAGGAGTAGGAAGAAGCTGAGCTGATTTAATCCTACCCCTTTTCATACCACAGCAATTGTATCCCGTTTCCTTGTTCTCTGTAACATAACAGTTAACAAATAAATGATAAACAAATAATGTACCATAGTAAGTAAACAAATATTAAATACATAAATTATCTTTGTCTCAATAAAAAAATACAAAAAAAATTCAAAATTCAAAATTCAAATAAAATAAAAAAAGGTGGTGAAAAGTACCTACATGTGGTATAGTTCTCTCCTGCCCACAGATGGTTGTATTTCCAGTTCAGCCACAGCCCGAGGTAGTTGTAGGTGGTGACTACCCTCAGTCAGATTTGATCTGGTCTGAAACTATCTCTTTTGTTTGAACAGGTGGTTAAAAGTGAAGTGAATTCTATTTATATAGCGCTTTTCTCTAGGGACTCAAAGCACTTTACCCATGATCTACATTTGAACCAGTGTGGGTGGCACTGGGAGCAGGCGGGTAAAGTGTCTTGCCCAAGGACACAACAGCAGTGACTAGGATGGCGGAAGCGGGGATTGAACCTGGAAGCCTTAAATTGCTGTCACGGCCGCTCTACAATCTGAGCCATGCCGCCACCCCCCCAGGTGACTAAATCCTACACAAGACTCTTGTACTCCTCCTCCAGAGACCACATACCATGACAGGATGTGTTGCTATGGGAACCCAAGCCAAATGGGGAGATCAAAGGAGACCCCCACCCTCTTATTGATCCAAACGGGAATAAAATGTACAGTCGTGGTCAAAAGTTTACATACACGTGTCCATCCATCCATTTTCTACCGCTTATTCCCTTCGGGGTCACGGGGGGCGCTGGAGCCTATCTCAGCTACAATCGGGCGGAAGGCGGGGTACACCCTGGACAAGTCGCCACCTCATCGCAGGGCCAACACAGATAGACAGACAACATTCACACTCGTAAAGAACATAATGTCATGGCTGTCTTGAGTTTCCAATCATTTCTACAACTCTTATTTTTTTATTGATAGAGTGATTGGAGCACATACTTGTTGGTCACAAAAAACATTCATGAAGTTTGGTTCTTTTATGAAATTATTATGGGTCTACTGAAAATGTGACCAAATCTGCTGCGTCAAAAGTATACATACAGCAATGTTAATATTTGGTTACATGTCCCTTGGCAAGTTTCACTGCAATAAGGCACTTTTGGTAGCCATCCACAAGCTTCTGGTTGAATTTTTGATCACTCCTCTTGACAAAATTGGTGCAGTTCAGCTAAATGTGTTGGTTTTCTGACATGGACTTGTTTCTTCAGCATTGTCCATAATAAATTCATAAAAGAACCAAACTTCACGAACGTTTTTTGTGACCAACAAGTATGCGCTCCAATCACTCTATCATAAAAAAATAAGAGTTGTAGAAATTATTGGAAAATCAAGACAGCCATGACATTATGTTCTTTACAAGTATATGTCAACTTTTGACCACGACTGTATATGAGGCTGGATATATATGAGGGGGCACACCTTAACAAGCACAGCATGATATGCTAAAATGCTCTGCCTCCTCAAACTCTTATGGTTCAAGTTGGCTTGTGTTTTTCTTAACTTGGTTTGGTTGGGCATATAGCTGATGCTCGTCCGTTTATGTGAACGTATGACATGTGTATGTTGCTACAAACTACCGTACTAACACAAATGCAACCATGCTTTTCAAAAGGTTACTTCATGATAAAAATTTAAAAAAAGAGTTGACAGTTCTTTTTTTTTTTTTTAAATGGCAATGCAGTCGTGTATTAAAGGCCTACTGAAATGATTTTTTTTTATTTAAACGGGGATAGCAGATCTATTCTATGTGTCATACATGATCATTTCGCGATATTGCCATATTTTTGCTGAAAGGATTTAGTATAGAACAACGACGATAAAGATTGCAACTTTTGGTATCTGATAAAAAAAAAGGCTTGCCCCTACCGGAAGTAGCGTGACGTAGTCAGTTGAACATATACGCAAAGTTCCCTATTGTTTACAATGATGGCCGCATGAAGTGAGAGAGATTCGGACCGAGAAAGCGACAATTTCCCCATTAATTTGAGCGAGGATGAAAGATTTGTGGATGAGTAAAGTGCAAGTGAAGGACTAGTGGGGAGTTGAAGCTATTCAGATAGGGAAGATGCTGTGAGAGCCGGGGGTGACCTGATATTCAGCTGGGAATGACTACAACAGTAAATAAACACAAGACATATATATACTCTATTAGCCACAACACAACCAGGCTTATATTTAATATGCCACAAATTAATCCTGCATAAAAACACCTGCGTGTTTGTTACGCTAGCTCCTAGCTCCTCTGCTAGCTCCTAGCTCCATAGAACACGCCAATACAATTCAAACACCTGATCAACACACACAATCACTCAGCCCAAAAGACCGTTCACCTAACCCAAGGTTCATAAAGCTTATATATTTTTAAAAAGTTACGTACGTGACGCGCACATACGGTCAAGCTATCAAATGTTTAGCAGCCAAGGCTGCATACTCACGGTACCTGATATTCAGCTGGGAATGACTACAACAGTAAATAAACACAAGACATATATATACTCTATTAGCCACAACACAACCAGGCTTATATTTAATATGCCACAAATTAATCCTGCATAAAAACACCTGCGTGTTTGTTATGCTAGCTCCTAGCTCCTATGCTAGCTCCTAGCTCCATAGAACACGCCAATACAATTCAAACACCTGATCAACACACACAATCACTCAGCCCAAAGGACCGTTCAACTAACCCAAGGTTCATAAAGCTTATATATTTTAAAAAAGTTACGTACATACGCAAAAAAAAGTTGCGCACATACGGTCAAGCGATCAAATGTTTAGAAGCCAAAGCTGCATACTCACAGTAGCACGTCTGCGTCTTTGTCATCCAAATCAAAGTAATCCTGGTAAGAGTCTGTGTTGTCCCAGTTCTCTACAGGCGTCTGTGTATCGAAGTCAAAAGTCCTCCTGGTTAGAGTCTCTGTTATCCGAGTTCTTCTATCTTTACTGCATCTTTCGGGAATGTAAACAAAGAAGCGCCGGCTGTGTACTGTTGTGGCTGACTACGTTCGAAAAATACGTCCATTTCGCACCGACAACTTTCTTCTTTGCTTGCTCAGCTTCCTTCTCCATAATGCAATGAACATGATTGAAACAGATTCACGAACACAGATGTCCAGAATACTGTGGAATTATGAAATGAAAACAGAGCTTTTTCGTATTGGCTTCAATGTGGAAGGCATACCCGTGTTCGCCGGGCTACGTCACGCGCATACGTCATCCTCAGAGGCGTTTCGAACCGGAAGTTTAGCGGCAAATTTAAAATGTCACTTTATAAGTTAACCCGGCCGTATTGGCATGTGTTATAATGTTAAGATTTCATCATTGATATATAAACTATCAGACTGCGTGGTCGGTAGTAGTGGGTTTCAGTAGGCCTTTAAGATGTTTAACAATTAGGTGTCCTCAAGGTTTTATGCTCATATTACACAGACTTATTTTTCTCCTGCGAGGTTTCAGAGTCAAAAGCATTTTGTACATTCTTCCAGGGGCATCCACTAATAACATCCATGGAGCAAACAGACAATCACATTGTCAGGTTAATATTCCATTGGTGCATGCTGGGCACACACATTGATTTCCCGGCACAGAGAAGCTTTTCATTTTTAATCCCCCAAGATGATTGCTACTAAACTGAAATCTGCAGCTCCCATCAGGCAAACACAACATGTGAACACTCCTACATGTTTTACGCCTTTTGTTCATTTTCCATCCCACACAGACTGATTAGATTCTCTTCTCTAACCTATCAGAATTGATTGCAGCCCTGGCGAAACAGACACAAATCACCTGGCTCATATTGATGGAACAGGATTAATCACCAAAGATGACGGACGAAGCTGGGGTCGAAGGTTGCAGTTGTTTCACACCTTAGAACATCCATCCATCCATTTTCTACTGCTTGTCCCTTTCGGGGTCATGGGTGGCTGGCGCCTATCTCAGCTGCACTCGGGCGGAAGGCGGGGTACACCCTGGACAAGTCGCCACCTCAGATAGACAGACAAGATTCACACTCACATTCACACACTAGGGAGCATTTAGTGTTGCCAATCAACCTACACCTGAGAACAAACATTCAATTGAATGCTTGTCTCACATTTATGCCAGTCGTATTTTCTAATCCAATCCTCTTAATGTTTGTGGTCAGAATCATTTTGCTTTTTAATCTGTGTTGATACATGATTAATACTATAATTTGTTGTGATTAATTGCATGAGTTAATTCCGTTAAAGGGGGACTGCACTTTTCTGGGGTAATTTTGCCAATCATTCACAATCATTATGAAAGACAAGAAACCATGCTTTTAAAATGTTTTAATGCATTGGGGGAGAAGACGACAGCCTCCACGCGGCCTCCCCTGCAAGCAATGAGATATGGTGCAAGTCCAGCTCATGAAACGAATGTCGCCACCCAATCGTCACGCTGTCAGATCAGGGCCCAAGAGGCCTGGGGGACGCAAGCTCACGTCAGGGCGGGCAGCCATCCCGATCATCGAGCGCCAGGGCCTGACTTTGCTCCAGCCAAATGTTGAGGGCCTCACCACCGCCAAACTGGACATCATACGCCACCTCGCCAACTCCCATGAAGTCGCGGCCGTCCTCCTTCAGGAGACGCACTGTGGAAAAGCAGACTTTCTCAGGTTGCCCGGGTTCCACCTCGTCGGCTCCATCCTCAGCAGGCAGCACGGGATGGCCACCTTTGTCAGGTTCTGACCTCAGCTGGACAGCCACAGGCCAATCCCCTCCAGGCGCTAGTCCCGAGTGGATGTCCACGAGGATACAGACAACAACGGTTGTGAACGTGTACAAGCCCCCACCATCTGTACTGTCCACATCGGCCCTCCCAACTACCCCGGCACCCGCCATCTACGCCGGGGATTTTAACGGCCAGCACACCGACTGGGGATACTCCCACACAACACCGGATGGGGAGACGCTGAGCGAGTGGGCCTCCAATGCCAACGCCCATCTCCTGTTTGACCCCAAAGAGCCACAAAGCTTCTACTCCTCCAGATGGAACACCTTCACAAACCCAGACCTCGCCTTTGCTGTGTTCCACAGTAATGACCCGATGCCAGAGAGAAGGGTCATTGACAGGTTCCCCCGATAACACCACCGACCATCTGTCATCAGAATACCATCACTGGTGCAGCCGGTCGCAGGGAAGCCTGTCAAAAGATGGCATTTCCGGAAGGCCAACTGGCATGCTTTTTCTGTTGACACAGAGAGAAGATCTGTCACCCTCCCGGACCCAGACACTCCTAATGTGGATGCTGCATATGCAGCATACTGTGAAGTGCTGACAGGGGCAGCGAAAAACCATACCACGAGGCTACAATGCAAACTACATCCCGGGTTGGAACGAGGAGTGCAACCACCTCCTGCGAGCCCACCAGCAGGCTAGCTCAAGAGCTGAAGTGGATGCGACAGCAACGGCACTGCTTGAGAAGCTGGACGCCACTCGCAGGGCTAGATGGACAGAGGTCGTCGAGTCGATTGACTTTACCCACTCCAGCCGTAAAGCGTGGCAGACCATAAACCAGCTCTCAGGAAGAAGTACACCGCCTCCCAAGTGCCCTGTGACAGCAAACTCCATCGCAGCCCAACTCCTGAAAAATGGCCGCTTCCCAGACGCAGACAAAGAATTTGCCCGCTCAACATCCCACGAGGTATCCAGTCTCTCTAGGGCGGCCAGTGTTAATGCCAACCTGTCAGGAGATTTCACACCAGCTGAGCTCAAGGACGCTATGGCCAAACTCAAACAAGGCAAGGCACCAGGCTCCGACAACATCCACCCAGAGTTTGTGATCCACCAGAGCGAAATAACATCTGCCTGGCTGCGTGCATTCTTCTCTGCGTGCCTCCGGAGGTCCAAGCTCCCAAGGGCATGGCGACGGGCCGCTGTCATAGCCCTCTTGAAACCCAACAAACCTGCGGATGACCCCAAGTCCTACAGACCAATCTCGTTGCTGTGCGTCCCTTTTAAAATCCTGGAGAGGATGATACACAGCCGAATTGAGCCAGTAGTTGACTCACAACTTCCTAGGGAACAGGCTGGCTTCAGTCGGGGCAGGTCTACAGTGGACCAGGTAACCCTACTCACACAAGATCTCGAGGACAGCTTCCAGGCCAAAACCAAAGCTGGGGTGGTACTACTGGACCTGACTGCTGCTTACGATACCGTCTGGCACCGTGGACTCCACCTGAAGCTGCTGAGAACAATCCCGGACCGTCATATGGTCAACTTTATCATGGAGATGCTGTCAAACCGCAGCTTCATTCTCCAGACCAGTGATGGCCAGCGCAGCAGGCTCAGGAGGCTGAGAAACGGGGTCCCACAAGGGTCTGTCCTCTCACTGATGCTCTTCAACATCTACATCTTTGACCTACCGGTGACGACATCTAGAAGGTATGGATACACGGATGACCTAGCCATCATGCTACACCGGCCCACATGGAAGGCGGTTGAAGAGGGTCTCAATCAGGACATGGACGTCCTGGCTGCCTACCTTCGAAGCTGGCAACTGCAGCTCAGTAAGGGAAAGACTGTATCAGCAGCATTCCACCTCTGCAACAGGGAAGCAAGAAGGGAGCTGGAGATCTTAGTGGACAATCAACCCCTGGAGTTCCAGCAGGCCCCAAAGTACCTGGGCGTACGCTTGGACAGGACACTGTCCTACAAACAACATTTGGATGAAGTGAGGGCTAAAGTAACAGCAAGGGTCTCACTCATCCGGCGCCTAGCTGGTACAACCTGGGGGGCCTCGGCCAAGGTACTACGTATCTCCACACAAGCCCTCGTATTCTCTGCAGCTGAGTACTGTGCCCCAACCTGGTGTAGAATCCCACATGCCAAGAAGGTCGATATGGCCATCAACAATGCCCTCCGGATCATAAGTGGCTGCCTGAAACCCACCCCCGTGTTCTACCTGCCAGTCCTAGCAAGAATAGCGCCAGCCGGCCTACGGCGAGAGGCTGCTACCCTCGCCCTGGCAAGGAAAGCCCAGGAACACAGCTGGCACCTCCTCCATGAAACCACCACCATGGCAACACCTCCAAGCAGACTCAAGTCCCGCCACCCATACAATCAGGCCGCACAAGAGATGCTTATTTCCATCCCGGAGGATCTGACAACCAAAGCCTGGCTGGCAGCGGAATGGAAGCAGGAGTGGGAGTCAGCAGGACAGACACGCCTACACCATTACATCCAGGATCCTGGAGGTGGCGTGGAGGGAGAAGATCTACCTCGCCGGCAATGGACCCTCCTGAACCGCCTTCGCACAGGGGTTGGTTGCTTCAAAGCGTCCATGAAGAAGTGGGGCCTAACAGACAGTGCAGCGTGTGAGTGTGGGGAGCCTGAGCAGACTGCCGACCACATCATCACCACCTGTCCCCGGCATAGACCACCTTCAGAGGAGGTCCTCTTCCAAGTGGGACCTGAGACGAGGGAGTGGCTACACGACACGAAGATGGACATATGAAGACGATACACGAAAGAAGAAGAAGAAGAATGCATTCTAACTTTTAAATAAATGCAAGCAAAAGTCCACTTACAATAGATTTAATTGGAGTCACTATATTCTGTCTATAAAGCATTTAAAAAAAACATCCAAACACCTCCATTAGGGTTTTATATACATGATATAAGTATATATATACAAGTATATATAAGTATATCTGTAATGTAGTAACAGGCCTATTTACAATAACATTTAATATTTTCGTATTTTTATCATTTTAAGCATATGCGGCACATTAATTCCAAAAAACGCATCACAACGTTATGTTTTGTTTCTTCATCACTGATTAACTTTATGATAACCAACAAACATAATGAAACATCACTTACTTTACAAGGTCTGCTTTCACTAGGATGCCAACTGATTAGATGTTCACATAATCCCATTTAGGTGAAGAATGACTCAAAATCATTACAAAGAAAGAAGGGGTGTGGAACCAAGCGTCTTCATGTCTTTCTCGCCAAAATTGGATGCCAAAGTTGACCAGTTAAAGGCATTATTTATGACCTTCAATAAACTTCCACAAGCTCCGAGGAGAGAAAGCAGCTAACCAGCTGATAATGTCAACATAGCCACACAAGCTAGTTACCTGTCTGTAAACACAACGCCGCTATAAGTACTTGGTTAATATTCAAGTCACTAAATGTAAATGGAGTGTTGTTGGCGCTTTTTGGATGGTTATTTATTGGGTTTTATGGGTGAATAGAGGACCTTCCTTTGGATCCATTGTATGCATTATTTACTAGTTAGAATGCATTACTAAAAATATATACATCCGTCATCATGTTTTTCATTATGATTAAGCATTACCGGAACGTTTTACCTTGGCACATTAATTTCACAAACAACTAATGCTATTTCCGTAACAAACAACTATTACTAATCATGGCAGATTTTGTGAAAACCAACAGCGACTACTTTGGGACAAATGAGGATCCAGACCTTATGTTTTTGAGACTGGATATATAGAGGATGAACTAGTTTTAGAAACTGAGTCATAAGCAGATCCCGATCAAGTGAAACACTAAGAATCATGTAGCAGTGATGCTATGTGCTAAACAAGAAATTCAAAATAGGAACATAATAAAACAGTCACTTACAATGTCCGCTGTCACTGGGATGCAGACTGATGGGATGGTTGTATCTTTGAGAACAAAATTGTGCTACCCATTTAAATGATGATCTCAACATAATCCTCAACCCTCAGGTAAAAGATGCAGTTCTCCTTTCGTGGCGACAACCAATAGTTTAGATTTTTTTTGACCCAATGACATTGCTTCCGAGTGATGTATTTGGGTCTAACTTGAATTTCAAAGTTAACAGTTAGCATTAACTTTTTCAAACTCAGAGGCGATTCAGCAGCAGTAGCTAGCTTACCTCTTGCTAGTGTGTGTCTGTTACCAAGGTGCTGTGTTACTAAAAGTACTACATTGGTGTAATCTCCTACAAATAATGTGGCGATAGCTTGGTTAATATGCAGGTCACAGCATATAAATGAAATGTTAGAGGTTTTGGGATATTTTTTTAGTGAGCTTTATGGGTGAAATACTGTAAGTGAAGCCCTATTATCAACATTATCAGTTGCTTCTTGCCCACAGTTATTTAATATTACTATCTACAGTTTACAACACACAGAAAAGGGAAAGATCTATGTTTTTGTCCCACATAAGGATTGTGAATGATGGACAAAATTCAAAAAAAGTGCAGTTTTCCTTTAAGTTGCAGCACACATGCTCAGCAACCAAACTGGAGGCTCGGTCAGTGTGAGACACATTCACACTATGCTTTGTCATGATTACATAACCAGGCTTCTGTCCTAAATGCCATTGCTATTTTAGAGAGAAAGTTGCAAAAACAATTTATCTTTTTAATGTCTTTGTCCAATGAAAAGCATGTGAATAATGGACTCATAAAGTCTTGTATGATCCTCGTTTACATGATGGAGCATTTTGCATGCCTCACTCTCTCATTTTGACACATACTTATGGTATAGATTATAATTGAGAGGTGCCTGTGCAGAATGTAAATGTCAGCAGATTGATGTTGCGTATGCATAAAACATCTTTTTTTACCAGATCATAATCTGAAAACAGTCCCAATTGGAGGGCAGTGGCTAATTGTTGTTAATTAAATCATTAATGCACAAAAACAACTGAAAAGTATATTGTCTTTGAAGGGAAGGAGGTTTACGTTATTATTTAATCGTTAAACTGAAGTTAAGACTATTCCATACAGCCGAGATCCCAGACGTTGTTCTATACCAACATGCATATATAGTCAAAACATTATTATAGTATTTTAAGTTTAGGTTTTAATGAGGCACATCTCTTTTGACCAATGTTGCTTTTAATGGACTTTCTGGGATTGGTTGTAATCGTATCAGGATATCCACTCAATTCATGCACGTTAAACCATCCCACGTGATACTACCCGGCCAGTCAAATGGGTGCATTCCAAGGGTTAATGCATGTCATTGGCATGAGGACTAGCCTAGGGGCCAGTTCACATGCCCCAAAACTAATTTCTTAATAAATTAATTGATATGCATGCATCTCTTCTACTACCAAACTCTGAAGACTTGGCAGCATTCATAAATCAGAGAGAGATACAGACCATTTCCCTGCACAACCACTGAAGGAAAAAGGCTCTTATTTGGCATTGGCTTTCCCAGAATCAACATATTTTGGGCCAGTAAATCAGAAGTGTCAATAATAAGCCAGAAAATTATAAAGAACCAGTTCTTCAAGTTGAGGAACTCAGTAAAAAGTGTTAATGATCTAGATCAGTGGTTCTCAAACCTTTCACCTAGTACCACTTCAGAAAACATTTGGCTATCCAAGTACCATAATAATGACCAACATTAAAATACCGTAGCATAGTAGGCTGGAGTATTTATTGAAAACAAGACACACATTTAATTTAACAAGCATCTATACTATTTTGGCCACTGTAACATACATACATTACAGAAAAATAATGTAACCAACAATGATAGTTTATAGACATGTCATATTTACAGATTTCTTTAGCGTAACACTAGATAGAGCCTGCGTACCATTTTGAGAATCGCGGACCTCGATGTAACAGAGGAAACAAGGACAAATACATTCTTTAGAGAGTCAGACAGTTTCTGGACAGAGTAAACCAAGGCAGCCTTAGCCTGTCGAAACAGAGAAAAGTCTGCATTGTGACACAAGAAGATTCAGAAAGACGACACTGCAACTCTCCAATAAAACACACTCTGATCTTCTGTTTCTAGCCGATGCTACATAAAAAATAACGCAGTAACGCATCATGTAATAATGGTAACTGAGTTACTGAAAATAAAAAATACCGCGTTAGACTACCTCCGAAAATAACGGCGTTACAGAAAGTAAGTAAGTTAGTCCCAACACTGTTTATAAGACACATTGGAGTTAACTCCTCAGCTGCTAGCTTGTATGCACTAGATTTCTAAGCCTTTTATTTTGATAGCATAGGCAGGATGGAGCAGCACTTTTATTGTGAAACAGGAACTGTGCGACCGTCTTTACACTTTTGACAGCCGCTACAGAGAGCGAGTCTGTTGAAATAATAAGTGCTTTTTGTGTTCCTGACGGTTGTTTTTTTCTTTATACTAAGCCCCACAGCAGCACTCATACTTGCCAACATTGGCGTTGTTAGGCCTATTTTAGGGGGGCTCAATCCCCCCTAAAATATTCTTAAGCCCCCCTAAATAATTTGGTGTTTTATATATATATATATATATATATATATATATATATATATATATATATATATATATATATATATATATATATATATATATATATATATATATAGTTATTTTTTATTTTTATTTTTTTACAAATACATGCCGACATATTCATTATAAAGTGGCCCGAATATGAGTTTAAATAAATAATCATATAACCTGTCATTATTCACTCAGTTTAATCCTCACTTCATAGCGTAAGGTAGAGAGCCCCTTTAGTGCGTCGGTATCCAATCCATTCCACTTGTTCATATAGAAAATGCCCACATCACTCAAAATCCAGTCCGCATTTTTTCTGCGACCTTGCTTGCGCTCCTTGCACTTGTAATATAGAAAATGCCCACATCACTGAAAATCCAGTCCGCATTTTCTCTGCGACCTTGCTTGCGGAGTTGCGGTCCTGCAGGTGTACGAAGCACATTAGCACACAGCACTGCAGATTGCAAAACAAGAACGTGAACGGATGCAAAATGGACATAAGAAACTTTTTCAAGAAAGTAAGTATTCATCACTGCTTGTAGTAAAATGTATTAGCTCCACTTTACACCAGGTCTGTGTTTGACAAAAAGTTACATTCACTCTCTAAAACAATGTTGCTACTTAGTTAGCTAGTTAGCCTGAAATGCATCATGAAAGTCCTGGTTATTTATAAAGTTAAATGTGCACTCTTTTTTACCATTTGCTATCTTTGGGGTTACTTCCTTCTGGAGCATCAGCTGTGTTTCTCACTTTACACATGGAGGAGAACAGGAGCTGAGCTCATTCACGTATGACTATCATCGATAGATAATAATAATAATCACTCCACAACCCCTATTGACCTGTAGGAGTCAGGCACAGACAGTGAGAGGGGAGAGGGCTCTACTGGAAAGGTGAGTAGGAGAATAATGATACATATAAAAAAATATTAAAACATTTTTTTTTTTTAAATGGCTTATCGATAAGCCATTTGTTTTATTTATTTCAGGGTGGATCATGTTGACTATTGGTCTTCCTAATTGTCAATCATTCTGGTGATGTTACGTATATATATATATATATATATATATATATATATATATATATATATATATATATATATATATATATATATATATATATATATATATATATATATATATATATATATATATATATATATATAATTTATTCATATAATAGATTGTATTTGTAATCTACTTTACATTTGATTCCAAATCTCAAAGTGCTACAGAATTACAACCATTGGCGTTGTTAGGCCTATTTTGGCATTGTAATAAATAAAAAAAATAAAAAATGGCTTATCGAAGGAATTTGATCATTTTCTTCAAAAACATAATCCCCCATCAAATGCTCAGTAAATCTCACCAATATCCCAGAATGAGATGATTGATTGTGGTGCCCAGGAAGTTACTAGTGTCATTGTGTCTGAAATGACAAAGTCCAAAATCTATGCCATCATGGCAGATGAGGCAAGGGATGAAAAATCAGAGCAGTTAGCTGTTTGTGTCAGGTATGTGTCAGAGGGGACAGTGAAAGAACGTTTCCTAGCACTTGCAGAGATAAAATAATGTAATGCCCAGCCCATTACAAATGAGCTTCAGCAGCAGATCCAAAACAATGGTCTTGCAGAGCTTAAGTGTGTAGCACAAACATATGATGGTGCGGCTGTCATGAGTGGGTCCACTGGAGGTATACAAGCACATTTTAAAAGGGTCCATCCTGAAGCTATCTATGTGCATTGTTATTCTCATGAACTTAACATGGTGTTGTGCCATACTTGTAAGGCCATCCCAGAGGCTGTGGAGATTTTCAGCTTGTTGGAGTGTGTGTACTCTTTCTTCAGCACCTCCCTAGTGAATCATCATAAGTTCATGGAGGCTCAGGCAAGGCTTGGATTGACAAACATTAAGCTTGTGCAACTTTCAAACACTCGCTGGGCATGTCAGTTGCGATCAAGTGCAGTTCTTGAGACATTGTGTGCCATTTTGGAGTGCCTTTCTGCCATTGGATCCCCCATAGATGTTGGTCTCAGAACAAAGCTCTATACGTTCTCAGCAGTCTACACACTGACTGATGTTTCAGTCACTTCTGTCAATAACTGAAGGACTCCACAAGCTCCTTCAGAAAGAGACTTTGGACCTGGCAGAAGCTTTTATCTGCAAACAAGCAGTGTGTGACACACTCAAGGGCAAACGCACAGATGCATTTGCCACAGAGCTGTATGATAGAACCAAAGCCCTGTGCCACACCTACAGTATCCCAGAACCAGGTGCCAAGACAAGGCATAAACAGAGGAAAATGGAGGATTTTGTGCTGGAGGCAACTGCAGGTTCACGCACTGAATTGAACAAATCAGACGCATTAAAAAGAGAGTTACTTTTCCCTTGTGTGGATAGGATGGTTGGCGAGCTGGAGCAAAGATTTTGCAGTGTAGATGCAGGGCAACTAAAAGGCATCCAGGCATGCAGTCCTAAATATGAGAACTTCTTGAGTGAATCACACTTGAATGAACTTGCAAAACACTACAGCATTGACCTGAAAACCGAGGAGGTTCTAGTGGCCAGAAACTTTCTTGCCCGGAAAACAGAGGCTCGATGTTCACCCAAAGATATATTGTCTGTGCACAACCTCCTTGATTCAGATATGTTTCCGTCTCTGAAGGCAACCACCCAAGTTGCCCTAACAGTGCCTGTAAGCAGCTGCTCATGTGAGAGGTCCTTTAGTGCACTGCGTCGGCTGCATTCCTGGCTGCGTCAAACAATGGGTCATAAAAGACTTCACAGTCTTGCAGTCATGTCTATTGAAAAAGACGAGTTTCAGCATCTGAGTCACAACAGAGTGATATACCGATTTGCCACCCTTAAAAACAGACAGCATTCTTTGATGCTTCCATCCACCAAGTAATTGTTTCTTGTTGATGCTGCAAACAAAATGCCACAATGCAAACCCATGTTTGTACTGAACACAAATTGAAAATAAACCGACTGAAATAATAATAATAACAACTAATAATTTATAAGTCTTTGTTAGCCGTTTGTGAAGTTTTGTGCTCGTGCGCTACGTTCGCTCGCATCCTGTGAATCTCCTGGGGGCTAAGCCCCCCCTGTCCTTAAAAGCTAGTGACGCCCCTGCTTGCCAACCTTGAGACCTCCGAATTCGGGAGATTGGGGGGGGGTTTAAGGGGGAGGAGTATATTTATAGCTAGAATTCACTGAATTTGATGTATTTCTTATATATATATATAATATATATATATACACTACCGTTCAAAAGTTTGGGGTCACCCAAACAATTTTGTGGAATAGCCTTCATTTCTAAAAACAAGAATAGACTGTCGAGTTTCAGATGAAAGTTCTCTTTTCCTGGCCATTTTGAGCGTTTAATTGACCCCACAAATGTGATGCTCCAGAAACTCAATCTGCTCAATGGAAGGTTAGTTTTGTAGCTTCTGTAACGAGCTAAACTGTTTTCAGATGTGTGAACATGATTGCACACGGATTTTCTAATCATCAATTAGCCTTCTGAGCCAATGAGCAAACACATTGTACCATTAGAACACTGGAGTGATAGTTGCTGGAAATGGGCCTTTATACACCTATGTAGATATTGCACCAAAAACCAGACATTTGCAGCTAGAATAGTCATTTACCACATTAGCAATGTATAGAGTGTATTTCTTTAAAGTTAAGACTAGTTTAAAGTTATCTTCATTGAAAAGTACAGTGCTTTTCCTTAAAAAATAAGACCATTTCAATGTGACCCCAAACTTCTGAACGGTAGTATATATATATATATATATACATATATATATATATATATATATATATATATATATATATATATAAGAAATACTTCAATTTCATATATATATTAGGGCTGTGAATCGTTGGGTGTCCCACGATTCGATTGAATATCGATTCTTGGGGTCACGATTCGATTATAAATCGATTTTTTTTTTCTATTCAACACGATTCTCGATTCAAAAACGATTTTTTTCCCCATTCAAAACGATTCTCTATTCATTCAATACATAGGATTTCAGCAGGATCTACCCCAGTCTGCTGACATGCAAGCAGAGTTTTAGATTTTTGTAAAAAGCTTTTATAATTGTAAAGGACAATATTTTATCAACTGATGTACATTTGTTTGAACTATTAAATGAACCAAAAATATAACTTATTTTATCTTTGTGAAAATATTGGACACAGTGTGTTGTCAAGCTTATGAGATGCAATGCAAGTGTAAGCCACTGTGACACTATTGTTCATTTATTTTTATTTTTATAAATGTCTAATGATAATGTCAATGAGGGATTTTTAATCACTGCTATGTTGAAATTGTAACTAATATTGATAATTTTGTTGATAATATTCATTTTTGTTTCACTACTTTTGGTTTGTTCTGTGTCGTGTTTGTGTCTCCTCTCAACAAAATAAGAGTCCCCGAAAGCCAGCGCAAACAAGCTAGCAAGCTACGGAGTTTGCCGCCAATGTATTTCTTGTAAAGTGTATAAAAACGAATATGGAAGCTGGATAAATAAGATGCCAAAAACCAACCACTTTCATGTGGTATTAGACAGAAAGGAGGAACTTTTTTTCTCCTCCATTTGAAAACGTGGACGTTATCAGCACTGCTGTCTGATTTCAATGAATGCAAGTCATCAGAATCAGGTAATACACCAACTTATATTCTTGTCTTCATAAAAGAAAGGAATCTATATGTTAAACATGTATGTATATTCATTAAAACACCTTTAACATGTAAACAAAAACGGCAAAATAAATCAATATAAATTATATACTGTATATATCAATGTATGTATATACTGTATATATATATATATATATGTATATATATATATATATATATATATATATGTATATATATATATATATATATATATGTGTGTGTGTATATATATATACAGTATATATATATATATATATATATATATATATATATATATATTTATATATATATACACACACATATATATATATATATATATATATATATATATATATATATATATATATATATATATATATATATATATATATATATATACACACATATATATATATATATATATATATATATATATATATATATATATATATATATACACACATATATATATATATATATATATATATATATATATATATATATATATATATATATATATATATATATATATATATATATATATATATATATATACATACAGTATATGATATGTGTGTGTATGTTACTCATCAGTTACTCAGTATTTGAGTAGTTTTTTCACAACATACTTTTTACTTTTACTCAAATAAATATTTGGGTGACTATTCCTTACTTTTACTTGAGTAATACATCTCTAAAGTAACAGTACTCTTACTTGAGTACAATTCAATTTCTGGCTACACTACCCACCTCTGGACGTCGTAGTGAAAATTGATGATCAGTAATTTTTAGGTCTACTTTTTTTTTTAAGGCCTCGTGATCGAGTGACACACCCTCACCAATCGACCGGTAGCTCGTAAACGATCTTATGGGCACCCCTGATGTAAACAAACTGATGCGTCACAGGCCACACAACTACGGTGCGTTCATTGACCGCCGAAATTAGTAGGACAAAACGGCACTCGCCAAGTACTCTCATTAGTGAAGCATGAACACAAACATATCAAAAAGTGGTCTTTCTAACAATTAGGAAGGTTTGTGTCATGTTTGTGCTACAGAAACCATTTTAAAACAAAACAAATACTTTCCCCCCATCTTTTTACATTTTCATACATTTTTGAAAAAAGCTCCCGGGAGCCACTAGGATGGCGCTAAAGAGCCGCATGTGACTCTAGAGCCGCGTGTTGCCGACCACTGTCCTAGAGGAAGACATATGTACTTCACCACTACTGCACATGCATTAACATCATGAATAAATTCTTAGCCAAACCTCTTCCAGCAACTAGAATCATAACCAAGAACTGTTAAAACTGTAGTTACCTGATGACAAACAGTTTAAAAGAGAAGTGGTAGGGATAATCAGTAGGAATGGGGGATATGGCCTGAAATCTGCATCACAATATACAATATATTGCAGCCTCCTGCGTTAACGATATATATGATTTGGTAAGTAAATGTTAATAGAACCATTTCAAAACAAGTTACAAAGGCTCTTAATTTGATCTGATATATGCAGTAACATATTGCATAATTTATTTATAACATTTATTAATATACTCGCTAATTTACTGTGTATATCCGGTTACTTGCTATTGCAACATGGATCTATGTTTCTATAATGTAATGAACACTTATTCTTCTGTTGTTTGGATACTTAACATTAGTTTGTGCGATACCCAAAGTTGTAGTATCGATCCAAGTGTTTACATGATCATACCAATGATGATACTTCATATTTTTAAGTTCATTGAATTATACCATTTTAGATCACAATTATCATCAGACAAACACAAGATGGCGGTGTCACAAATTTAATTGGATATTTAAATTACATCATTACATTTTATTACATACAATATTTTCAACAAAATAAAGCCAATAAAGCTAAACTAAACATGAGCTAAAAGTTTGGGGACCCCTGGTTTATGTTGAAGAGTTCTATCTTAGCGGTTAGCATGACTTATTGTATACTGCTACAAATTTAGTGCAGCATGTTTAGCTATTCCTCGTCCTCCAGTGATAATGAGACCGTGATAAGAAACGAAATGTGGCGTCAAGGGGCAAGGATTAGTGACTTGCACTGTGGAGGGATGTTAGTCTCTCGCTTGCTAGCTAGGACGCGACATTGCAATGAGGACGCCTTCATTCTTTTGCGGCTCCAGACCATGTTGTTTTTGTGAAAGAGAGGGCGAAACGGCTCTTTTGATAGCAAAGGCTACCAACCCCCTGCACTCGGCACACACCAACAAGCAGAAGTGTGTTGTGCTGCAGAATGCAGAACATACTGGGGTGTCTTGTCTCCAGAACTCAAACAGAAACGAACTGGCTGCTGCTCCTCTGTGGGAGACTCACATTTTCAAGTGTGAGTTGAAAAAAAGGACAGCTTTTCTTAGTCCTCACCAGAACAATTTGCAACAGGAGTTTGAGGTCAAGGAAGTTTATTATAACACTTTGCACCACTGACTGCTGTTGCTCAATAGGAACGCTTCAGCGCTCAATGGAACAGCTCAATTGAAGCGTTCTCTTACCCGGACAGACTTATTTCTGTGCAAATGTGACTTTTATTGATTTTTCTGACCTATGTTTTGTACAGGAGGGTTCATTTATTTGATGTTGCCAGCACACATTTCTGGATGGAATCAAACCAACCAGCAAAATAACTCTGCAAAGTGCCTATATGTCAAACTTCATCTGGCTGATGACCAACTAAACACACTGGTAAAAAAATCGGTAAAGAATCTGGGTATTATCTTCGACCCAACTCTCTCGTTTGAGTCACACATCAAGAGTGTTACTAAAACTGCCTTCTTTCATCTCCCTAATATCGCTAAAATGTGTTCCATTTTGTCCACTAGTGACGCTGAGATCATTATTCCCTTCAAGGTTTCTCATTCTCCCATGTGGGATCTGAGCCGAGGACGTCGTTGTGGCTTGTGCAGCCCTTTGAGACACTCGTGATTTAGGGCTATATAAGTAAACTTTGATTGATTGATTGAAAAACTAGATGACAGTGAGGAAAGCAAAGACAGGTGTGAGCCACTCATCAAAAAGTGATGCTTCTTGTTGCGGAATTCTGTAAGAAAATATGGGCTCAGAAACATACCCCAGCTCATGTGGACTTACTGTAAAATCTAAAATAAAACAGTTAATCAAATAATTGACTGTGAGTTTTTGAAAGACTGGAGTAAAAACATAAGTGTTGCATTTGTATTGAGTGTATATAAACTTTATTGGGGCTAGGCATGGAGCATGGGAACTGGGTCTTATGTTCTAATTCTCGCAAATTTGTCCACATTTTTAAACGCTGATTCCGATTTGTGATGCTCAGTCTGCCGACCGAAAGAAGTACCTGCCGGGGGAAGCTTCCAGCTAACTGTCTATTGCTATTTATCGCGTGAAACCGCCCCATGTTTTGGAATTTTTCATATTAATCAAAGAATTGTCCTGAGAAAAACTAATATCTTATTAGGTATTTGAGTACTCAAATATGATCAGATTACAAAGTGAAGGAGCGAGAGAGCGAGAGACAGGGAACTCTTCCAATACTTTATAACTTTGGGGAATGATACTTATATATATTTTTTTTAAATTATCTATTTAATAAATTTTATTTATTCTGTTAAATTATATATATGTATATATAGGTGCGTGTGTGTGTGTGTGTGTGTGTGTGTGTGTGTGTGTGTGTGTGTGTGTGTACGTTTGTATGTATGTATGGTGGAATCTGTGTGTATGTATGTAGGTACATGCGTGTGTGTCGCTGCCCCGGTGTGCATTGCTGATCGCGGCACCAGGCCTGCAGAGATGCCATGGCATGCCGGCTGTGGGTGCGGGGCAGGGCCCTTATGGCTTTTTGCCGGATGGGGTGTCTGGTGGGTGGTGGGCGGGGGGGCCTGGACGTGCGGGTATGGCTGCGGGGTTTGGTGGCGCTGGACACTGTTGGCAACCAGGCCTCATGTTTATTTTTATTTTATTTTATTTAAAGGGTTTATTTTATTTTATTTATTATTATTATTATTATTATTATTTTTATTTTTATTTTAATTTTAATTTTTTATATTTTTTGTTTTTGTTTTTGTTTTGTTTTGGTGTATGTATGTGTGTGTATATGTGTGCATATGTATATGTATGTAGGTGTATATATGTGTGTGTGTGTGTGTATGTGTATATGCATGCATGTGTGTATGTGTATGTATGTGTATATACATATATGTATGTATATGTGTATGTGTGTATGTATGTGTGTATGTATGTGTAGGTGTGTGTATGGGTGTGGATGTCCGGTGGATCGATTGGCCTGTATGTGGATGAGTTGGGGTAGGTGGGTTGGCGGCCTCTGTGGTAGCTGGGGGTGTGCGTTGTTGTGGTTTACGGGGTAGGTCGCTTTTTTTTGTTTCAGGTTTCGGCGGCCGCGGGTGTTTGTACTGCGGACGGGCGGTGGTGGTGATGGTTGCTGTGGTACTGCCGGCGGTTGGCGTCGCTGTGTTGGGTTGGAGTGGTTGGGGGACTGTGGCTGGTATCTGTGCGCTTGTGGGGTTGTGGGGGCTGGCTGGCGTTGGCTTGCCGGCTGGTTTGGGGGCTGGCGTGCGGACGGGGTGCATTGACTTCTTCCCCAGTTGGGGGGCACCATCCCCATGGCCGGAACTCGTATGGGTACGTTGCTGTGTGGATGGCCGGGATGCGGTGTTTGCATTGGGCATGGGGCTGTGCAGTTTTTCTGCGTTTGGTTGCTGGTATGGGCTCTGCGGGGTTGGGTTGGGGCGGGCGGGGGATGGCTTTTTTTGGCGAGGGTGGGCTCGCGTGGCGTCACGCTAAAGTGGTCTGGTGTGGGTCACGGGCCGTGGGGGGGGGGGGGGGGGCTTCCTGAGTGTACATATACACTCACTGTACAAACACACACATACACATACTACACATATACATTCACTGTACAAACACACACATACATATACTGTACATATACATTCACTGTACAAACATACATTTACACATAAAGTACATATACATTCACTGTTCAAACACACATACTGTATACACATACTGTACATATACATTCGCTGTACACACATATACACATACTGTACATATACATTCACTGTACAAGCACACATACACATACTGTACATATACAATTACATATGCACACATACACTCATGCACATAATCACGTTTCATCAAACATATATTAACGTTGTTGCCCTAGGGTAAACTGGGTATAACACATGGCACACTGACAAAGCTTAACCTATTTTTACTATAACAATCTACAAGGTTAATGTAGGTTGCTTCTCTTTCTTCCCCTCCATTTTTCTGCATTCTTTCGTATCTCAAGTTATCATTACGTATATGTATTGTTGCATTTGAACAATTGTATTGTTGATAATAAAGGTAAAGTACTGGTATTGTTTATTATCAATAGCACTATTTCTATTGGTATTCATATTGCTCCATTTTTAGTGTAATAATGCTCATTGTCATTTCTGTATTTTTTTTTAAAATTTTCGCTAACTGCTTATTTGCTATTACTTTTACCATCATATTTGTACATGTCGTATTTGCTGATGTTGCTCTGTTGTTGTTGTTGTTGTGTTTGCTGTTGTTGTTTTTGTCTCTCTGTCTAATCCCCCTCTTGCCCCCACAATTCCCCCCTCTGTCTTCCTTTTTCTCTCTTTATATCCCCTCCTACTCCGGCCCGGCTGCACCAAATGATAATATAAATACATTTAATAAAGTCAAAATACAAGTAAGCTAACAAGAGAAGTATCCTACACTTCTCTTTTGTAAAGTAAATCTGAACAGCCGATATGGGCATCTACATCTGCTATATGATTTGCCCGAGAAGCTGGGCAGGACATTATATAAAAAACTAATAAAAAATAAAAAAAAAAACTTTGGGGAATGATAGGAGGAGGGGTTGGGGCGAAACTTCCTTCCTCCTATGGAGTGTAGAAGATTGGTGAATACAAGCTCTGATTGTAAATAGGAATTTTTTGGTTAAACACAGGGTAAGGTAGTTCACATCAGTCATAAAAAGTAACTGATGTTACTGGAGAGTAACATTTGACTGATAAGACAAATACAACATAATTTAGTGATCAACCACATCACAGCAGTCTTTGTTCATGGACAGAGTGGGGGTTTGGAGACATCCCGAATGGGTTTCAAAAGATGCATAGGCCATAAAAACGTATCTCTTAAAAACCCCCAGACACTGGCATTCAAGGGGAAGAAACCACTACACGGACCTCTAGACCTAAATTGTGGTTTGGACAAGAATAACAAATATTAATTTTGACCATTACACACACTAAGTAAATAATCCTCCAATGTGGCAAACAAACTGCAGTTCTTACGAGGGTCCTATTAAGTAAAACCAACTTTTCTTACCTGTTGGTACCTGTTAGTGTGTATTTGGGATCCTCATAACTCCCGAACATTTAAATTAAACCATGGAGGCATGGCATAAATATTTCTAAAACAAAACATGCACCAAACGAGCCGTTTAGAATTTGTGACTTGACATACTTGGCCTTTGTTATGTCAGGGGAGATGGTAGAGCAGACCTGGGCATTCTGCGGCCCGCGGGCCGCATCCGGCCCTTTGTGCGTCCCTGTCCGGCCTGCGTGAGGCCAATTATAAATTACAAAATACATTTTAAAAAGTATCTATGTCGAGTGTGCAATACAACGGTGCTGCTTTTGTTTTGAAAATCGTTATT
The DNA here is from genome assembly GCF_033978785.1 of Entelurus aequoreus. Classification (NCBI taxonomy): domain Eukaryota; kingdom Metazoa; phylum Chordata; class Actinopteri; order Syngnathiformes; family Syngnathidae; genus Entelurus; species Entelurus aequoreus. The sequence continues at coordinate 55,622,529 of NC_084734.1, read as the reverse complement.
CTTATTACTTCCGTGTGGACGTATGCGTGTGCGTGATTGTGAGTGAATGTGAACAGCTGCAATCACAAATTACAAAATAAAGTTGAAAAAACATCTATGTCGTGCGTGCAATACAACTGTGCTGCTTTTATTTTGAAAAGTATTATTTATGGGCGTGTGTCCATGTGTAACCTGCGAGTGAAGGTACACAGCGACAAGTAATGCACGGTTTACACCCGAGACGCTAAAAAGAGAAAGGTTGATGACGAATGGCGTGTTTTCAACAAGACATGGACTGCCAAGCAACGTTCCCTCTAAGGTGCGTGCCTGCGCAATTGCGCACTGCTCAAGCGTCCGCTGCGCACAGCAAATATATGCCGCGCACCAAATCAAATCCCATCTGAATTCTAAACAAAATAAACACATTTATTCTATGTAATTTTGCAATGCAACTCTGAGTGACAGTGACAACAAGCGGCCCTAACAGTGTTCGTCAACACCATTCAATTGAACACCGTTCAATTAATGTAACGTCTATCGAGATGCTTCGAGGACAGGAATTATATTGATCACTTTATTGAGCAAAACTGTTTATATTCGGACATAACCACACCAAAAACATGAGTAAAACACTTCTATCTCGAAAAACTAGTCATTTTCTGCCGTACAAACCAGGCCAAAACCAACTTGTCATCTGTCACCAACACGCATAGCACTAAGCCACTGGTGCGTTTATGGCCACACAAAAAGTCGGACAACTAAAACACCACACAAAGTTACACTATGACTCCTCAGTCATACGTGTGCTTATTTTACTGTCATTTATTATTAATGTTAATTTCTTTATATTAGTCATGGAATGCTGTTACACACACTATGTTGAAGTATTAATTATTATTATTATTTTTATTATTATTTATCTTACGGTATATATCAAAAATAATATTGAGCAAAATTGTATTGAAATATTGTCGATGTGGCCCTCCAGCAGTGCTCGGGTTGCTCATGCGGCCCCCGGTAAAAATTAATTGCCCACCCCTGTGGTAGAGGTTTACCCAAAGAGCTTTGCACGAGCCCACCTATTTTATTCAGTTTTAGTCCAAAGTTATAGTCAATAAGTTACGTCTTTTTCTCTATACTTTTGTTGTGGGGCAGCCTGGCTTATACATGCACATGCATGAAAAAAAAATCCTCCACTGTTGCCATTTCTAATACAAAGTAGCAAATAGTTCCAACTTATCTGTCAGTAGACTCTGTATGCAACCGCTAAAAACTACAACACGGCTTCATTAGTGTAGATGCAGTCCAAGGGGGCTTGGCCCCAAGTAGATCAAGTTGCGGCCGCAAACATTGTAAGGGACTGCTCACAGTGGTGGCAACAACGCAAGAGAAGTAATTTGTAACGTGATCCAAAATGGTTAATACAACAAATGAAAGTAAGATATATTTAGCTTATCCAAACTTTGACGAAATATTGTTAATAAACAGTTTATGGTTGTTATTATTTCGGTTGTTTGTATGCAATGAACCAAAAAATGTTTGTACCGGTAATTGCTTACCTAAAAATACAGCAACTACAATTAGGATACATATTTAATAACGTATGATTTATAAACGCTAAAAAACTACAAAACTATACAAATATTTGTGATTTAACAAAGTAATTATACTTCAAGACAGAAGGATTTAGGGCTCACTTTGAAAGCAACATAGATTAATGGTTTGATGTGTGGTTTTATTTTGGCTGTCCACTGTGTTATGTTTGGGTCGCATATCTTTGCAGTAGTCATTTCCCCAAGATGCAGAAGGACATCAGGAAGCAGTGTGCTGATAAGATGAAGATTTAAGATTAGGCAAGAAATATATAAGGTAACGTGCCAATGGCACAGAAAGTTACAGCAAAGCTTAAGAATGAACTATCACAGGAGTAGTAACAAGTAGCTCGCAACATAAACATAAATGAAGGAATCAAGAAACGTGTAGCGAGCAAGACTGCCAGGCAAAGTGTGGTGTCAGGCAGGCTTGTGGTTAGTGTCCCACCTGAGATCGGTAGGTTGTGAGTTCAAGCCCCGGCTGAGTCATACCAAAGACTATAAAAATGGGACCCATTACCTCCCTGCTTGGCACTCAGCATCAAGGGTTGGAATTGGGGGTTAAATCACCAAAATGATTCCCGAGCACGGCCACGGCTGCTGCTCACTGCTCCCCTCCCAGGGGAGGGGTCAAATGCAGAGAGTAATTTCACCATACCTAGTGGCACCTTAACTTTAATCAGAGCGGGTGCAGGAAATCAGCACCATTGGCAACCAGAAAAACTAAAGATAGCGCTGAAACAGAAACAGACAGTAAACTAAAGTTAATATTAACAAACTAAACATCACAAACATGACCCGGGCAACGGACCATGCCACGCTGTGTCTTATCTGACATGAAATAAGGTGGACGTGTTTATTTCTGCAAGACTCACTTTTTGTTGTCTATTGTGTTTGGAGTTGCCATACATGGCCCAAGACAAACTTTATACTTGTTCTATATAAAGTGTCACCGTTAAGCACATACCGTAATTTCCGGACTATAAGCCGCACCTGACTATAAGCCGCACCAGCTAAATTTAGGGGAAAATACAGATTGCTCCATATATAAGCCGCACCCGACTATAAGCCGCAGGGTTTTGATGTGTAATTACCGTAGTATATAGGGGTTCCTGCTACCACGGAGGGGATTGTCGGGACAGAGATGACTGTTTGGGAACGCAAAGCGTCTCATTTATTAACAATAAATCTTTCAATCATTCAATCAAACTTTCACATCTTTGACATGGCGAACAGCATTCGTGCAGAGTACAAATAATACAACGGTGCAAAGTAATACAAAGTGCTCGCCTGTACATTATCAAAATAACCAGCCTACCGGTATATGAAAAGTCAGTCTTTAATCATTGTGTCATCGTCTTCCTCCTGCGTACTAAAACCACCGAAATCCTCTTCGTCGGTGTCGGAGAAGAACAGGCCGTAAATAAGCCGCACCCGTGTATAAGCCGCAGGGACCAGAACGAGGGGAAAAAGTAGCGGCTTATAGTCCGGAAATTACGGTATATGTATATATAGATATATTCAAACTGCTTGGCGGTAAGCTGTGGAGGCTTAATGCTGAACATTTATTCACGTATTGTATTAGTCATGCATAGATGCAATTTGCATGCATTACAGTAAGGCTTTGTCGGTATACCAGAAAAAGAAGCAACCAGTCTTTGTTTTAATGTGGTTTGTGTGGTGTCTTGGAAAGGATGTTGTTAATCACTTCCATTTTGGAAACATGCACTTATAAATATTTAATAACAAACTATTATTGTTTGATGTAGTATTTTAAATATATCTCTTAATTGTGTGTGTTCACAATTCAGTTCATTGCTGCTTGTTTGAGGAGTAAATTTTTTAAAAAGTCAAACTTGCACACTTGTTTTTTATAATTTGTGGTTGTACAAAATATGAATTAAATTCAATTCAAGTTTGATGAAAAAAGTATAAAAAATTATTTCACACTAATAAAAAAAAGTGTCAACAAATGGCATCTAGATGGGCTACAAATAAAATTAAAGTCTGGGTACATGTATTTATATAGTTCATTTCTAAAACAGACTGTCAAAAGTGCTGTACAGATTAAAACAGAAAGGTAAAATATTATAAATAATAATACTAATCAAAATCACAATAAGCACAGAACATTATTTATATAAAACACAGTTGAAAATGGATATAAAGAAATAAATAAAAAATGTCCATACATATGTCCAACTCATCTTGTGTTAAACACCACTTCAAATACATGAGTTTTTAAAGAAGATTAAAAAGTATCTAGAGATGTTGCTGCTCTGAGATTAACAGAGAGAGCACTTAAAAGTTTAGGGCCTGCTACTGCAAAAGCTCTGTTTCCTCTAGTCTTTAGTTTTGACCTTGGGCATTCTAAAAAGCACTGGTCGGATGACCTTAGAGCTCTGACCGGAGTGTGCAGAATAAGTAGGTCATATATATACTGTGGAGCCAGTCAATGTAAAGAGTTAAAAAATCTTGAACTGAATTCTAAAAACAACAGGCAGGCAATGGAGAGAAACCAGTACAGTGGTGATGTGGTCATGTTTCCTTGTTCACATAAAACAGAAAGGTAAAATATTACAAACATAATAATAAAAATCACAATAAGCACAGAACATTCCTTATATATAAAACACAGTCAAAATGCATACAAATAGCGAGAAAAAATTAAAGGTAAAATATTAAAAATAATAAAAATCACAATAAATACAGGTTTTTGGACAAGTTGTAAGCAGCAACTGCAAGACTGGTTAATGCCAATGTACAGAGAATTAGAGTAGTCCAAGCGGGATGTTCAAATCAAATCAAATCAAATCAAATCAAATCAACTTTATTTATAAAGCACATTTAAAATTTACCACAGGGGTAGCCAAAGTGCTGTACAATGGGCAGGTTAAAAATAATACGAGAACCGAGCAAACACAACACAACACAAACAGAACACGATAAAAAAATAAAATATAAAAACATAAAAACATAAAAACGGGTTCACAGCAGGTGTATTATGGGGCGCCATTGCAGGATGGGTATCACTCAGTGTTAAAAGCCATGGAATAAAAGTATGTTTTTAAGAGAGATTTAAAAACAGGAAGAGAGGAGGCTTGTCTAACACTAAGAGGTAGGTCGTTCCAGAGCTTGGGAGCAGCAGCGGCGAAAGCTCTGTCACCTCTAAGCTTCAGCCTTGTGTCCGGGACCGTCAGTAGCAGCTGATCGGCTGATCTTAGGGATCGGGTGGGGCAGTAAGGCTGAAGGAGGTCGGAGAGATATGTTGGCGCGAGGTTGTTTAGACATTTAAAAACAAATAAAAGGAGTTTAAAATTGATTCTGTAACGCACAGGGAGCCAGTGAAGGGACGCTAATATAGGGGTGATGTGCTCACGTCTGCTGAGCGGCGGCACTTGAAAGGAGCGATCGTGTCCAGTGTTTGTAAACAAATAGAGTTGAACCCAGAAACCAACTCTTCAGTATTCAAACATACAGAGGCTGCAGAATTATCCTCACAAAGAGTCGAAAACATTGAGGAGAACAGAGCAGGAGACGAAGAATTAAACATGCGAGAGCGTTGAGGAGGAGCGCACAATTTAACCGGACATTGAGTGGGAATATCAAACAGGATCGGCATATGATCAGAGAACACAGCGTCGCAAATGTCCAAATTAAAAACACACAAACCATACGAGAGCACTAAATCGAGTGTATGCCCGCGTTCATGTGTGGAACCACATACAGATTGTACGAAGTTAAAAGAGTCAATTACATTCAGGAAGCTCCTGGGAAGCGACTCGTCTGGACAGCAGGTGTGAATATTAAAATCACCCACAATAAGGACACGATCATATTTGGGCAGGATTTCAGCCAGAAATTCAGAAAAGTCAGTTATAAAGTCTTTGTGGTACTTGGGTGGTCGGTAGACGACAGCACACAGGACGACATCAGAAAGACCCAGTTCAAACATGCACGGTTCGAAGCTTGAAAAGGAAGATTGCACGCGGATCTGACGGCATTTAAAGTCATTTTTAAAAACGACTGCTAATCCTCCTCCTTTTCGGCCGGACGACCGCGGAGAATTAAAGTAGGAACACTCCGGAAGCAGAAGTTCATTAAGAGGGGCGGACTCACCGGCTCTCAGCCATGTTTCCGTCACACAGAGGATGTCCAGTCCGCGGGAAGTGAAGAAATCTTTCAGGATAAAAGTTTTGTTTGTCAAGGATCTTGCGTTCACAAGACCGAACCTGACGGGGGCCAGCACGTCCAAGGCCGCAGCTAATCCAGGTGGGGCCCGACACACAGCCCGCAGGTGGCGGGAATCCACCCCGCGCCTCCGGGGGCGGAGACAGCAGGAGCGACGGCGGCAAACCTCTTCCTCCAAACCAACGATAGGAACAAGCCAGGAACCGATGGGATCCAGCGAGCGTGGGTGCAGGAGGAGACCGGATACTGCACCATTCCTCCTTCGGGAAGCCATGGGAAGCCGGGCCAGGAGTGCCCTAACTTTCACCACCTGGCCGCCACGTTTACCGTGGCGCCGGAGACGCTTCCGCCGGGGGAGAGGAGCCAGGGGGCGGGAAAGGAAGGCAGGAATCCGGCCAGGTGAAAAAGATGACAGGGACGTCAAAAAAACAACGTCAAAGTTGATCATATCAGTGGGAGAGGGGCAAAGATCCAACAGTGTTTGGCGGTCATACACAAGCAGTGAACTGACAGAGACGAAAATAGACGCAAACAACACAAAAACGAACAGAGCTGACAGCGAGAGACGGCGGGCATGCACGACTGTTTCTAACTGGCTTATGGGCAGGTAAGATGTGACCTTCTGAAGTAGACAGTTTTCAACACTGAACTTATTTGCCTGTCAAGTTTTAAAAAGATATCAATAAAAACACCAATACTTCTTGCATAAGGGTAGTAGGACTGTAGTGGACCAAGGGCACTGTTCAGGCCAAAAAAGAGATCAGGCTTGCCAAAAATGATGATCTGAGTTTTTTCGTCATTTAAATTGAGAAAATTAATAGACATCCAGTCTTTTACTTCTTGTAGACACTAAAGTAGAGCTTCAGGCGAGTCGGTTTTGGAATTAGAATGTAAATAGATCGGCACATCATCTGCAAAGTAATGAAAGGAGATTTTATGTTTCTTAAAAGATGAGCCCTACGGCAATATGTCCCCTTCGATTTTCTTCAATTGACATACTAACTTCATGTGGTTTATTCTGTACATATTTAGCATCATCTACAACAAAACCTGTGAATTTGGACTAATTTTATTCATCACAAAAAAAGTTATTAGGCGATACATGATTTCAGCCTACTTTTTTTCTTTTTTGCAATATTGTTTTCATGTGATGCTCAACCTATAAAACAATGAAAATGTTATTGTAACATAAAAAAGATAGATCTTGTAGAAAAATACACTTTAATATAGTTAGAACATTGACAATGCCTCTCAAAAGTATTTAACAATAGTCATACAAACAACTGTTACTTGCAATTTATTTTTGGGCAACAACACAAGCGAAAGATAAATCAATCAATCAATCAATCAATGTTTATTTATATAGCCCTAAATCACAAGTGTCTCAAAGGGCTTTACAAGCCACAACGACATCCTCGGTACAGAGCCCACATACGGGCAAGGAAAACTCACCCCAGTGGGACGTCAATGTGAATGACTATGAGAAACCTTGGAGAGGACCGCATATGTGGGTAACCCCCCCCCCCCCCCCCCCCTCTAGGGGAGACCGAAAGCAATGGATGTCGAGTGGGTCTGACATAATATTGTGAAAGTCCAACACATCAGCGAAAGTCCAGTCCATGGTGGGGCCAGCAGGAACCATCCCGAGCGGAGACGGGTCAGCTGCGTAGAGATGTCCCCATCCGATGAACAGGCTAGCGGTCCACCCCGGAGCAGAGTAGAAAAGAAAAGAAAAGAAACGGCAGATCAACTGGTCTAAAAAGGGAGTCTATTTAAAGGCTAGAGTATACAAATGAGTTTTAAGATGAGACTTAAATGCTTCTACCGAGGTAGCATCTCTAACTTTTACCGGGAGGGCATTCCATAATATTGGAGCCCGAATAGAAAACGCTCTATAGCCCGCAGACTTTTTTTGGGCTCTGGGAATCACTAATAAGCCGGAGTTCTTTGAACGCAGATTTGTTGCCGGGACATATGGTACAATACAATCGGCAAGATAGGCAGGAGCTTGACCGTGTAGTATTTTATACGTAAGTAGTAAAACCTTAAAGTCGCATCTTAGGTGCACAGGAAGCCAGTGCAAGTGAGCCAGTATAGGCGTAATATGATCAAACTTTCTTGTTTTTGTCAAAAGTCTAGCAGCCGCATTTTGTACCATCTGTAATCTTTTAATGCTAGACATAGGGAGGCCCGAAAATAAAACGTTACAGTAATCGAGACGAGACGTAACGAACGCATGGATAATGATCTCAGCATTGTTAGTGGACAAAATTGAACGAATTTTAGCGATATTACGGAGATGAAAGAAGGCCGTTTTAGTAACACTCTTAATGTGTGACTCAAACGAGAGAGTTGGGTCGAAGATACTACCTAGATTCTTTACCGAGTCGCCTTATTTAATTGTTTGGTTGTCAAATGTTAAGGTGGTATTATTAAATAGATGTCGGTGTTGAGCAGGACCGATAATCAGCATTTCCGTTTTCTTAGCGTTGAGTTGCAAAAAGTTAGCGGACATCCATTGTTCAATTTCATTAAGACACGCCTCCAGCTGACTACAATCCGGCGTGTTGGTCAGCTTTAGGGGCATGTAGAGTTGGGTGTCATCCGCATAACAGTGAAAGCTAACACCGTATTTGCGTATGATGTCACCTAGCGGCAGCATGTAAATACTAAAGAGTGCAGGGCCAAGAACCGAACCCTGGGGAACTCCGCACGTTACCTTAACATAGTCCGAGGTCACATTGTTATGGGAGACACACTGCATCCTGTCAGTAAGATAAGAGTTAAACCAAGACAAGGCTAAGTCTGACATCCCAATACGCGTTTTGATACGCTCTAATAAAATATTATGATCAACAGTATCGAAAGCGGCGCTAAGATCAAGAAGCAGCAACATAGATAACGCATCAGAATCCATCGTTAGCAATAGATCATTAGTCATTTTTGCGAGGGCTGTCTCCGTAGAGTGATTTGCCCTGAAACCGGATTGAAAAGGTTCACAGAGATTGTTATACGCTAAGTGTTCATTTAGCTGCTGTGCGACAATTTTTTCGAGGATTTTTGAGATAAACGGAAGGTGGGACACCGGCCGGTAGTTCACCATGAGGTCAGGATCGAGGTTAGGTCTTTTGAGTAGAGGATGAATAACCGCTTTTTTGAATGCTAGGGGAACAGTACCAGTGGAAAGTGAGAAGTTTATAATATTTAACACTGATGGACCTAATAAAACAAAAAGCTCCTTGATAAGTTTCCCAGGAATTGGGTCAAGTAAACATGTTGTTTGTTTTGTCCCTTTTACACATTTTAACAATTCCTCCAATGTTATTTCATCAAAGAGGGAGAAACTATTTTGGAGGGCAGTGTCCGTCGTATATATAGTCGTATCTGTGTTAATAGAACCCAGTTGTAGCTGAGATGCATTGTCTTTAATCTCTTTTCTAATTACTTCAATTTTCTTATTAAAGAAATTCATAAAGTCATCTGCTGAGTGGGTGGAGCTACTGGGAGGAGTCCCTTGTTGGGTTAGCGATGCTACTGTATTAAACAAAAATGTAGGATCATTTTTGTTTAGGTGAATGAGATTTGAGTAGTATTTAGCTTTAGCTGAGGTAAGCATGCGTTTATAAGTTATTAAACTATCACTCCATGCTTGATGGAAAACCTCAAGTTTAGTCGCACGCCATTTGCGTTCCAGCTTTCTACATGATAATTTCTGGGCTTTAGTTTCTTCTGTAAACCATGGGGTACGCCTTTTAGGGGCCCTTTTTAGCTTTAGCGGTGCTACACTATCAATGGTGTCGCGCAGGGCGTCGTTAAAGTTGTTAGTGAGGTTATCAATAGAGCCCACATAATTTGGGAATGGTGCCATTACCGAAGGCAGTAGGTCAGTAAGAGTCGTCGTTGTGGCAGCATTAATGTTGCGGCTGCTATAGTAGTTATTATTATTATTAGTTTGTTGACAATGAGTCAGAACTTCGAATTTTATAAGGTAATGATCGGACATTACTTTAGTGTACGGGAGTATCGTAACTTTGGAGGTGGTGACACCCCTGACGAGCACTAGATCTATCGTATTACCGTTGCGAAGCGTGGGTTCATTTATTATTTGTGTAAGACCACAGCTATCAATTATAGTCTGGAGCGCCACGCATGGAGGGTCCGATGGGGTATTCATATGGATGTTAAAGTCTCCCATTATGATTATATTGTCGGCGTGCGTCACTAGATCAGCAACGAACTCTGAAAATTCATTGATAAAGTCCAAATAGGGCCCTGGGGGGCGGTAGATGACAGCCAGGTGTATAGGCAGCGGTGTGACAAACCTCACAGTAAGCACCTCAAACGAGTTATATTTATTATTTAGGTCCGAGGTAAGGCTAAAGTTTTTGTTGTATATTAGTGCAACACCCCCACCCCTTTTAATGGGACGGGCAATATGCGTTCCCATATAGCCAGGAGGAGACGCCTCACCCAGCGCAAAAAATTCGTCTGGTTTGAGCCAGGTCTCGGCTAGACCAACGACATCAAGATTGTTGTCTCTAATGACTTCATTAACTAATAACGTTTTGGAAGACAATGACCTTATGTTTAAAAAGCCCATATTATAGGTGGTGGGCTGTTTTGAGGAGTTTTTGTTGAAAGTATCCGTAGTAGCAATATTAATAATGTTACGTTTATTATGCGTAGTGCACTTTAAATAATTTCGACCATATCTAGGAATTGATATGACAGGAATTTTTAGATTGTTTGCCACCTCAGTAAAATGCATGTCCACCTCTGACGCAGAAAAAACATTATGTGAGTTGTATATTATTCTAAGAGAATTGCTATGTGTGCAGGGATTATCCAGCCTGGCCCTGGCTAGTTCTAGCTTAACAGACTCCTTATTAGCGCTTCTTTGTGGATTAGCATTTAGCTTTTTCGTTAGCCCCGCTAACAACAACGCCTTTAGCTTTGTTGTTAGCCCCGCCCGACACCCCCGCTTCTGCTTCCGAGCGCACCGCTTACGTCTCTTTCGTTGACGGTCTGCGCTGGTAGTGGACGCCGCTGCTTCAAAGGCCACTGCTGGATGTAGCTCGCAAAGAATTCCCAAGCTAGCGAGTAGGTCCACCGTACACGCATCGTTCAGCCCAAAATGGCCCGATCTCTCCACATCCAGAATCGTAAGTCGGTCGTAAGTGATCACGGAGTGAACACGCTGTGAGCCAGCCATGAAATTTACTGAATTGAGGGGTATTTTTGCCAAATCGGTCTACACTTCCAGGAGCGCTCGCAAGAAGCTGCCGCCATGAAGCGCCGCCATCTTGGAAAAAAGATACTAAAAATAAATAAGAACAACAAACACTTCGGCACAAAAGTTTAACAAACTATACATATTACTAGGAACTAGGGCTGTCAAAATAACTAGCTAATCATGTGATTAATCAGAAAATATATCAGTTCGGTTCCGGTTCACCGTGCGTGACTGCTCGCCGTCTGTTCGCTGTTGCGAAAAAGGCTAAGTATCGCTCTATCTGTGTGCTTTTAATTGTTCTACAGCTTTCTTTATCACTTCTCAAACATATTTAGTGGTACTATTTAACTTGCAAATCACCCGATCTCTGTCCCACCACCCTTTCTTCAGCTAGCTAGCTGCTAAGCTAGCACGGAGAAAGGCAGCGCCGGTCAGAAGGTAAGTAGGAAGCTACTCCCGCAGACCGCGACCACTTCCCTGAGGACAGCAGGAACTTCACTCAGTGACAGAAAACACCGTAAGTAATGGCTTCCTGCGCGTCTTGCACCTTACTCACGAAGAGGTTGGCTCTGCTAGAGGGCCGTGTCTGCCAGTTAGAGCAGAGTAATGTCGTAACTTTAGATGTTGCGGACACATCTGCTAGCGTTAGCTGTAGCGAGCTAACTAGCCCAGCTTGTAGCAGTCCTAAGCGGCCTACAAGCTACGGTGTACCGGTTGAGGCGCATAATAGATTTAGCTCTTTAGCTAGTCCTACACCCCAGTCTACCGGGCACCACACCTTAGTCATAGGGGACTCCATCACCTGAAACATAAACTTAGCAAACCAGCCACAATAAAGTGTATCCCCAGGGCCAGAGCACCTGACATTGAAGCTAATGTTAGGGAGCTAACTCGCAACAGGCCTAGTAAACACGTACGACAGGCTAATCGCACCACTAATTATGCAAATATAGTTGTACACGTTGGCTCCAATGACACTAGAATGAGACAGTCAGAGATTACAAAGAGAAACATAGCCAGGACTTGTGATCTTGCCAGAGAGATGTCCAGGCATCGAGTAATTGTCTCTGGCCCCCTGCGTGCGAGAGGCAATGATGAGTGATATAGCAGATTAGTCTCGCTTAACAAGTGGCTGTCTATCTTCTGTAGGCAACAGGGACTAACGTTTATTGATAACTGGCCCTCTTTCTGGGGCAAACCAGGCTTGCTGATGAGAGACGGCCTTCACCCTAACCAGGAAGGCGCCATCATCCTGTCTAGAAACATAGACTACTATTTAAGTCTCACTTGACTGACTACACTAGAGCAAGCCCGGTCACACGCAATTACAATGTCTGTTAGTCCGAGTGAGGAGTCAGTTAAGCTAGAACTAGCCAGCGCCAGGCTGGATAATCCATGTACGCATAGCAATTCTCTTAGAATAATACACAATTCACATAATGTTTTTTCTGTTGTGTCTGTGTCAGAGGTGGACATGCATTCTACTGAGGTGGCAAATTATGATATGTCCAGTCTATTGCAGCACCAAGCAAACAATCGGAAATTTCCCGTCATATCAATTCCTAGATATGGTCGAAACTATTTAAAGTGCACTACGCATAATAAACGCAACATTGTTAATATTGCTACTACGGATAATCTTAACAAAAATTCGTCAAAACAGCCCAATACCTATAATATGGCCTTTTTAAACATAAGATCATTGTCTCCCAAGGCGTTATTAGTTAATGAGGTCATTAGAGACAACAATCTTAACGTCATTGGTCTTAGCGAAACCTGGCTCAAACCAGACAAATTTTTTGCGCTCAATAAGGCATCTCCTCCTAACTATACGAATGCGCATGTTGCCCGTCCTCTTAAAAGGGGAGGGGGTGTCGCACTAATATACAATGAAAATTTCAACCTTACCCCTAACCTAACCCTTGTGTGGTGTTCATGTTGTTGTTACTCAGCCAGTGTTCGTGGGTCTGATGGACCCGGTTTCATTTTGTGGCTTTTAATGCCTCACAATCAAACACTTTTATGTTAAAATACTGACTTATCCCAAGAAACATCTGTAATGAAGTGCTTCGAGAGGCTGGTAAAGGAATACATTGTCTCCAGACTTCCCCCCACATTCGACCCATACCAGTTTGCTTATCGCCCTAACCGCTCCACAGAGGATGCCATCTCCTCTGCACTCCACCTGAGCTTAGCACATCTGGAAGGAAAGAACACACACGTGTGGATGTTGTTTTTGGACTTCAACTCGGCATTCAACACCATCATGGGGCGGCATGGCGTAATGGGTAGAGCGGCCTTGCCAGAAACCTGAGGGTTGCAGGTTCGCTCCCCGCCTCTTACCATCCAAAAATCGCTGCCGTTGTGTCCTTGGGCAGGACACTTCACCCTTGCCCCCGGTGCCGCTCACACCGGAGAATGAATGATGAATGAATGAGTTGTAAAAATGAATGATGGGTTCTCACTTCTCTGTGAAGCGCTTTGAGTGTCTAGAAAAGCGCTATATAAATCTAATCCATTATTATTATTATTATTATCATCCCGCAGCACTTGGTGAGCAAACTGGCTCCCCTTGGATTCAGTACCCCCCTATGCAACTGGCTGCTTGACTTCCTCACAGTCTGTGAGAGTGTGCAACAACACCTCCAGTGCCATCTCCCTGAGCACCGGCTCCCCCCAGGGCTGCGTCCTGAGTTCACGTTGATGACCCATGACTGCTGCGCCAGGTCCACTACTAACCACATTGTGAAGTATGCGGACGACACGACAGTAGTGGGCCTCATCCGTGACAACAACGACATGGACTACAGGGAGGAGGTGAAACATCTGGTTGACTGGTGCAGAACCAACAACCTGGTCCTGAACGTCGACAAGACCAAGGAGATCATTTTCGACTTCAAGAAGCACCAGTCCAGCCACGCTCCACTCTACATCAACGGCACAGCGGTGGAGATAGTAAGCAGCACCAAGTTCCTGGGGGTGCAGATAACTGACAATATGACCTGGTCCCTACACATCATCTCTTGTAAAAAGAGCTCAGCAGCGCATGCACTTTTTACGTGGGATGAAAAGAGCACAGCTCCCTCCCCCCATTCTCACCACATTCTACAGAGACACTATAGAGAGCCTACTGAACAATTGCATCTCTGTCTGGACTGGAGCCTGCAATGCCTCAGACTGGAAGTCTCTGCAGAGAGTGGTGAGGACAGCGGAAAAGATCATCAGGACTCCTCTTCCTCCTATCCAGGAGATTGCAAAAAGCCGCTGCCTGACCAGGGCTCAGAAAATCTGCAGAGACTCCTCCCACCCCCACTAAGGACTGTTTTCACTGCTGGACTCTAGAAAGAGGTCCGCAGCTTCCGTAGCAGAACCTCCAGGTTCTGTAACAGCTTCTTCCCTCAGGCCGTAAGACTCTTGAACGCATCATAATAATCTCCTCAACTCCCCCCAAAAATGGATGAACTCGCTAGAATATAAAGACAATATAACATACATCCATAAACGTAGATGCATATGCAAAAGTGCAATATATTTATCTTTACAGTAATCTATTTATTTATATTTGCACCTAATTGCTTTTTTATCCTGCACTGCCAACCAGCTAATGCAACAAAATTGTGTTCTTATCTGTACTGTAAAGTTCAAATTTGAACGACAATAAAAAGTAAGTCTAAGTCTAAGACCCACAATCACTGGCTGAGTAACGACAACATGAACGTTGCATGGAAATTTCTCTGCCAGTTTCTGCATCCCACAGTGATTCTTCTTTTGTGTTTCTGCACCTGTGGTTCCCACACAAGGTTGCAACATTGTTTGTCAACACTGTCTGTGCTCCTTTTGTTGCACATTTGACCCTCTGATGTTCTGTGTACCTACACTCTGTCCTCCTCCTGTCTGTGTGTGTGTGTGTGTGTGTGTGTGTGTGTGTGTGTGCGTGTGTGTGTGCGTGCGTGTGTGTGTGTGTGGTACACATAACATAAATTTCCACACTTCTATTAGCCCCGGGTCCAGTGGACCCCGAACATCTTATATGTAATAGAAATGTGTAGGGGGGTGTATGGTGTGTGTTCATTAAATATGTATTCTGATATATGTTTTTCACAGAAAATGAGCCAAAGCCAGTGAGTCTCAGTTTGAAAAATTAATTAATTGTATCATTTTTCTTTTAATAAAAATCGAAAACGGGTCCCACAGACCCGAACACCACACAAGGGCTAAATAATAAATATAAATCGTTTGAGGTGCTTACTATGAGGTCTGTCACACCGCTACCTCTCGACCTGGCTGTTATCTACCACCCCCCTGGGCCCTATTCGGACTTTATCAGTGAATTCTCCGAGTTTGTTGCTGATCTAGTGACGCACGCTGACAATATAATCATAATGGGGGACTTTAATATCCATATGAATACCCCACCCTCAGTGCGTGGCGCTCCAAACCATAATTGATAGCTGTGGTCTTACACAAATAATACATGAACCCACACATCGCAACGGTAATACAATAGATCTAGTGCTTGTCAGGGGTGTCACCACCTCCAAAGTTATGATACTTCCATATACTAAAGTAATGTCCGATCATTACCTTATAAAATTTGAAGTTTTGACTCATTGTCAACAAGCTAATAATAATAATAACTGCTATAGCGGCCGCAACATTAATGCTGCCACAACGATGACTCTTGCTGACCTACTGCCTTCGGTAATGGCACCATTCCCAAATGATGTCGGCTCTATTGATAACCTCACTAACAACTTTGACGATGCCTTGCGCGAAATTATTGATAGTATAGCACCGCTAAAGCAAAAAAGGGCCCCTAAAAGGCGCAGCCTATGGTTTACAGAAGAAATTAGAGCTCATAAATTATCATGTAGAAAGCTGGAACGCAAATGGCGCGCGACTAAACTTGAGGTTTTCCATCAAGCATGGAGTGATAGTTTAATAACTTATAAACGCATGCTTACCTTAGCTAAAGCTAAATACTACTACGCCATCTCCTCACTACCACCTCTAAACCCATGTCATGCTGATGATCTTGTAAGCAACTTTAATTCCAAAATTGTGAATATCATAGATATCATTGCACCTGTTACAGTTAAAACGATTTCTGGCAAGCAAAAGGCACCCTGGAGAAAATCTGCTGCTGTAACAGCCCAGAGAAGAGAGTGCAGGAAGGCTGAACGAATCTGGCGGAATACAAAACTTCATATTCACCATGACATCTATAAAGAGAGCCTCCAGGCCTACAATTTAGTCTTAAAAAGTGCTAGAGAAACATTCTTCTCCAATATCATAAACAGCAACACAAATAAGGCCAAAACCCTATTCACAATCGTTGACAGACTGACTAAACCCCCAACACAAATACCAGCCGAACTCCATTCCACGCAGAAATGCAATGACTTTGCATTCTTTTATACTGATAAAATTGAAGGCATCAGACGCACCATCAATATCTCAAGTAAAAAAGTTGGATCACCACCCCATTTAGGCAAAAGTAACACAGCAATGATGGCAAGCTTTAATGCCATAGACTCTAAAACTCTAGTGGAAACGGTGACAGCTCTAAAGTCATCCACCTGCTGCCTTGATGTTTTACCTACCAACTTCTTTAAGAATGTTTTTGACTGCCTATCAACAGACATCTTGCAAATAGTTAATAATTCTATTAAATCGGGCAATTTCCCGAAGGCTTTCAAAACTGCAGTCATTAAACCTCTTCTAAAAAAGCAGAGCCTAGATGCCTCTGTTATCAACAACTACAGACCAATTTCAAATCTACCATTCATAAGTAAAATAATTGAGAAAGTTGTCCTCCAACAACTAAATCACTTCTTGGCTTCTACTGGCTGCCACAACAACTTCCAGTCAGGATTTCGACCTCTTCATAGCACAGAGACGGCCCTTCTTAAAGTTATAAATGACATCCGTCTAAACACAGACTCTGGCAAAACTTCAGTATTAATGCTTTTGGACCTCAGTGCTGCATTTGACACTGTCGACCACTCAATACTTTTGGACAGGTTGGAAAACTGGGTGGGGATCTCAGGCACAGTTTTAAGCTGGTTCAAGTCATATCTACAAGATAGGAACTATTTTGTTTCCATTGGTGACTTTGTATCAGAACCAACCAACGTAACGTGTGGAGTCCCCCAAGGTTCAATCTTGGGGCCGACTTTATTTAACATCTATATGCTCCCACTAGGACAAATCATGCAAAATAATAACATTGACCATCATTGCTATGCCGATGACACCCAAATCTATGTAGCGCTATCACCAAATGACTATCGCCCCATAGATCTTCTGTGCCAGTGCATTGAGCAAGTCAAACACTGGATGTGCCAAAATTTCCTACAACTAAATGAAGATAAAACTGAGATAATTGTTTTTGGTGCTAAAAAAGAAAGGTTTAAAGTCATCCAACACCTTAAATCACTGTCCCTGAAAACCTCAAATAAAGCCAGAAATCTTGGGGTTATTTTAGATTCTGATTTACATTTCGACAGTCACATCAAATCAGTAACAAAATCGGCCTACTATCACCTCAAAAATGTAAAAAGACTTAGAGGGCTCATGTCAGCTCAAGACTTAGAAAAACTTGTACATGCTTTTATTACCAGTAGGCTAGACTATTGTAATGGTCTCCTTGCAGGTCTTCCCAAAAAAACTGTCAGGCAGCTACAGCTTGTTCAGAACGCTGCTGCTAGAGTTCTAACAAAGACCAAAAAATGTGAGCACATTACACCAATTCTTAAACCCTTACATTGGCTCCCTGTACATCAGAGAATAGATTTCAAAATCCTCCTGCTCACATATAAATCACTACATGGTCTAGGGCCCAAGTATATCACTGATATGCTCCCACTATATACGCCCTCTAGATCACTAAGATCTTCTGAGACCAATCTGTTAGCGGTTCCAAGAGTAAACTCAAATCAAGGGAGATCATCATTCAGTCACTATGCAACACATAGCTGGAATAAACTTCCTGAAGATGTCAGACTCTCCCCAACTCTCACTACTTTTAAAACTAGACTGAAGACTTTTATGTTCACCTTAGCTTTCAGCTAAATCTTTTAATCTTTTAACTTTTAACGTCTGCACTGTTTTTATTTTTATTGTCTGCATTTTAATTTTGCTTTTATTTTCTTTCATTTCACTTTGTTGTCTGTGAAGCACTTTGAGTCTGCCTTGTGTATGAAAAGCGCTATACAAATAAAGTTGCCTTGCCTTGCCTTATTCAAATCTCATCCGCCTCAACAAAAACGATCCTAAATTTCTGTTTAGTACAGTAGCATCGCTAACCCAACAAGGGACTCCTCCCAGTAGCTCCACCCATTCGGCAGATGACTTTATGAATTTCTTTAATAAGAAAATTGAACTCATTAGAAAGGAGATTAAAGACAACGCATCCCAGCTACAACTGGGTTCTATTAACACAAATACGACTGTATATACGACGGATACCGCCCTCCAAAATAGTCTCTCTATTTTTGATGAAATAACATTAGAGGAATTATTACAGCGTGTAAGTGGGATAAAACAAACAACATGTTTACTTGACCCACTTCCTGGGAAACTTATCAAGGAACTGTTTGTATTATTAGGTCCATCAGTATTAAATATTATAAACGTATCACTTTCCTCCGGCACTGTTCCCCTAGCATTCAAAAAAGCGGTTATTCATCCTCTGCTCAAAAGACCTAACCTCGATCCTGACCTCATGGTAAACTACCGACCGGTCTCCCACCTTCCGTTTATTTCCAAAATTCTCGAAAAAATTGTTGCACAGCAGCTAAATGAACACTTAGTGACTAACAATCTCTGTGAACCTTTTCAATCCGGTTTCAGGGCAAATCACTCTACGGAGACAGCCCTCGCAAAAATGACTAATGATCTATTGCTAACAATGGATTCTGATGCGTCATCTATGTTGCTGCTTCTTGATCTTAGCGCCGCTTTCGATACCGTCGATCATAATATTTTATTAGACCGTATCAAAACACGTATTGGTATGTCAGACTTAGCCTTGTTTTGGTTTAACTCTTATCTTACTGACAGGATGCAGTGCGTCTCCCATAACAATGTGACCTCGGACTATGTCAAGGTAACGTGCGGAGTTCCCCAGGGTTCGGTTCTTGGCCCTGCAGTCTTTAGTATTTACATGCTGCCGCTGGGTGACATCATACGCAAATATGGTGTTAGCTTTCATTGTTATGCTGATGACACCCAACTCTACATGCCCCTAAAGCTGACCAACACGCCGGATTGTAGTCAGCTGGAGGCGTGTCTTAATGAAATTAAACAATGGATGTCCGCTAACTTTTTGCAACTCAACGCTAAGAAAACGAAAATGCTGATTATCGGTCCTGCTAGACATCGACATCTATTTAATAATACCACCTTAACATTTGACAACCAAACAATTACACAAGGCGACTCGGTAAAGAATCTGGGCATTATCTTCGACCCAACTCTCTCGTTTGAGTCACACATTAAGAGTGTTACTAAAACGGCCTTCTTTCATTTCCGTAATATCGCTAAAATTTGTTCCATCTTGTCCACTAGTCATGCGTTCGTTACGTCTCGTCTCGATTACTGTAACGTATTATTTTCGGATCTCCCTATGTCTAGCATTAAAAGATTACAGTTGGTACAAAATGCGGCTGCTAGACTTTTGACAAAAACAAGAAAGTTTGATCATATTACGCCTATACTGGCTCACTTGCACTGGCTTCCTGTGCACTTAAGATGCGACTTTAAGGTTTTACTACTTACGTATAAAATACTACACGGTTTAGCTCCAGCCTATCTCGCCGATTGTATTGTACCATATGTCCCGACAAGAAATCTGCGTTCAAAGAAGTCCGGCTTATTAGTGATTCCCAGAGCCAAAAAAAAGTCTGCGGGCTATAGAGCATTTTCTATTCGGGCTCCAGTACTCTGGAATGCCCTCCCGGTAACAGTTAGAGATGCTACCTCAGTAAGAAGCATTAAGTCCCATCTTAAAACTCATTTGTATAATCTAGCCTTTAAATAGACCCCCCTTTTTTAGACCAGTTGATCTGCCGTTTCTTTCTTCCCTCCTCTTCTCCCCTGTCCCTTGGGTGGGGGAGTTGCATAGGTCCGGTGGACATGGATGAAGTGCTGGCTGTCCAGAGTCGGGACCCCGGGTGGACCACTAGCCTGTGCATCGGTTGGGGACATCTCTGCGCTGCTGACCCGTCTCCGCTCGGGACGGTTTCCTGCTGGCCCCACTATAGACTGGACTCTAGCTGATGTGTTGGATCCACTGTGGACTGGACTTTCACAATATTGTGTCAGACCCACTCGACATCCATTGCTTTCGGTCTCCCCTAGAGGGGGGGGTTACCCACGTATGCGGTCCTCTCCAAGGTTTCTCATAGTCATTCACCGACGTCCCACTGGGGTGAGTTTTTCCTTGCCCGTATGTGGGTGTAACAGAGGTAATTTATGATCTCAATTGCTTACTGTCTTACTACTCTTCTTATTTTAATGTCATTTTATTTTAATGTCATCTTATCCAATTTATCATATTTACACATTATGTAATGTGACTCTTTATTTTGCAAATGTTATTATTCTAAGTTTAGTACTGTAATTTCCTATTTTTTTATGGTCACTGAACGTCACATGTCCCAGCAGACTTCCAGGCTGAGGCCCGTATGTGTAGTCAGTCTGCTATCTTCCATGTGACGGTAAGTTGTGCTCTCTGGCGCCCCGTGAATTAGCTTTCAACTAACTTATTAACAGGCTAGCTGTGTTGCTGTAGACTTAAAGGAGACACATTTATGTTAAGTTTTGTTTTGTTTTATTTCTTTGCAGGTTTGGAATGTGTAGAGAAGGCTGTTTGGAGACTCATTATGACTGTTTTTACCAGGTATTGTGTGTTTTTTTATCGTGTGATTAATATGTTAGTCAGTCTGCTATCTTCCATGTGACGGTTTGGAATGTGTAGAAAAGGCTGTTTGGAGACTCATTATGACTGTTTTTACCAGAATAAACCCTGTTTGAGCCAGAAGAAAGACTGGGTGTCATCTTTTGGGGAAAACACAACGCAAAGGAGTACTACATCGCTACATGGGCTCTGTACCGAGGATGTCGTTGTGGCTTGTGCAGCCCTTTGAGACACTTGTGATTTAGGGCTATATATATAAACATTGATTGATTGATTAAGTAATCATGTACATACTTAAGTTTAATCATGCAATGTATTTTGGCCATACACGCCCTTTTAGCTCAACTGCTTTACGGTCAGTGATCAGATCAATGCATAAGTCAGTACAAAAATGAGTAAGAAGACTCTGACTGGTGTGATCACTGGCAAATTCACTTACAGAATACACACTTTAAGAATTGTAGATAAAACTGTTTTTAAGTTTTGTGCAAATACTGTAAATGACATGGATTCAAGTGAAACATTTAAAAACTTTCCTGGATGACATTCTCAGAATAAAATTGTATCTGTGTAAGCTTCCATTTTGCAAGAGAGTAATCACCTGTAGATGTGGCGCTTTTTAAACAACTACAGATCTCCACACAGGTGAGACAAATCAATTAAATTTGTCATATGCGTGTATGCCCTGGCACACGATTATCATAATTTCATGACCGAAGCAAACCATTTTTTATACTGAAATAAATACACCTACAACTTATTAAATAAAAATATAGAAAAAACTACTGGCAACCGAAAAGTTTAGATCCATGAAGGAAAGAAGAAAGTGAATGAATGTTTATAACTGAATACATTTACATATGCATACAAATGTGTTTTCTTTTGTATTATTGTTTTAATGAATTAACTAACGTTTGACAACCTTTTTTCCAAAACACAATATAGAATGTAAGATATAACAGGATAATGCATACATTTATTTGTTTCAAAACGGTTACAAAAATGTGGGACCCCAGAAATTTACTGTGGGACCCCATTTTTATGACTTGATGGGGTCCCAGGGACCCCATTTTGAAAATTCCTAGCGCCAACACTACCTGTCCACTGCTGGTTCTTTCCTTTTTGTCCTTCCATGCACACCAGGGAGACCATTCCTTTTTGTATTACCAATTGGTATTACTTTTAATTTGCCACTTTTCTTTTTTGCCTTCCTCTTATTAGTTGGTAAACTTTGCTCCTTTGTTTGCCTTTGGACTATTTTTTCGTGGCACTAGCGGTTTCACTCGAGTGCCATTGTTTGTTTGTTCCCCCAGTGCTGTGAGAATAAAGACTCTTTCTGTGGAGCACACTCTGCCTCTCCGCTTGGGTTTTAATCTGTTACTTAGCGTAACAGAAAGAACAGGCCAGTCAGATGGACCCTTCAGAGATGGATTCATTTTAGGGGGCCGTCCGCCACCTTTCCATCCGCCTCCATCAACAAGAGGTGAAGAATGCTGAGCTTGGGACCAGTGTCAACCATCTGGTAATTCCCCAAGATGACTGCATGGACGCAAACGAATTCCAGCTTTCAGCCACACTATCCACAGTCCTGACCGGAACAACTCCTAACGTTTCATCTGTCATCAGGACTACCGCTTCTGTCGCCTTGGCCGCACCTGACACCAGCATGCCGGTGTCCTGCCATCTTCTGTCAAGACCACAGCGATTCTGAGGTGATTCGGGCGATGTCTGCTCTTTCTTTGTCCAGTGCCAGTTGCACTTCAAGCTCCAGCCTCCCGCCTTCCAGTCAGAGCCTGCCCGCATGGCATTTGCCACATAGCACCCGTCGGACAGAGCCGCTACGTGGACCACGTCTGAGTGGAGCCGCCAATCGCCTTTCTGTGACTCTTTTTCCGCCTGCTCCAAGGCAATGGAGAACATTTTTTAAATGACTTCCTGGCTGAGAGGTCACCGGGTCTCTCCTTTGTTTGCGTCATGGGGCAGCGAAACCTATCAGATTATGCCACTGAATTCTGCACCCTGCGAGATTGACTGTAACCCGGCAGCCCTGTTTGATGCTTTTTGTTTGTGCTTGGAGGATTGCATCAAGGACCAGCTCATTTCATTTGAGAACCTGCAGGACCTTGATGAACTCATCTCCTCAAAGAGGAACTGCACTTGTTTTTGCCTATCGTTCACAATCATTATGAAAGACATTTTTTTTCTGCGTTCTAAAATACTAAAATGTGATTAAAAGTCTGCTTACAATGGAGCCTATAGGGGCTGCTCAATTCTGCCTATGAAGGCCTTTAAAAAACATACAAACACCTCCATTAGGGTTTTATAGACCGTATTTTCCGGACCATAGGGCGCACCGGATTATAAGGTGCACTACCAATGAGCGAGTCTATTTTCATACAAAAGGTGCATCGGATTATAAGGCGCATTAAAGGGGTCATATTATGATTTTTTTCTAAATTTAAAACACTTCCTTGTGGTCTACATAACAAGTAATGGTGGTTCTTTGGTCAAAGTGTCATCTTCAGGTCGCTTTCTGACCTTCGCTTCAGGATGTGCCATTTTGTGGGCAGTCTTATTTACGGGGCTCCACTTCGACACCGTCTTCTCTCCGTCATCTTTGTTGTACCAGTGTAGTGTGCAAGGACGGGAGTCGAAGAAGTGTCAAAAGATGGAACCAACTGTTTTAATGACATTCAGACTTTATTTAAATCAACAACGGAACAGCATCTCCTCATAAATATGTCCCATGAAAAAACGTCCGACCGGAACTCTCTCGTAACTAAAGTTCCATGGGTGAATAATGTAAACTCACTACACCGGTAGTTTTTAGCGCTTCCATAGCCAGATATAAGTTAGAACTTTACGCTACTTTATATTAGAAATGGCAACAGTGGAGGATGAATGCCCCATAACAAGACGATAGAGAAAAATAAGATGCTTATTGACTACGGCGCTAGCACGGACTACAATGACGGACTCAAGCAAATTTTCAGGACTTATGCAGATCCCAAATACACATCAGCGAGTACCAGATGCTAAGCAAAGTTGGTTTTGTATAATATTGCAAAAACAAAACGCCAGAAAATCTCTCCTAATAGGTGCCATTTTGTGGTCCTTATACACACACACACCATATCAATACTCCTATGTTGAAGCAGAGTACGTCCGACTACGGTAGCCGTAATGCTCTGACAATCCATTAAGCGCTGTGACTTCATAGCTTACCAAAGTCGTACTAAAACATTTTGACGGATTTTTGAGCGCCGTGTGTTATGTTCTATATTCTCAATGGAACATTTAACGTTTTGGTGTTGTTTACTGGCGTCATTTTGCAGTCTACAGGTATCTCTTATGTGTGACTACCATCTACTGGTCACACTTATTACACAATGTACCAAATAAAATAGCTTCGAGGTCAGTAAGCACAACCAGAATTATTCCGTACATTAGGCGCACCGGGTTTTTAGTCGCATTGTCGATTTTTTAAGAAAATGGAAAGATTTTAAGTGCGCCTTATAGTCCGAAAAATACGGTACATGATGTAAGTATATATGTAATGTAGTAACGGGCACATTTATAATTACATTTAATATTTACGTATTTTGATCATTTAAGCATACAAAATGCAATAATTTCAAAAACGCACCACAACTCTTGCTTTTTTATTTTCTTCATTACTGATTAGTCATTGCAGACTTCATGAGAACCAACAAACATAATAAAACATCACTTACTGTACAAGGTCTGCTGTCATATGAATGCTGAATGCTGAGATGTTCATATATTACCATTTAGGTGTAAAATGAAACGAAGTGGAGGGGCGGGGGTACCAAATGTCTTTTTGTGTAATTGTCGCCAGTTCTGGGTAAGAAATGACTGTCAAAGTGTCCCAACTTTTTGGATTACATTCTCAGCCATCTACTTTCTAGGCAAGAGGCATGATTTATGATCTACAATAAACGTACAGGGAACAAGGAAGCAAGAAAGTAGTGATCACATCGCCGCTATAAATTGTTCATCTGCGTTAGCTTTTATAATAACATAATCACTAATACTTGGTTAATATTCAAGTCACAAAATGTACATTTCTTCGAAAAAACTCTCCTGCCATTTTTCTTTGCATCCGACCTGATACATTCTTGGTAGTAGCGTCATGTACGTAGCGCAATTCAAGATCATTTCCTGATACTGTCTGCTATTTAACATTAACATAGCCATTAGAGACGTAATATTTGTAATCTGTGCCAATATTACAGTGGACATCAGTTAAAACAAGTTGTAAGGATCTGCAAATCTTAGTGTGATGTCATAGGTCAACCTGAAAAGTAATTCAGTTATCCACGCTAAAATTAAATAAGCGCCCCCCGGTGTACGGGAGGCACAGGGCGTATGACCAATAGTCACATATGAGACTGTGCATGGACACTTGGATTTCACACATCGGTGTGAAAATACAAAAAAAATAACTATTTGAGTAAT
Organism: Entelurus aequoreus; assembly: GCF_033978785.1. Taxonomy (NCBI): domain Eukaryota; kingdom Metazoa; phylum Chordata; class Actinopteri; order Syngnathiformes; family Syngnathidae; genus Entelurus; species Entelurus aequoreus. Next base: position 55,597,133 of record NC_084734.1, on the reverse strand, counting down.
CAGACTAGTTTAGTACATGGAAACCTAGTGATTGTAGTGATGTGGCCTGGTTAAACGCATGATTCTTACGTTCTAAGTAACGGCATGTTTGAGAACAGACTACAATTTGGCATTGTGTGCGATTTGTGGCTTCTTGGTGAGTACATTTATTTATGTAATTTTCCTGATATTAATCTCTGTGATGCACATTATGTGCTCACTAAATGTTGTATCCCTTCTCTACAGCATCATTACAAGTCAGTGGTTAAAGTTAATGACTGTTATGAATACATATTAATAAAATGCAAAAATCCTCATATTTATCGGTGCAATACATCTTTGGACAATTTTGACCAATATTTTAAGTCAAAGCATAATATTTTTTGTAAATGTATCAATAAGTGCTTGAAGTACACTTACAGGTACTTTGACAGAAAATTCAGTCTTAAATAGAAACTGAAACCGGGTGACGAAATATTCACTTCCGCTGGCGACTGCGTCTTTCTGGCGCACACGAATGACGTAGCTCGCCCAACGCTGACGAAAAAGTAACATTAAAGGTCACATACAGGTTGCACTGCATTTAGACTTAAGTCACATTTGAAAAAATCAGATTCAAATCGGATTCAAGACTACCTCCTGATGTGGCCTAAATCTGATGCCAAAACATCAGATTAAAAGCACTCTGGAGTGTTGAGACTGGCAAAAAAAAAAAATCTGATCTGTGTCACTTGAGGGATAAAAAATCAGATTTGGTGTGCAGTGTAAACGGGGCCTAAATCTGTGTTTGTGAGCATTTCTTCTTTGCCAAGATAATCCATCCCACCTCACACGTGTGGCATATAAAGATGCTGATTAAACAGCATGATTATTGCACAGGTGTGCCTTAGGCTGCCCACAATAAAAGGCCACATTGAAATGTGCTGATTTATCACACAGCACAATGCCACAGATGTCACAAGTTTTGAGGGAGCATGCATTTGGCATGCTGACTGCAGCAATGTCCACCATAGCTGTTGCCTGTGAATGCATGTTCATTTCTCCACCATAAGCCGTCTCCAAAGGCGTTTCATAGAATTTGGCAGTACATCCAACCGGCCTCACAGCCGCGGACCACGGGTAACCACACCAGCCCAGAACTTCCACATACAGCAGGTGCGCCTCCATGATCAACTGAGACCAGCCACCCGGACAGTTGCTGCAACAATTGGTTTGAATAACCAAAGAATTTCTGCACAAACCGAGAGAAACAGTCTCACGTAAGATTATCTGCATGCGTGTCGTCCTTATCGGGGTCTCGACCTGACTGCAGTTGATCGTCGTATCCGACTTGAGTGGGAAAATGCTCACATTTGATGGCGTCTGGCACGTTGGAGAGGCGTTCTTTTCACGGATGAATCCCGGTTTTCACTGTTCAGGGCAGATGGCAGACAGCGTGTGTGGCGTCGTGTGGGAGAACGGTTTGCTGATGTCAACGTTGTGAATCGAGTGGCCCATGGTGGGGTTAGGGTTATGGTATGGGCAGGCATTTTTTATAGACAACAAATGCAAGTGCATTTTATTGATGGTATTTTGAATGCACAGCGATACTGTGACGAGATCCTGAGGCTCATTGTTGTGCCATTCACCAGAGACCATCACCTCATGTTGCAGCATGACAATGCATGGCCCCATGTTGAAAGGATTTGCAAAATCCTGGAAGCTGAAAACATCCCAGTTCTTGCATGGCCAGCATACTCACCGGACACGTTACCCATTGAGCATGTTTGGGATGCTGTGGATCGGCGTATACGACAGCTTGTTCCAGTTCCTGCCAATATCCAGCAACTTGGCACAGCCGTTGAAGAGGAGTGGACCAACATTCCACAGGCCACAATCAACAACCTGATCAACTCTGTGCAAAGGAGATGTGTGGCACTGTGTGAGACAAATGGTGGTCACACCAGATACTGACTGCTTTTCTTTTGTCTTTCTGTTTCTTCCAATGTTTGTTGTGGTTAAGATGGAAAACAAAGAAGAGACCCTTGGTAAGTTCAACTAAAAAAAACAAAAAACAAGGTAAACTCGACGTACCAAAAGGATTTGCAAAAAATCTGGTTTATATTTGTTACCCATCGTCTTCATATCAATATTAAAAATGTTGTATTTGGTTTTTATTTTACTTTATTACCATGTGGTGTATTGGTCAGTAAAATAATAGCACATGGACATAGCATGTTTGACACATTTTCAACTTTGTGTGCAGTTGTTTACAAGTAGAAGTACACCAACTGTTTTTGCTGCATCATGTGACAGCATCAGGCAAAACTAGGTTAAACACATTACTATCTATCTACATTAATATAATCAGTTGCAAAGCTAAATAATGTTATTTAACAACAGAGCAAAATGCATCAACCATTGCTTTGCTTTGGCTTGGAATTCAACCAGCATTTCTTGGAGGCTGTTATTTGTTTCCGTCCATTGGGTGTTGCAAACTTAAGCTTATCTTTAACTTCTCTCCAGCTTTTTCTAAAGGCTCCCAAAACTCTCACTTTGGTAAGCCCTTTTTTTTTTAAACTGTAATGTACGTTTCAAAGACAAGCCTAACGGTTCCTTTGCGCGCTCTGAGGTATTGAGTGTGCGTCTGTCTTCACAATTTACGATAGCATGGAGGTGCATTGTGTGCGGACTCACTTAGCACGTGGGCAATAAAAAGAACATTACTATGGATAAATCCGGCTGATACTGTATGTTAGCTAGGGGTGTCTCGATCCTATATTGATATCGGTATGATATCAGCAAAAAAAGAAAGGTTAAGGCTAACTAAGCGCTCTGATACAAGCAGTCTCACAGTACGTTTACCTGTGCAAAACTCGTCTTTTAGTCAAGTCATTTACAAAAACGTAGACATGCTAGACAATAGGGTACTAGGATCTAACAGCTACACAACAGCTAAGCACACAATATCACCAGCTAGACATATCTAATAAGTGTCCCAAATTGAACAATATTACAGTATAAATCAGCTTATTTGTTAACATACCGGTAAACAAGTATAGAATGATCAGTTGCATTTTACTTACACATGCAAAGGCAGAAGTGTTTCGGGAGAGTATCTAGTAACAAACGTGTCTGCATCATTCGACTTACTGCGCTATTACCTTAAGTTCATGAATTATCGTTACCACTAGGTGTCGCCAAAAACAAAACAAAAAAAATGAAAAAATAAAATACCACTCCACTTCAACTTAAAGACAGCATAAATCCACTCCAGACAATTTATAATAAATATGTTTCTGAAGCTAGAGCATTGCTGCGGTAATTGTGAACCCAATATGCAGGAGACTGGAGGACGATGTGCAGGTAAGATACATGTTTTAATCATAACAACATAGGATGAGCACATAAAGTGCAGTTTACACAGTCAGTAACATTAGTGTCACGAAACATAAGCAAGGCAATCTTCCAGCACTGACTGCAGGTCAGGCTGCCTTATAAAAAAAAAGCCTGATTAGCAACCACAAACAGGTGTTCTCAGGTTGCCAATCAGGGACAGGTGAAGGAAACTTCACTCAGGTCAGAGTGGTGTAATAAGAAAGTGACTATTACAGAAAACAAATACAGAAAATGGGAAAACACAAGAACATGTCAGACCTGACACGACAGGTCATGACAGGTTTAGTGTGTTTCATACCTGCTATTGTTCTGACTAATTTGACAAACCTTTTCTAAAATTCCACACTACAAAATAAGTGTGGTCTGATTCCTATTGATATGGTATCGGCTAATACTCAAGACTTCAATAATACCATCATATCAGAAGGGAAAAAGTTGTGTCAGGACTCCCCTAACATTAGATACTGTACTACGACCAGCGATGGGATTTATGGCTCTTTGAAGGGAACCAGATCTCAATGAGCCGTCCCTTTCAAAGAGCCGTTCAAAGGAGTGGTCCGTTATTAAAAAGTTATTTATTTTTTTTTTTTAAATTTAAAATCAAGGAAACAATCAGGTTATAATTGTATTTTTATTATATTTTCATTCTAAACATTCCATAAGGCAGTTCCATCACTAGTTGTGAATTTTACCTCAACTATAAAAAGTGTAGCATTTTAACAATATAGAAGAACATACACAAGTAATAAGGTAGAATACAATGCATTAATGAATGGCTCCACAGACAAATCAAAGGATGCGGGGGGCATTTTGGTACTTTTCACCTGTAAAACCAGTAAACCATATACATTTTTTTCAAAGTACGTTGAGCCAAAGCCAATCTGAAATCCTATCAGCTATGTTAGATCTGGTAATGTCAAGTAACAAAAAATATGAGCTTAAAAGCTAGCATGCTAGCATTACTATGCTAACAATAGCTTGCCTAGCATTTGTGAAACACTAAACGAGCTAGCATGCTAAAATGATTAACTGTAACATGAGTCAAGTACCAAATTATGGACAGAATTTCTAGGCACAGTCAAGGCATTGAGGGGATCCGGTTTGGTGGCTGCAGGATTAGGTCTCTGCTTTTTGTAGATGATGTGGTGCTGATGGCTTCATCTGGCCAGGATCTTAAGCTCTCACTGGATCAGTTCGCACCCGAGTGTGAAGCGACCGGGATAAGAATCAGCACCTCCAAGTCCGAGTCCATGGTTCTTGCCCGGAAAAGGGTGGAGTGCCATCTCCGGGTTGGGGAGGAGACCCTGCCCCAAGTGGAGGAGTTCAAGTACCTAGGAATCTTGTTCACGAGTGAGGGAAGAGTGGATCGTGAGATCGACAGGCGGATCGGTGTGGCGTCTTCAGTAATGCGGACGCTGTATCGATCCATTGTGGTGAAGAAGGAGCTGAGCCGGAAGGCAAAGCTCTCAATTTACCGGTCAAACTACGTTATGACCGAAAGGACAAGATCACGGGTACAAGCGGCCGAAATGAGTTTCCTCTGCCGGGTGGCGGGGCTTTCCCTCAGAGATAGGGTGAGAAGCTCTGTCATCCGGGAGGAGCTCAGTGTGAAGCCGCTGCTCCTCCACATCGAGAGGAGCCAGATGAGGTGGTTCGGGCATCTGGTCAGGATGCCACCCGAACGCCTCCCTAGGGAGGTGGTTAGGGCACGTCCAACCGGTAGGAGGCCACGGGGAAGACCCAGGACACGTTGGGAAGACTATGTATCCCGGCTGGCCTGGGAACGCCTCGGGATCCCCCGGGAAGAGCTGGACGAAGTGGCTAGGGAGAGGAAAGTCTGGGTTTCCCTGCTTAGGCTGCTGCCCCCGCGACCCGACCTCGGATAAGCGGAAGAAGATGGATGGATGGATGGATGAGTCAAGTACCAAATTATGTTACTGAGAGATATATTACTGTATACCTGAAAACAATTTTTTTAAAGTTGGCATGCTAACATTAGCATACCATTATATGACTCTGGGGTATACCTATACAATTACCACAAAAAACCTAGTCCATTAAAAGTAGCATGCTATTAGGTGGCATTTGTCATGTAACAAAATATAATATGCTGAGGTGTACCTTCAAAAAGCTATTAAAACGTGGGCTGTTAAAAAAAATTGCTACGTGACGCTCTTTGGACCCTCCTGCTTTAGAATAATGAACCCAAAAAGTTATTCCAAATAAAACATTTAAAAAATAAACACAATTGAAAAAATAATCGTACTTACTCATTTTCTAGTCCAGTTTGCAGTCGGGTGGCATGCACGTGCAGAATGGGCAATTGCCGACGCTAAATTTGCATGTGCATAAAAAAACGTCTCCCCACTGGAAATCGGTTCTCATTGTTCACTTAAAGCAGGGGTGTCAAACTCAAATACAGAGTGGGCCAAAATTTAGAACTGAACAAAGCCGCGGGCCAACGTTGAACAAATGAACCTTTTAATAGGGACCCAAACAAGTTTTGCATTGAATATTGAACAAGCAAGGCTTATATAACTTTATAGTGACATGCAAAATCGAGTTTCAAATGATAATATTAATAATTAAAAAATATCAATGGCATATCAAATACAATTTAAATAAAAATGTAATGCCTCTTTTCTATTTGCAGCCTTCTGAGGTAAATATCAACATTAACTTTTTCCACAGGCTAATAAATTTGAAAATAAAATAACAATGAATAAACCAACCATTCAGGACTTTAAACTGCTCAGTTTGCAACACACTGATCTAATCTGTGCCCAAGCCAGATACCTGCCATATTTTCTTGGATGCTAGCTCATTAATGTCGGGGCTCAGGCTATGAGCTGAGGCAACCTTCATTATCGAACAAAGGTGTTCATCAGTCATCATATCTCGTAGCCCACCCGGACCACAGTCTTGGGGGCGTGCCTTAAGGCACTGCCTTAATTTAACGTCCTCTACGGGCTGTCGTCACGTCCGCTTTTCATCCATTCTGACAACGTGCCGGCACAGTCACAAAATATGCGCGGCTTCTGTACGCACACACACGTGAATGCAATGCATACTTGATCAAAAGCGATACAGGTTACACTGAGGGTGGCCGAATTAACACTGTTAAAAATATACGCCTCACTGTGAATCCCCACCAAACAAGAATGACAAACACATTTCGGGAGAACATCCGCACCGTAACACAACATAAACACAACAGAACAAATACCCAGAACCCTTTGCAGCACTAACTCTTCCGGGACGCTACAAAATACACCCCCGCTACCACCAAAACCCCGCCCCCCCCCACCCCCACACACACACCTACCTCGTAGCGTCCCTGAAGAGTCAGTGCTGCTAAGGGTTCTGGGTATTTGTTCTGTTGTGTTTATGTTGTGTTACGGTGCGGATGTTCTCCCGAAATGTGTTAGTCATTCTTGTTTGGTGTGGGTTCACAGTGTGGCGTATATTTCTAACAGTGTTAAAGTTGTTTTTTACGGGCACCCTCAGTGTAACCTGTATTGCTTTTGATAAAGTATGCATTGCATTCACTTGTGTGTGCGTGCAGCAGCCGCACATATTAAAAAGATTCCCTGAAGAAAATGGCAACATAACCTTAATGTACTGTCCTATAGCTGCAAGGGTTATTTCTGGATCTTAACAGAGAGACAAGAGGTTCTATCAGACATAAACAACACTTAACACAAATGCATTAAGATCTCATGAATGTTGACAATGATGCTGAAAACAAACGCCTTTACACACACACGTGCACAACACCTGAGGAGCTAAGACATTCAATGTTTGATGGACCTCTTTTTACGGTCTCTTCTCTCCCACATAAAAACACTGATTAACTGTTATACTTAAGCAACACAATTAACAGATGACTGCAAAATTCATTAATGAGACATCAGGCATTACTCATGAACTTTACTATTTGTTGCTGACATAAAAGGTGAAAATATCTTTCAAAGATGTTTAAAGTCTACTAGTTGCAAAGAAAATAGTGCATCAATTGGCAATTTTATGGTTAGTCAATAAGTGACAATTATAAGTAGGAATGTATATTGTTAACATTGTATCAGTATGTTACACTTATCGGTGCTATATGAAATTTGTGGAAATAAAAACGTGAAAAAATAAATGCATTTTAATTAGCACAAATTTCACCATAACCATAACACCTCCAGTATGATGTACTGTAACATCTCAGAGCAGGGAAGTATTTTATCAATACCTGTCTTAAAGAAGTCAACTGTGTGTGCAGTGCAAGGTGAAATGCAGTTATATCATCATCTTCTTGTGAACACCACACAGCTCTATCACAGTGTTTCTATTCATTACAATTACAGTCCGCTGGAAATAATATTTAGATATGGAATGCATGTGCAGAGCAAAGACCTTTTTTTACATGATCTATAATATCAAATATATCATATAAATCAGTACAATCAATTAGCAAAGCAGAAATTGTTGTTTGTGTTTTTGTTGCACACAGACGTATTGGAGTGACGGACCGGAAACCATATTGAGTGTTGCGCTATCGATGTATGTGAGTGTGTGTGTAGTGTGTGTTATAAAACTAAAAAAACTCTGAGCAAATGTAATGCTCGATTGTCCAGTTTGTAGACAAGAGACAGAACGAACTGAAATACATGTAAGCCTGATGTGTTAATTATTGCTACGCAAACACAACCAGAGACCTGTCAGTCGCAGCAGATGCTATCTTGCTTCAAAGCAACTTTATGGATTATTGTATTACTTCAATTGTTCACTTTTTTGAGTGGATTAAATTCGGCCTGTGGATTAATGGATCGCCAGGAGGACGGTTGATAAAACGCGGTTGTGACTTGTTGTGAGTAAAGTGCGTTCACTTCAAACAGACACAGGGTGCGTGACTATGAGGAACTTTTGAGGAGGAAATATTGCTGCGTTACAAACTTTTGTGTGGTGTTGCTTCCTTATTTGTCATTATTCTAAAATGATTTTCAATGTGTAGCAGTGGCAGCTGAACTGAATGCGACAGCGTGTCATAATTACAACGGTCAGCTGGAACAAAACATACCGATAGCAGTACCGTTAGTCTAGAATCTTCACGGTGCATGGTAAACAACCCTAGTTATGAGTGCAATTTCTGATATTGTACTGTATGTCATTGCTAATGAATACATTTAATTTCAAGAATATGCTCAGGGGCAAATAAAAAAAAGTTTCAGGGACAAAAAGTTATAGATTGTGGGTAAATATTTAGTATGACCCAATTAAATAAACCTTCCTTTCTACAATAATTACAGCTAACATTCTAAATAATGTGAAAGATACAAATTGACAATGTGTACAAACCAGTGCCCCAGGATTTCATGTTTTTTTTTTTTTGATTGTTGCAGACTAGAATGTCTAAACTAGAAGCAGCTTTTTCCCAGAAAGTTGCGTCAAAAGTTGCAATGTTTTGAGTTTTTTCAAAAACATAAATGTTTTAATTGTTCCTTGTAACCTTAACCTCGAAAAGCAAGAGGTTTTTTTTTAACAAAAATTGGAAAAAAAATACTGTATTGATGTTTTTCTTGTTTATATCACACAGACTTAAAAGTAGACACTAGACAGCAGTAAAAGCACATACTCAGAGTTCATTGTGAAATTACTGTACTGTTTTGATTAATTATAATTAATAATAGTAATAAGTATAATATATTTCATCCTCCGTTTTTTTCTTTATTGAAAAGAAGGACAAATCACTGCGCCCCCATTGACTATCGTGCCCTCAATGAAATTACAGTAAAAAATATGTATCCTTGTGGACTCCGCATTTATGCCACTTCACTGTGCTAAGTTTTTCACAAAACTTGACCTTCGACCATCCGGATTCGTGAGGGTGATGACAGTGTTTAACACTCCATTGGGACATTTTGAATATTTTGTCTTGCTCTTTGGACTGACAAAGGCTCCCGCAGTATTTCAGAGTTTCATTCATGACATTTTTCGGGACATGTTGGATCGATTTCAGTTTGTGTATCTGCATGACATTTAGATTTTTTTTTCCACCTTAAAGGAACATATCCAGCAGGTTCGGTTGGTTCTCCAGCAACTGCCAAACAATATATTGTTTGTGAAAGCCGAGAAATGTTCGTTTCACGCCACATTTAGTTCCTAGGATTCAAAGTAGAAAAGGGCCATCTTAGACCCTGCCAAGATAGAAGCTGTGGTTGATGGGCCGCCCCCACAACTAGGAAGCACCTTTAGAGGTTTCGAGGGTTTGCAAATTTTTATCGGCGATTCATCCGAAATGTTAGCCGTGTTGCGGAACCATTGACTAGGCTCACATCCCCCAAGGTACCATTTGTCTGGAGTCCACTTGCGAGTGCGGCATTTGCTAGACTCTAGTCCAGGGGTCCCCAAACTTTTTGACTCGGGGGCGGCATTGGGTTAAAAAAATTTGGCCGGGGGCCAGGCTGTATATATATATATATATATATATATATATATATATATATATATATATATATATATATATATATATATATATATATATATATATGTATATATATATATATATATATATATATATATATATATATATATATATATATATATATATATATATATATGTATATATACATATATACATTGTCTTTATAATCCGTTTTGTCATTTAATATCAATTAACATTGATGTTCATCAACATTTAACATTGTCACGTTATTGATGGGAAAATTCATTTTTAGACAATATGATTTGTCTGAGCGGCTAGGAGACACCAAGAGTAACAAGCGGTAGAAAATAGATTAGAAAGGAAAGATTTTAAAAAAATAAATAAATAAATACAATAAAATTACTTGGGACTTCCTGTGGGCCAGATTTTGGATGCTGGGGGGCCGGATCCGGCCCGTGGGCCGTAGTTTGGGGACCCCTGCTCTAGTCGGTATTACCACTGCACTTGTGCTGATTCACGCTAACCGTCAACATACTTGCCAACCTTGAGACCTCCGATACCGGGAGGTGGGGGTGGGAGGTGGGGGGTGTGGCGGGGGCGTGGTTAAGAGGGGAATATATTTAAGCTAGAATTCACCAACTCAAGTATGTGTGTATGAAATACTTGACTTTCAGTGAATTCTAGCTATATATATATATATATATATATATATATATATATATATATATATATATATATTTTATTATACATATAAATAAAAGAAATACTTGAATTTCAGTGTTCTGGAGGCTATCCAGTAGATGGCAGTATTGTCCTGTTTAAGAGTGTCACAACATTGCTGTTTACGGCAGACGAACTGCTTTACAGTAGACTAAACGTGACTGCTGCTGTTGTGTGTTGTTACCGTGCTGGGAGGACGTTAATGAAACTGCCTAACAATAAACCCACATAAGAAACCAAGAACTCGCCCTCGATCATTCTACAGTTATGACATCATTGGGCAGGCAAGCTGTTTATATTGTGGGAAAGCGGACGTGAAAACAGGCTGTCTCCACTCAGGTCCGCATTAAACTGGAGGGGGCGTGGCCTCCAGCTCCGGCTGAATACCGGGAGTTTGTCTGGAAAAAATTTCTGCCGGGAGGTTATCGGGAGAGGCGCTGAATACCGGGAGTCTCCCGGTAAAAACGGGAGGGTTGGCAAGTATGCGTCTCTTAAATTTTTTGTCAAGGTGGATGCCTCCGATACAGGCGTGAGGGCCGTCCTCTCCCAGCACTCCAGCACCATACAAGATCATAACATTTACAGTGCGCTCCTGTTAATGATATACATTATCTCAAACAACTCAAGTACCGATAGTAGTTCAATAGAGCCGCAAACAGCTATGAATTGTGTGGGAAGCTTTGCCAAGAGCTGTTGTTGCAGGTACACAGATTCATGTATCTTAATATTCTGGTTTTATTAGTGCTTTGTTTTAAATGTTGTGCTCCTTGAATCTATAGATGCCTCAACCCGTGGCTGAAATTTGCCATTGGTGTGCATGAATGAACTTAGAAGAATCTGATTTATACTACTCCAAATGCTAACCGCTGCTAGTGGCCAATGCTACAGTGCGATTGGCCAGCATTTGACAGAGCTGTGTTGTTGTATTGTGTTTTTGAGTCATACGGTCATGACATTTCTTGTATCATCAGTCTGGTTTGTAAGAATGTAAAGCCGCTTGATGTCTAAAGTATTGCTAATACAGCTGACTGCTCTTTACTGATATGCTGATAACTAGCTACTTAGCGCTCTGTAATTATAGCACAGCTAAAAGTAGTTTGTCTACAATAGCGTTTATAATAATAATATTGCTACCCTCTCCTCCGACGACACTGTCCTCGTCCTGAGCCCGCATGAAGTAAGTCCATTTACAACTTGACTCTGTCTACATCCTGGGTTCCTGTCTGCTTTAAAACAGCCACAATAATTCCAATCCCTAAACAGGCTAACATTTCATGCCTAAAACCTGTGGCATTCACCCCCATACTTGCCAAGTGCATGGAGAGACTGGTAATGAAACACATGAAAAAGGCAATACCATCATCACTCGAACCATACCAATTTGCATACCGGGAGAACCGACCGACCGAAGACACCATTGCTATAGTACTCCACATACTCTTGAACATCTTGAGCTTAAAGGGGAACTGCACTTTTTGGGGATTTTTTTCTATATTGTTCACAATCGTTATGAAAGACATGACCACGGTTGGATTTAAAAAAAAAAGCATTCTAAATATTAAATAAATGTAAATAAAAGTCTGTTTACACTATTTTGCCCATAAAATCCAATAAATAACCATTTAAAAACCACCAACAATACTATATTTACATTTCATGATTTGACTATTAACCAAGTATTAGTGATATTGTTATTTTAAGTGCTAACGCAGACAAACTACAATTGTGCGGTGATCACTACCGTGTCTCCCTATGTTTACATCATCGAGTGGTCTGCTGCTTCCTTGGTCCTTGTAAGTTTATTCTAGATCATATATAATGCATCTCACCTGGACAGAAGAAGTCTGAGTGGATATTCCGACAAGTTGGTACACTTTGACAGCCATTTAAGACACACAAATGGCCAGAACAACACAAAAAGACGCTTGGTCGCCCCGCAGCCCCATTTCTTCGTGAGAATTATGAGACATTCTTCATCTAAATGGGAATATATGAACATCCCAGCAGTCGGCATCCTAATGACAGCAGGCCTTGTACAGTAAGTGATGTTTCATAATGTTTGTTGGCGCTCATGAAGTCTGCAGTGAGTAATAATCAGTGAGAAAGAAAGAAAATGTAGCAAAGGTGATATATTTTTTAAATTAATGTGTTGCACATGCTTAAAATGAGCAAAATATGTAAATATTAAATGTTATTATAAATGTGACCGTTACTACATTATATATATATATATATATATATATATATATATATATATATATATATATATATATATATATATATATATATATATATATATATATATATATATACACTACTGTTCAAAAGTTTGGGGTCACCTAAACAATTTTGTGGAATAGCCTTCATTTCTAAAAACAAGAATAGACTGTCGAGTTTCAGATGAAAGTTCTCTTTTTCTGGCCATTTTGAGCGTTTAATTGACCCCACAAATGTGATGCTCCAGAAACTCAATCTGCTCAAAGGAAGGTCAGTTTTGTAGCTTCTGTAACGAGCTAAACTGTTTTCAGATGTGTGAACATGATTGCACAAGGGTTTTCTAATCATCAATTAGCCTTCTGAGCCAATGAGCAAACACATTGTACCATTAGAACACTGGAGTGATAGTTCCTGGAAATGGGCCTCTATACACCTATGTAGATATTGCACCAAAAACCAGACATTTGCAGCTAGAATAGTCATTTACCACATTAGCAATGTATAGAGTGTATTTCTTTAAAGTTAAGACTAGTTTAAAGTTATCTTCATTGAAAATAAGGACATTTCAATGTGACCCCAAACTTTTGAACGGTAGTGTATATATATATATATATATATATATATATATATATATATATATATATATATATATATATATATATATATATATATATATATATATATATATATATACATATATATATATATATATATATATATATATATATATATATATATATATATATATATATATATATATATATATATATATATATATATACTTACATCATGTACATAAAACACTAATGGAGGCGTTTGGATGTTTTTTTAGGGTTTTTGTAGGCAGAATTGAACAGCTCACATAAACTCCATTGTAAGCAGACTCTTGATTGCATTTCTGTAAAATTTAGAATGCAATAAAAATCCATCCATTGTAATGTCTTTCATAATGATTGTGAAGGATAGGCAAAATTCCAAATATTAACCAAATATGAGCGATGTTGTTATTATAAGCGCCAATGCAGACAGCCTATTTTAGCGGCACATTTAGAGCAGTGAGCTAATGCTAGCCTATGCTGCTACTGTTACCACACTAAACTGGCGACTACTTCTGCATCGTTCCAACCCTTCTAAAAGTTAATTCTAGATTATAGAATAGAATATAATAGAAAGTACTTTATTGATCCCTGGGGGAAATTCAGCACCACAGTTCGCTCACAATAGACAGTAATAATAATAAATAATATAATATAATATATATGTAATATATTATATATATAATATATAAATAATATAAATATATTCTACATATACTCTACATTTAAGTGCATATAACTTAAGTGGTATAATTCATGCATCTCTCACCTGATAATGGACAAATATGGCCATGGGCCGAGAGGTTGGTCGACTTTCACATCCAGCGAGATGATGAAAATGATGCTAGTTGCTGCAACTTTTTTTTAACTCTTTGTGAGGATTGCGATTTAATCCAAACTGATCTGACCAGCTGTTGATGGTGTTGGTCCCTCGCTTCCTAATTTCCATATCCTCCTTCATCCATCTCTTCTATTTATTTTAGTCTCATCAAATGACTTCTCCTTGTGTTTCGGGAGTCGGTAAGTCACAGTAACGTGCACCGCTGTTACTTCCATTGTGTTGGTCGCGTCTTTTGTGGTATAAAGTTGTGCTGTGGCTTTATCATTGTGTTGTGTTGTTTGTATTTATTGTGGCTTTTGCAATCGTGCTGTAGCTGAAAGTTGTTGAAATGCATGGCAGTGAAAAAGGACAGACAGTCTTAGATGCTTTCTTAACAAACGGTAATAAACTCAGGGAGTCAAAACTCACATTACGGGTTGCTGTTCGTTACAACTCACGACACACACAAAAGCACCGCCTCTTAAAAGCACACATACACACATGTAAACTGCCTTGTGGCATTCATGTTTGTTATGACCTTTTTCGACCACTGTAGTATCCGCCATTTTTGTTTTGATGACGCCACAGATAGGAAAATAGACTTAACGTTTTAAATCAATCAATCAATGTTTATTTATATAGCCCTAAATCACAAGTGTCTCAAAGGGCTGCACAAGCCACAACGACATCCTCGGTACAGAGCCCACATAATCTTGATTATCACAAGTGCTATTTTTTATATAAAGTCTGGCGTTCTTAAATCCAATGTTTTCCTTTTTCTAGTATCAATAATATCGATTGATTTCCTTTTAAAATTATATTGGATCGATACCTATCTCTTGGAAGGCAAACTTACAGAGCACAAATCGATATACTTTTAATTTAGGATTATAAATCGATATGTCGATTTATCGATCAATCATTACACCCCTAGTTTGTATACTACATTACCCAAAAGGCATAGCGCTGTAGACAGGAACCGAAAGTATGTCTGAGCTAGGATGACAATTGCGTAATTTGTTTCAGCTGTAGTTTTTGAAAATCGCTCACATCAACCGCTTACAAAAATGGAGATGTGTTATTGATGAGGCAGTTTTATTTTCCACTTAACAAACAACAGGCACATAAACAATGGTTCGTTCAGATCGGCATGGAAACGAAAGTCCCCTTTGGAGAATATTGTTTGTGATAACCAGATAGGACTAAATGTAAGACTTAATTAAGGCCAACAATACATTTAATTGGAACTTGGCTTGATGATGTGTTCTATTAAATCAGACTTTTAGTTGAATACTTCTGCTTTAATCAATAGACGTTGCTTGTAAACATGCACTCTGGTGGCTCATTTCTAAAACAGCATGTTAGGAGCCATCCAAAAGGGACACCATGCTGCGGTTGGGTAAACTCAGTAAATGAAATCATAAATAATAGTATACACTGCAGAGAAGGAAGTAGACATATAATCAGTTTGATGAGATTCAGCTGGCAAAGGGTGACACATATGTTTATACTTATTGTTTACAGTAACAAGACCTGAATGTAATTCAATGTTACAGCTTTAAAAAGCCCCACAACGGCTGTACTTTATTTTTGCAGTAATTGGACACAAATCATTACAACAACACACATAGTAGGCATTAAAGTTGAGATCCTAGTACATCCTCACATGGCACATTTCACACTGGTTGTCATCAAGTCAATTCATTTAAAGGGGAACAGCACTTTTTTGAGAATGTTGCCTATGGTTCACAATCATTATGAAAGACATGACGAGAGACATATTTTTAAAAATGCATTTTAATTATTATATAAACGTAAATAAAAGTCAGTTTACAGTGGAGGCAATGGGAGCTCCATTATTCCGTCCATAAAATCTGATAAATAACCATTCAAGAAGAGTCATCAATACTCAATTTACATTTAGTCACTTGACCATTAACCAAGTATTAGTGATATAAATATGGTAAGCGCTAACGCAGACAAAGTATTTATAGTGGCTTGTGTGCCTATTGTTTACACCCTCGAGTGGTCTACTGCTTTCTCGCTTTTTTGCTCCCAGTAAATTTATTCCAGATCATAAATTATGCCTCTCACCTGAAAAGTAGATGGCTGAGAATATAATCCAACAAGTTGGGAACTTTTGACAGCCATTTCAGGACCTGGAACTGGCGAGGACGACACAAAAAGCGCGTGTTCCCCCATGTTTCCTGCGTTTGTATTACGCTACTTTGCAGTTCTCAGTTTTCCATTTTGCTGTAATAAAAGAAGTAAGATGTTGGACCATCCGATCACCACAACAATATTTCAACCACAGAAAGGTGACATACCGTATTTCCTTGAATAGCCGCAGGGGCGCTAAATAATTTAAAACCTCCTGTCACTCCGGCGTTTACCGGAAGCCGGCGGGATGGCCGTGCATGCGGTAATTATTTTAAAACCTCTTCTCACTCCGGCGTTTACCAAAAGGAATGCGGTACATTTAGGCGTGCGCTTTGAGTGTGATGTAAGCATACCATCATGAAAAGCACATTTAATAAAAAAAACGTTATTATGGTCTTACCTGTACTTATAAATGGAGTCCATTTGCAGCTCCTTCTGACCAAAAGCATCGATAACTTGTTTATAGAAGTCTTCCTTATTTTCTTTCTTCAGTTTTAAAAGTCTCTCTGTCTCGATGGAGATATTCCTTTAATTATTACCTCCTGCTTCGATTGAAAGTCCAGTTTAGAAAACTGTTTTATTTTAGATACCGGTATGTAATCGTGGGATGGAACAATCCATATAACACGTCACAGATGACGTCACACTAACATCACGTGACACCTCTGAGGAAGGCTGCAGAAGCAAGATAGCCGAAACTTGTCAGGTACAAAACTTTACCTTACTAGCCTATATAAAGCAACCATTTATAAAAAAACCGGTATGTAATCCTCCATGTTAAAAAAAAAAAATCTCTTGCTGCGTGTAGTCACTTCTTCTGCAGTACCGGAAGTCGCAAGAAGGATCACTAGCGCGGTAGCGCCCTCTACCACCAGGAGGCGGGAGTCATTTAATGACTTATACAGTATTTGACACACGCAGCTACGGTATATTAATAAAACATAGCTGCTTACTGTTCTTTTTAGCATAAAGTACCGGTATTCAATAGCTTGGACCTTAAATCCTACTGAATAGTTCTTTATCTTTTTTCCTTTGTGCGATTGCAAACTACTGAAAGCCGCTTCCTCCATTAAATGAGGACAGGTAAAGCGTCACTCGTGACGTAACGAATTTGACCCGGCGGAAGTTCTAGCCATATGCTAAATATTTTGCGAAACGAGTTTGACCCGGCGAAAATTATAGACATGCGATAATAAAATTAATATTTTGCGAAACGAATTTGATCCGGCGTTAATAATAAACCGGCGATAAGGCCAAACATGCGTTAATTATTTTGAGAAACAAGTTTGACCCGGCAGCAATTCTAGACGTGGGAATACTATATTCCCTGCCCCAATTCAAGGAAATACAGTAATTGTAATCATATAATATGTATATTGACATGAATTTCTCTATTGACTTTCGTGTCGCAAGCATTAACTCTTAGAGAGAATGGTTGTCTGTCCAGATGTAACTTGCCTGTAATTGACTGGCAACTCAAGATGAGATAGGCTCCAGTTACTGTAAATTTGTTACTCAGTAAGATTGTAAAACAAATTGTATTTCATGGTTTTTATAAAAACATGGGCAATTTTTTTCCACACATTTTAACTACTGTAAATTCCGGACTATAAGCCGCTACTTTTTTTCTACACTTTAAACCCTGCGGTGCAGGTCATTTATGGATTTTTCTTCGCTGAAAAATTAAATAAATACAATATGGTGTTTTATTGTTTGTGCTATGTCGCCATCTTTTGGACGTTGTTTGCTCACTGCAGGTGCTGCAGTGTCCTTCCATTGACCAACAGTGCTTTTATTTTTTCAACCGGAATGCCCTTCAGTCTTCTAGCCATCCATAGCGTTCCACTCGTATGAATTCTTCATTTATCACTTCAAGCAATCTTTGAGAGTTTTACAGTATTTGTTTTTGTATTCCTAATTCTCTGTCTAATAGCTACTATGAGCTAATGCTAGCGTGCGAGACACCAGATGTTTAGGTCAGATCTTACAAGGTTCACTGTGACATTCACGATGCCAACGAGCAGTGAGGAGGTTTTTAACACAAATTTGATCTTGCAACTTAAAGCACAACAATTAACCGAGAGACAGCCCCTACCCCAAAAAACCTTGTGAAATGAGGCCCTTGTAAGTCAAGGTACCACTGTAATTACAGTTTGTTCATCTGTAGTTTTGCTACAGACATGTGGTATCAAAATAATCTGTTAGAAATGGTCTCATTGCATGTTCAACACAGAAACTACTGCTTACTACAATGTGGTCTGATACATACTGCATGTACAGTTACTAAAATAGTGTACTGTGGGGTTATAATGCTTTTCCGTGGATATAAATATCTACTGTCTGATGATAATATTGATCAAATACTATAGATTTCAAAGCCACCATGAATATACCATGGGGCTGATAGTTCTCAATGCTGCAAGAACTGATTTAGGCCATGCTTCTCTGCCTCCCAGACATTAGACAACGATAAATAAATCAGTATTTCGATTGGGCACTCTATACTTGGCCATATGGTCTGCAAGGAAAGCCGATTTACAGCGCAGAAGATGATAAATCCAACCTGACAAGAGCCACATCAAACATTTAAGGCCTTGAAAGCGATCCACTGCTGCATCGGGAACTTTTTGATAGGACAGTTTAAAATTGCATGGTCCATAGTGAAAGCCCCGCACCGCCTAATGGTTCACCAAGGAAACTGCACAAAAAATGTACATCATGTACATGTCACCCTCGTGTCCTCTCACTGACACACTGACTCTCTTCTCCTGGCAAGTGTAACCTCCTACTTTCTCAGTCCACCACTTTTAGAAACTAAACTGCCGCTTTCACAAACTGGACAATTTTGTGTACATTTCCCAATTAATAACAATTAGGGTTTAAGTTTGTCACTTTAAAGGGGAACTGCACATTTTTTGGATCTTTGCCTATCGTTCACAACATTATGAAAGACATCGATGGATATTGATTTAAATGCATTCTAAATATTAAATACATTTGATAAAAAGTCAGCTTACAATAGGGCCTAAGGGAGCCGTTCAATTCGGCCTATAAAAGCCCTTAAACAACATCCGAACACCTCCATTAGGGTTTTATATACATGATGTAAGTATATACAGTATGTAATGTAGTAACGGGCACATTTGTAATAACATTTAATATTTACGTATTTCATACTTGCCAACCCTCCCGAATTTTCCGGGAGACTCCCGAATTTCAGCGTCTCTCCCGAAAACCTCCCGGGTCAAATATTCTCCCGATTTCCAGCCGGAGCTGGAGGGGGCGTGGCTTGAAGGCACGTCCCCTCCAGCTCCATGCGGACCTGAGTGACGACAGTTTGTTTTCACGTCCGCTTTTCCACGATATAGACAGCGTGCCGGCCCAATCACGTTATAACATCTACGGCTTTTAGAGAGTGCACAACTGCGCACACAACAAGGAGACGAAGCAGAAGAACGAGGAAGATACAGCCATGGCGGCGCCGACGATGAGTAAGATGAAGGAATACGCTTGTTAGTTCAAAACGAATGGAAACAAGAATTTCAGTTTATCCAGGACAGTTCGAAGGGGAAGGGGTATGCTGCCTGTAAATTCTGTAGAACAGACTTCTCCATTGAACACGGTGGCCGAACAGATATAGTCACTCATGAACGGTCAGCGAAGCACAAGGCGTCGACAGCGCAGCACCGGTCCCAGCCCAGTATTATGGGCCACCTCGCTAAATGGAGACCCACTGGTGTAACATATGCCGAGACAAAGATGGCTATGCTGATAGCTGGAAACAACATCCCGTTCTCATTTGCGGATGTTTTCAACAAATCCGTGAAGAATATGTTCCCGGATTCAGAGGTCGCTCGCCACTACTCAAATGGCAGAACAAAGGCTACTCAAATAGTGAAAGGTAAGTGTTATTTTTTTTTTTAGTAAGCAGCAAGCACAGTACAGTTAGTAGAACAACTGTGTTTTCATTACTGTGTATTTGATAGGTAAATATATACATATATTTAGCTAGAATTCACTGAAAGTCAAATATGTCTCTTATATATATATATATATATATATATATATATATATATATATATATATATATATATATATATATATATATGAAATACTTAACTTTTGGTGAATTCTAGCTGTAAATATACTCCTCCCCTCTTAACCATTTATTTCCCTTTCCATAGCACCTCACTTCAAACTTCCGGCAACAAATGTTGAAGTTAAAGTTAAAGTACCGATGATTGTCACACACACAGTAGGTGTGGCGGAATTATTCTCTGCATTTGACCCATCACCCTTAATCGCCCCCTGGGAGGTGAGGGGAGCAGTGAGCAGCAGCGGTGGCCATGCCCGGTAATATTTTTTGTTGATTTAACCCCCAATTCCAACCCTTGATGCTGAGTGCCAAGCAGGGAGGTAATGGGTCCCATTTTTATAGTCTTTGGTATGACTCTGCAGGGGTTTGAACTCACGAAATGTGTGTTCCTACTTCCGGAAACAAACGCGAGTGTTTTCTAATCATGTCAGACTTGGTAACAGACAACTAAGACAACTATTTTTGGACAAATGAGGATGGGATTTATGGCTCTTTGAAGGGAGATAGGGCTTGAGAAGCCAATCTTGCAAAAGAGACTAAAGAGACTGCAAAAGACTGGCTCGTTCCAATATTTAAATATTTTTAAGTAACTAGTTTTTATCAAGGAAACGATCACTCATGGCAGTGATAAGATACGAGTTTGGTTAGTACATCAAATGTATACATTTCACCAATACACACAATATAGGAGAGATTTTTAAAAAAAATATCGATAATCCAATTTGGCTTTTGTTTTCATTGTAAACATTCCACACGATGGTGCCATTTCCCCATTCTTTGACAGTGACGTCATTTGGTTTTCTTTTCCAGTTGCTAACATCTATTTTTAATTCCAAATACAGCGGCTAAAAGGGAGTAGGTTAAGGTGCCTATTAAACTCCTCCCCTAAGTTAATTGCCTGCGTGAGTGTGTGCGCATGATAGTGTTCACATGAATAGAGCCCTCTAAAATTACTCTTAACTCGGTGATGTCATTACTCCTTCAATAAATAAAGCTGATTCTGAATCTGCTTCTGAGAGGGCAGCGTGGACAATTTGCATAAAGAGCAGCTCTCAAACGAACAAATTAAAACTGCAAATTGGTTCTCATTGTTCACTTGAAAGAGCCATTCAAAAGACTTGACTCGTTCGCGAACTTCACATCTCATCTCACAACCTTATCTTTTTGCACTTCAATATACGGAGGATAAACTGCTGGTTATAGAAGCAAGCACGAAGAGAGGATGAAACGTTGGAGCAGACGGATGCCAAGAGAGTGAGATCGGCTTGACTTGGAGTCAAGCTATGCCCACATAAATGGCGTGCCTACCCAAAATCAACTGGAAACGCACAACTGTCCATCGATTGAGTGACTATAATATTGATCATGATATATGCAGCACGTTATGCTTGTTATTTTAACTAAAGTACATGCGCTGTTGAGCTAGCTGTGTAACCTACAAACAAAACATGAAATGTGGGCTAATACTTTACAGATACTGTAATATGATTGTTTTTCAGTCAGCACCGTTGGTTTCCTATCACATCGTGTTGTGCATTACAAACTAAAAAGCCATTGGGTTGTTGATGTATTAGCTATCTTACGGGTAATGTCATAGCATGCCTTCACAAGGTGATTTGTTACTAGGGTAGAAATGGAGTTCCTCAGTGTTTGCTCTTACAATAACAATGTCGCTACAGCTTGGTTATTATACAGGTTAAGGAACGCAGATGAAGTATTGTTGGCGGTTTTTTGAATGCATTTTTAAAGTGATTTAGAGGCAGAATGGTTTGACCACATTAGCTGCATTGCTAGCCACCTAGAACGATCCGATTATTACAAATTACAAGGGAAAAAAAACAAAAATGTGTGTCTTCTTGTCTCTCGTAATGATTGTGAACTATAGGCAAAATTCCCAAAAAAGTGCAGTTCCACTTTAATGTGTGTTGAAACATAAATACATTTTTAAGGTGGACGAATACTTTTCAAGTGTATCGTAGTTAAGATTAGCAGGTTAAGATTAAAATTAAATAGGCAATAATGTGTTCAGTTGTATATGTTGTTATTAACATGTGCACAAATAAAAGAAAGGTGGGGCTGTGGCAAAAGGAAAAAAGCATAGTTTGACAT
The DNA here is from genome assembly GCF_033978785.1 of Entelurus aequoreus. Lineage (NCBI taxonomy): Eukaryota > Metazoa > Chordata > Actinopteri > Syngnathiformes > Syngnathidae > Entelurus > Entelurus aequoreus. Next base: position 55,574,628 of record NC_084734.1, on the reverse strand, counting down.
TTCAGCTGAAAAGAGCTGACTCCATTCAAGCTTCAATTGAAAATATCCAAGCTCCGTCAAAAAAAAAGAGGACTGATGACTCTCACCAGGAAAAGCCTTGTCATCATTTCCGGATAGTAATCCAGTCGCACTTGGAAAAGTTTCTGTGTCTTCGCAATCAGGAAATGTCCAATGAGTAAAAAATTAGATACAGTAATGTTCAGGGTTTGTACGGGTGCTTAAAAACCTTGAAAATGCTTGGGTTTTAATGTTGTGTTTTCAAGGTTTGAAAAATGCTTGAATTTTGGTGAAGTGCTTTTAAATACTTGGAAATGTTCATCATATTTCTCAGCAGTCTGACTCAATAGGCTAATTATGAAATGGAAAAAAATAAAATAAGTTTCCTTAAAAATGAAAGCTACACGCTTGATCTGTTGGAATTGCACGAGCCCTTACATTAGGTTTTTGTGATGCCAGAGCCGTTTGTGTCGCTCCCAAGAGGACAGTGGTACATCAGTCTATCATGCCGGGAGTTTGTTGTTTTAATGAACATTGGATGGAAAATGACAAATACAAACTTTGGATAAAACGTGGACCAAATCCATGTGCAGCATGCTGGAAAATATGCAAAAAGGAAATACATTTGCACTTTTTGGACTTGTTTGCACTGTGAAGGTCATATGTAATTTGTAACCTTTTGCACAACATAGAGCCTAGTTAATGTGAATGATTTTGAGTTTTTATACAACATGGTTCGATGTATTTTTTGCTCCGTTATTTTGGTTGTCTACTTAACTTTTCTGACTACCTCAGTTAAAGCAAACAAGTTACATTTTGTTGTTTTGGTTAATTGCATTAAAATGGTTACATTATTAGACTTGTTTGTACTGTGAAGGTCATGTAATTTATGATTTGTAACCTTTTTCACAACTTAGAGCTAAGTTAATATGAATGATTTTGCAGTTTTTACACAACATGGTTGTATGCATTTCTTGCTCTATTATTTTCGGTGTCTACTTAACTTGTCTGGCTACTTCAGTGAAAGCAAAAAAAGTTAACTTTTGGCCTTTTGTTAATTTGTTATCATAGCCACAGTTATAAGGTTAGATATGCTTAATGAAAGGTGACTGAGGTGTTGTGAAACAAACAAAATATTTTCCTTTAATTTATTATCCTTATATTAATGTGGAACAGTTTTGTTAATAAATGAGTGAAATTGACATTTTGAGGGTGCAAGTATTTATATAACATTATGCAGTTTACAAGCACAAATACGATGTGAATCAATACGTGCTGTTCAATGTCATTGAATGCTGTAAGTAAGAAAAAGAACAATAAATGTGAAAAACAACACAAATGGAGACAAACACCAATGACATTGAATAGTCTACAGAAACACTGCTTCATTTTCGATGCCCCATTCAGTTAATGATAACTGCTGGTTCAATGTTAGGCTTAAGTTTTAGCAGATTTTCCGTATTTTTCCTACAGACAGCATTTGGTGACCTCAAACAAAAGGCTATGGATTGATTCACATTGGTTTTCGCCTTTTGAAGGGTACTGGAAAAACTGAAAAATTGATCTTCAAAGTCCATAAAAAGTGCTTGAATTTGGCCATGGAAAAGGTGTACAAACCCTGAATGTTAAAAAGTGCTAGTTAGAGGGATACTGTTACAGTCCAGAAGTGGTATCACACCGCCAAGAGCCACAAGCGTCAAGTGATGTCCTCAGTAACAGCCCTCGTATCTCGGTAAGCTAGACTGACCATACGTCCTCTTTTCCCCGGTCATGTCCTTTTTTGCGGGGCTGTCCGGGCGGAGTTTCTTAAATGCTTCAAATGTCCGGCATTTTCAGTTAGGGTTGCGTGTATTTTCAATGTACGTTCAGGGTTAAAAAGGGGTTAAAAACAAAACAAATTGTGAAGGTGTGCACACGCGCAACATTTGTGAGGGAGGGGCAGAGACAGAGAGAGCGAGGGATTGATTGATTGATTGAAACTTTTATTAGTAGATTGCACAGGACAGTACATATTCCGTACAATTGACCACTAAATGGTAACACCCGAATAAGTTTTTCAAATTGTTTAAGTCGGGGTCCACCTTAATCAATTCAAGGTAAAGGGAGTGGAGAGACAGACAAGACACCCGATTTGCTTGTTTTTTTTTATTGTATCGATTATCGCTTTCCGCCAGTGTTTTGTTTTGTTTATATTTGCCGGGTCAAATTTCCGTCCCCGTTCATTGCGTTTTTATTTTGATTCGCCAAAAGTTTTATCAATGACAACTATTGCCTCAGTTTGCACTCGGACAAGTTTACCACGAGGGTAGGGTGACCAGGGGCCGTACTTATCAAGCTTCTTAGAGTGCCATTTTACACTTAAGTCCTGAGAATTTGCGAAATTTAGTCCTACTCTCAAACTTAAGAATAAAAGCTTTTTATCAACGTTCTTAAGTCTAAGAATCACTCCTACTCTCCACGATATTTAAGAGACCTTCAGAGGTGTCTTAAGTTGTTAGGAGTTGCCAGCAGGGGATGGCACTGAGGCGAGAGAGACGTGCGCGAACATTCAGGGAGCGGAACGATGTCCTGGATTTGTTTGATGACGAGCAGCTGATCAAACGGTATCGTTTAGACAGAGCGGGTATTATTTTTGTCACAGATTTAATACTTTTCGATTCCATGTTGATTTCTGCATGTGGCTGCAGTGGGCAAGTACATATAGAGCCACCCACACCAGTTTCAAATTGGTTGCCTAATTAATGAATTGGAAAGAAAATGTTATGACAGTAGCGTATGTGTGTGGCCGTGAGGTGAGTGACGTCAGTGAGTGTGTGGGCGAGAGAAGAGAAGAGAGGGAGCGGTAGCGTGAGTGCCGGCGGGGACTAGTTTGTTTTGTATTATTTTGTAGTTTATTGTCAAAATATACACTCCCATTGTCCAATTAAATATTTCCAAGATATTTCTTTATTCTTAGACAACGGATTCCCTTCCGTGATTGGTCATTTCTATGGACAGAGAAATTACGTCACCTAAAATTCTATTTACGGCACATAGTAATGTCGTAATTCAGCTCTGAGTGTGACACTTAAGATTCAGTCCTACACTTCGCTGAAAGTGTGAGTAAGACGCTTGATAACTAACTTTTAAGTGCAGCTTTCAGCGAAGAATTTATTTACTCTTAAGTCAACTCTTAGCAGACTTCTTAGGAGTAATTCTGAGAAGCTTGATAAGTACAGCCCCAGATCCATGAAGGAAAGAAGAAAGTGAATGAATGTTTATAACTGAATACATTTACATATGTATACAAATTTGTTTTCTTTTTTTATTTATTTTTTTAATGAATTAAGTAACGTTTATGACAACCTTTTTCCAAAACGCAATATAGAATGTGAGATATAACAGGATAATGCATATGTTTATAACATTTTTTCAAAACACTTACAAAAAAGTGGGACCCCAAAAATTTACTCTGAGACCCCGATTTTATGACTTGATGGGATCCCTGGGACCCCATTTTGAAAATTTCTAGCGCCAACACTGCTGTCAACAGAGGAGAAAAAATGCTTTATTTAAATAAATATATTATTTATAAAGCAAGTTCGAGTATCATTGGCAAATTTTCACCTAGTCACGGCCTTGGCATGCTGCCCGCCTTGGCACGCATATATGTGTCCTCTTTGGGATTCCAGTATATGGTCAGCCTAGGTAAAATAGCTCTTAGCATTGTTGCATGCTACTGCAGATTAACACTGAAGTGTGTGACTTACCTTATCTGTTGTTATGCTGTGATTTAAAAAAAAAATATGTTGGAGAGATTTAATTCAAACTGAACATCCAAGTGTGTTTTGTGAAATATAATATAGTTTTATTAGAAAAGATACAACTTAATTGTTTAATATGTATAATCTTCTTACTTTCATATTGTTGACATAAAAACAAAACGGTTGTCAAACAGCAACGTTACAATTTAAAAACTGGATACTGTGAAACTTATTTTGTGTTATTGTGAAGTAGTCTTGCAAAATACCAGGGGTGTAAAGTTATTGAAGATGCTGCGGTATTGCGGTTTTAAAATCATCACAATAATGACCTAATGTCTGAAAGCATAAAAAGAAAATTTAGTGAGCGTAATTTTTTCTGGTGCTTTTGCATTGGCCGGTATAAAAATAAACTACGTCTCTCAATTTAATTTAAAAACTGCACATTTGAGTTGAAACAACAATGTTGATAATTCTAATAAACTACAAGTAAAAAAGGCATGTAAATGTCTCTTTTTGTATCTGCACCACAGGCGGTACCGCATCAAAAAGCGACATCAGTGTGTAAAGGATATCACCACATGGGCTCAGTAACACTCCAGAAAAGCACAGTCAGTAACTACAGTTTGTCGCTGCATCTGCAAGTGCAAGTTAAAATTATACAATGCAAAGGCGCGGGACCAAAAGGTGGGTGCTTGGAACACAGTAAAGTGGAGAAAACTTAAGGAACAATTTAATTTCCCTTGTGGATCAATAAAGTTTGTCTAAGTCTAAGTCTAAAAGGATGAAGCATGCGTGAGAACTGTGGTCAGAGTAGATGAAAGGAATTGCTTTTTATGGACATATTCTAAACATTTCATCAAAGTCCATAAATAACATTTTGAGTTATGTTGCTAACAAATAGACAAACAAACCCTTGTGAGAACATAACCTCTTTGGCAGAGGTCTGCGTACTAAAGCGCTACATACGTCTCAACCGTTTCCAAGGCGACACGGAGAAGGTCATGGTGCATTGCCGCAGAGGGAAAGCGTCTGGTCGGAGCGCGGACACTGCACACCGTGGGAAATATGAGAAGCTACTTAATAAACCATTACCTGTAAAATATATTTGAAAGTAGCAAAGCTAAACATACATATTTGAAGTGTTTACATTATTAAAAGTTGAATTGTCATATACTTGCTTGAAACAGTGGATGTTTCCGCACAATTCTTCGCACTTAAAAATACATGTTTGTAGTAATAAATATGATAAGAGCATTTGAGCATTATGTTTGTCTTCAAATACAGTATGTGTGTTTATCCTAAACGTGCCTGCCACTTCATCTTACACACTATCAGTAACATTTGATTTACTGGATTGGTGAAATGCTTTGTTTTAAAAGTTAATACTACCTGCATGTTACTTCAAAAGTAAAGCTACAAAGTATTCTTGTAAAATTTGTATCATTGTAATTTCATATGTTGAAGCTGAAGTTGTTAAAGCACAATTTCAGGTGTTGTTTATTGAATATTATATATCCATCCATCCATCCATCCATCTTCTTCCGCTTATCCGAGGTCGGGTCGCGGGGGCAGCAGCCTAAGCAGGGAAGCCCAGACTTCCCTCTCCCCAGCCACTTCGTCTAGCTCTTCCCGGGGGATCCCGAGGCGTTCCCAGGCCAGCCGGGAGACATAGTCTTCCCAACGTGTCCTGGGTCTTCCCCGTGGCCTCCTACCGGTCGGACGTGCCCTAAACACCTCCCTAGGGAGGCGTTCGGGTGGCATCCTGACCAGATGCCCGAACCACCTCATCTGGCTCCTCTCGATGTGGAGGAGTAGTGGCTTTACTTTGAGCTCCTCCCGGATGACAGAGCTTCTCACCCTATCTCTAAGGGAGAGCCCCGCCACCCGGCGGAGGAAACTCATTTCGGCCGCTTGTACCCGTGATCTTGTCCTTTCGGTCATAACCCAAAGCTCATGACCATAGGTGAGGATGGGAACGTAGATCGACCGGTAAATTGAGAGCTTTGCCTTGCGGCTCAGCTCCTTCTTCACCACAACGGACCGATACAGCGCCCGCATTACTGAAGACGCCGCACCGATCCGCCTGTCGATCTCACGAACCACTCTTCCCTCACTCGTGAACAAGACTCCGAGGTATTAGAACTCCTCCACTTGGGGCAAGATCTCCTCCCCAACCCGGAGATGGCACTCCACCCTTTTCCGGGCGAGAACCATGGACTCGGACTTGGAGGTGCTGATTCTCATCCCAGTCATTATATATATATATATATAATATATATATATATATATATATATATATATATATATATATATATATATATATATATATATTCTGATTAGAACAAAATTAGTTCTCATATAAGAGATGTAAAGCTGTAAACTGATTTTGAGAATACCAGACAATTCTGAGTATTTTTTAGTTTGATGTGAACATTTGAACATACAGCATGCAATAACTGTAAATAAATGTGTTTTTATACCGCGTCGATCTCATCCCAGGCAGCAGCAAGCATCTGACGTAAATACAACAGGTACTAATACCACCTATCATGTTATCGCTATTACCTGTTAAATTGAAATGAATGCCTTCTTATTTCGATGAGCACGAGGAGACATATTCTGACTGGTTTGGATGCGGCAGTAATAGATCCCATTCACATCAGTGTTGTTTTCGTCAACGATGACGATGATGAAATCATTTCGTTGACGCCACTTTTTTTCATGACGCTAACGAGACGGTGACGAGATAAACATGTCTCTCTGATGACGAAAACATGACGAGACGTGTGTGAGTTTTCGTTGACGAGACGAGAACGGACGCAAATGTTAGTGGGTAATCTGTCAGACGTTTAAAATGCATGACATTTCTGTTTATTGTGTGTCAATTAAAACCTACAGCAGCACTGCTGCATTCTATCCTTGTTTGGTCACGCCCACCAACTGGCGTCAGACTGTTACTCATCAGGCAATGGCCGTGATGGCGGCGGCAATTTCAAGACAGGGGCTCGGTGGTCGCAAACGGAGAGACGACTTATGGGTGCATTTTAAATATAACCCAGCAGAAAACAAAACAGAGTGCATTGTCAAGGAAGACGATGACAAATGTGGCCACAAAATAAGTGGAAAGAATACGACCAACCTCAAGCCGCACCTTAAGGCTCGCCACAAGGATATGTTTTCGAAGGTAAGTTACAAATGCTGTTAACATAATCGATAAATGTCATAGTAAGCTAATACATTAGTACGTTTTCCACATACTCCTGGCGCAAATGGGCTGCTAACTTCAGGCTAAAGTTAGTTTTTGTTACGCTAACGTCAATTCATTATGTGTGTGTTACTTTAGCAGCATGTTTAGCCATGTTTACATTCAGTGACGGTGTCGTTATCTCTTTGTGAGTACGTTCTGTCAGCATGTAACTTGATATGTTAAACAGGTCGAGTTACTGTTATACGTAGAGTCTGCTAGCTTCAGCCTAAAAGCCACAAGTGACGTTGTGCAGCCCCATTAAGGAATCAGGAATTAATTGATTATTTTATTACATGGTTTGCACAAATTAAAGAGAGTGGGGTTGTATGATATCTGTTGTAATTGCACTGGAAGACAGGGCCAAGTTGAGCATATGTGTTCCTCATCCATCACTCATATTTTGGGCATGTTTATGTTCATTGTACTTTAACAAATTCTGAGAAATAAAGCCACAATTGCTGAAGTAGAATGTTTTTGTTTTTTGGCTTTTTTGGAGTAATGAACTTTGATTCCACTGTTACCAATAGTAACTGTAATACACAATCCTTGGATCAGAAATTTGCTGTTGTGTGGAAACCTTATATGTCTAAAACCATTCCTTTATTGTTATTATTTGTGAAAATAGCAGATCTGCAAGCTTACAATGGGTTGAACTTATAGATCTGCTGCTATTTTCACAACTTATGTGTGACACTGCCCAACAGCAATCTCCAATACTTATTGACCTAAATTAATTTGTTAAAAGACTATACTTATATACTTATATTATACTTTTTATTCTTTTTTTTTGGACTAAAACTAGACTAAAACCTTGTTGACTTTTCATTGACTAAAACTAGACTGAAACCCTTTTGAGTTTTCGTCGACTAAAACTGGACTAAAACTGTCACATATAAAAGTGACTAAAATGTGACTAAAACTAATAAGCATTTTTGTCCAAAAGACTAAGACTAAGACTAAATGTAAGATGGTTGTCAAAAACAACACTGATTCACATCTGCCGCTAGCTTTCACTGCGGCAGTTAAAAGTACCACATGGCCAGGAACGAAGAATGTCACCAAGCAGTGACTAAGTTTGTGGTCAAAAGCTTACAACAATTTGCCACATAGATGCTCCTTCGCTAGATGAATGTTCAATTGTAGTCAGAGAAAAGTTGCATTTTTTCCTTCAACCGCATATTCAATTAGTCATTATATATTACAGGTGGAACTCATAAAATTATCATATCGTGTAAAAGTCCATTCATGTCAGCAATTTCAGCAAATACGAAACTACATGGTATAAACTCATTACATGCAGAGTGAGATATGTCAAGCCTTTATTTGTTATAATTTTGATGATCATGGCTTGCATGCAGTTTGTTGAGATTTTCAATTCAAGTTTTTCATAAAATGTAAATCAGTGGTTCTCAAACATGTTTTCACCAAGAAAAAAACAAACCAAAAACCTGGCTCTCCAAGTAAAACGATATTGACCAACATTAAAATACAATAGCCTGGTAGGCCTAAGTATTAATCAAAAACAAAGAGGTTTTATTCAACAAGTGTATTTGATATATTTGGTCTCTGTAATATTACACAGAGCTTGAATAGTAACATTGTGTTAGAATATAGGAAAATAAAGCACTTTACTTTAATCAAGTGATCCTTTGGCGTACCACTAGTGGTACACGTACCACAGTTTGAGAATCACTGCTGTAAGCAATTAACATCAACATTATGTCAAAAGAAGGCTTGAAACATCCCATGTTACATGTTATGAACCTATGTCATTATATTAGTTTTACCTTGTAAATCTAAATAAGCCTAGGCTCCAGCACCCCCCAAAAGGGACAAGCGGTAGGAAATGGATGGATGGATGGCACGGTATTTTGCACAGTATATTTCCTAGGCTGATGACAAAGCTTCTTAAACGTTTTAGAAAATGTTACATTATTGTGTAATTTCCACATATGTTTTCTTTTGTTAAATTTGACAGATTTGTTATTTTTAATTTTACTTTTTTTATGTTGGGTGCCTACTAACACCTCACTGTTGGCTTTGTAAGGTCATGTTAGCTCTAAAACAAAATTGATGCTAATCCATCGTTTTGTTATCTTTTTTTCCAAGTAAGAATCGATAGGAGAACCGATAAAGAACAGAATCGTTAAACAGAATCGAAACCGGAAAAATCTTATCAATTCTCAAGGAGGAGATGACTTAATGGGGTACCTCGAAGAATGCCTCGGTTATGTAAATCACAAATTTGGACTCAGAGTTCTGCAAAAATGTTTGTTTTACAAGTTTAGAACTGATCTCCATGGTCGGTATGGTGTCATTCCTGGGCTGGATTTGACCCCGGGGAAGCCAGTTGATTAGCACTTTGATTGATTGATTGCGACTTTTATTAGTAGGTTTCACAGTGAAGTACATATTCCGTACAATTGACCACTAAATGGTAACACCCGAATAAGTTTTTCAACTTGTTTAAGTCCACTTAAATTGATTCATGATACAGATATATACTATCAGATATATACTATCATCATAATACAGTCATCACACAAGATAATCACATTGAACTATTTAGATTATTTACAATCAGGGGTGTGGAGGGGGGTTAGGATATGGACAGCAAGTAGTGGACATAGAGAGAGAGAGAGAGAGAGAGAGAGAGAGAGAGAGAAAGAGATCAGAAGGCATAAGAAAAAGTATCTGCATTTGATTGTTTACATTTGATTATTAGCAATCCGCGGAGGGTGTTAGTTTAGGGTTGTAGCTGCCTGGAGGTGAACTTTTATTGCGATTGCCACTGATCTATGTTGTTGTTTAAAGCCACAACCACTAGGGGGGACCAAACGATCATGGCCTGGGCCTTCATTCACTCCGCATTCACACTATGATGGTGTTAGGCTAGCTGCCTTGGAGTAAACCGATGGCTGCCAATTTGCGCTGGCGGCACATCTGACAACCACCACTGGGAAACTCCCGAGATAACACAAGCACTTAACACTACCATAGGGAATAAATACAACAAAAACAAGACAGGACATGACCAAGGGCATCAGGTCATGACACTAATGTAGTATTATTATAGTTATCCACTGATGATAATCTTACATGACTTAGCTAATATCTACATTGCACTATGAAGTAAAGGATGAATAATGACAGGTTGTAATAAAACTCACCTCTTGGCTACTTTATGGACACGAAAAATGAAAATCTACCCCTCCGCTCACAACCCACTTGATAACTCATTGCAACCTTCCAGGGAGTGCTCAATGCACTATTTTAGAAACACTGGAAAAGTGACCCTTCGATGAAAAACAGGATGGCGTACACCACGGGTGCTCATTACGTCGATCGCGATCTACCGGTCGATCGCGGAGGGTGTGTCAGTCGTTCGCCAGCCAGGCATTAAAAAAATAGTCCTAAAAATGAGCGATCATAAATCTTCACTATGACGTCACTTTCTTCACTTGATTGACATTCACGGCACCCGAGGGTCTTCTGAGATGACGCTGGCTGCTGCCAGCTCATTATTAAGAAAAAATTACCGACAGGAAGGCGAGAAACACTTTTTATTTCAACAGACTCTGGCGCCGTACCTGTCGTCAAAACTCCGAAGATCGACTGCACAGTTCCTGCCTTCACAATAAAAGCTCTGCTTCATCCTGCCTGCGCTAAGAGTCTCAGAAAGCTGCGTCTGTCTGCGGCCTGCTGCTGGCCCTTGTGGGCGGCGCGGTGGGCCAGGCTCTGGGGTTCCTGTCGCTGTCCGGCTTGGCTGCGTGGGGGCGGTGGCCCCTGGTTCCCTGGGCACCGCACCTACTGTTTGTGGGATGGGCTCTCGGGGAGGCTGGGGCCGTACTCTGGCTCCCGCACACACTGGGAGTCAAATGTATTGTACATGCAAATTCACATATACTCACACACATACATACACACATACATAGGTACCTACGCTCCCACATACATATACAAATAAATACAGTACATATTTACACACTCAAAGTTCGTACATCCACACGCACATTCATTATACAAACATACTGTATACACATACTGTACATATACATTCACTTTAAAAACATACATATACACATACTGTACATATACACTCACTGTACAAACACACACATACACATACTACACATTTACATTCACTGTACAAACACACACATACATATACTGTACATATACATTCACTGTACAAACACACATATACACATACTGTACATAGACATTCACTGTACAAACACACATACTGTATACACTTACTGTACATATACATTCGCTGTACAAACACACACATACATATTCTATACATATACATTCACTGTACAAACACACATATACACATACTGTACATATACATTCACTGTACAAGCACACATATACACATGCTGTACATATACAAGTACATATGCACACATACACTCATGCACATAATCACGTTTCATCAAACATATATTAACGTTGTTTCCCTAGGGTAAACTGGGTATAACACATGGCACACTGACAAAGCTTAACCTATTGTTACTATAACAATCTACAAGGTTATTGTAGGTTGCTTCTCTTTCTTCCCCTCCATTTTTCTGCATTCTTTTGTATCTCAAGTTATCATTACGTATATGTATTGTTGCATTTGAACAATTGTATTGTTGATAATAAAGGTAAAGTATTGGTATTGTTTATTATCAATAGCACTATTTCTATTGGTATTCATATTGCTCCATTTTTAGTGCAATAATGCTCATTGTCATTTCTGTATTAATTTTTATTTTCACTAACTGCTTATTTGCTATTACTTTTACTATCATATTTGTACATGTCGTATTTGCTGATGTTGCTCTGTTGTTGTTGTTGTTGTTGTTGTGTTTGCTGTTGTTGTTTTTGTCTCTCTGTCTAATCCCCCTCTTGTCCCCACAATTCCCCCCTCCGTCTTCCTTTTTCTCTCTTTCTATCCCCTCCTGCTCCGGCCCGGCTGCACCAAATGATAATATAAATACATTTAATAAAGTCAAAATATAAATAAGGCAACAAGAGAAGTATCCTACACTTCTCTTTTGTAAAGTAAATCTGAACAGCCGATATGGGCATCTACATCTGCTATATGATTTACCCGAGAAGCTGGGCAGGACATTATTAAAAAAAATAAAAATAAAATAAAAAATTAGAGTCTCAGAAAGCTGGCGTGCACAAGCTAGCAAGCTAGGGAGTTTGCCGCCAATGTATTTCTTGTAAAGTGTATACAAAGGAGTATGGAAGCTGGACAAATAAGATGCCAAAAACCAACCACGTTCATGTGGTATTGGACAGAAAGGAGGACTTTTTTTCTCCTCCATTTGAAAATGCAGATTCCAGTCAATGCAAGTCATCAGAATCAGGTAATACACCAACTTATATTCTTGTCTTCATGAAACAAAGGAATCTATATGTGTTAAACATGCATGTATTATCATTAAACACCTTTAACTTGTTAACAATATTAACTATATTTGTTAAACATGCTTGTATTATCTTTAAACACCTTTAACTTGTTAACAATATTAACTATATGTGTTAAACATGCTTGTATGATCACTAAACACCTTTAACTTGTTAACAATATTAACTATATGTGTTAAACATGCTTGCATTATCTTTAAACACCTTTAACATGTTAACAATATTAACTATATGTATTAAACATTCTTGTATTATCATTAAACACCTTTAATGTATTAACAATATTAACTATATGTGTTAAACATGCTTGCATTATCATTAAACACCTTTAACTTGTTAACAAATACATATATTTCATAAATAAGTAAATATAAATTATATATATGAATGAGGTAGATCCCCACGACTTGATCAATTGAAAAGTAGCTCGCCTGCAGAAAAAGTGTGAGCACCCCTGGTGTACACGTTAAGTTAAAAAATTGCTGTGCTACCATACCAGGCAAAAATGTTCTCCTCAAAATGGAAGTTGATGTAAAGTAGCTGAAATGAGTACTCTGTCTGTTCCACAACAGATAAATGATTAGTTGTTGGCATGGAAAGATGGTTCGGATTAGTAGAAAGTAAAACAGGGTCTGCCTGTTGATCCAGGCTTACTCTTGGCGTTAAATGACGTATGGTTGTGGATGCCTTCTGTGAATTCAAGTAGCTTTTTGATGTCAACCTTCAGTTGCCATTTGTTGCTATCCAAAATAGGCCAGTTGACATTCACAGCTGGGGCCTCAGCCACACTGCTGTTTTGACAGAAGCTAAGATCCGCCTTGCTGGGCAGGGGGTGCTCGCTGTGGGTCATGCCCCTGCAGTTGGTTGTCTGGTGTCAGTTGCTTCAGCTATTGTCAGCGTGCCAACCATGGCAAACATGCCGGGAATAAAAAGTCCCTCTAAAAATCATTTGCTACTGCACCTTCCTATTTACAATAATGGACTCAGTATGGAGTCACACATTTGTAAATCTATCCTTTGACTAAAACCCTGATCCCTCTGTGGCAGCCTTTCATACCTAACCCTTACAATTTGCCTGTCATACTTCCATTCACACAGACAGACACATTCATAGCCTGATGGCAGCAGACATCCATTTGACAAAGAATGTACCACACATCTATTTATAAATAAATAAATGATACATGGGTTATACTTGTATAGCGCTTTTCTACCTTCAAGGTACTCAAAGCGCTTTGACAGTATTTCCACATTCACCCATTCACACACACATTCACACACTGATGGCGGGAGCTGCCATGCAAGGCGCTAACCAGCAGCCATCAGGAGCAAGGGTGAAGTGTCTTGCCCAAGGACACAACGGACGTGACTAGGATGGTAGAAGGTGGGGATTGAACCCCAGTAACCAGCAACCCTCCGATTGCTGGCCCAGCCACTCAACCAACTTCGCCACGCCGTCCCCAAACAATTACATTTAATCAAATGACTCTAAATAATTAATCAAATTATTTTAAAGAGCTTACCAAGAAGAAGCTAAAGGAAATCACTGAGCAGGGCAAAGAGCCCACAATAGACACTGGACGAATGGAAGGTGTTGGGGACAGATAAATCATATGTATCTGTTTTCTGTCCTTCTTTTATACTGTTTGGAACTCAGTCTTTAAAGTCACTGATATGCATATTATGCGGAGGGATTTCTGGGTTGCTTAGTAACACTGGGCCAGTTCCACCACTCTCTTACTGTATCACTTTACTATACACTAGGCCCTTTTCCATCAAAGGTTCAGGAACTGCAGCTTCCTGAAGAAGTGTGTGGTTTGTGTTTCCAACGCATTTCACAGTTCAGGGTAGTCTTTACAAAGTGTACAATATATTTCTACACTGATACCATGTAAATAAACGGACAATTTTAGGTCACAGTTCTTTTACTTTAAAAGTAAATAAATGAAATATAAAGCAATAAAATACGAAACAATATGATTTATAAAATTAAAGTGTACCGAATTGTTCCTCAAAAGTGAGGCTTTTCTTTCCAATGTCCAACAGTCAGAAAGTCGTCCTTTCGGTAAATGATGAATTCATGAGAGTCAGGCAATTCCCTATGGTCTATTTCAGCTTTATTTAACAATATATAAAAAATAAATGTCAGTGTTTATCTCACGCCGACAACACGAACACATCGGCTTTAGTGTTAGCTTGTTAGCATTAGCATTTGGTTCACTTTGGTTGAGGCTAATAACTATACAAATTGAATGTCGCTGTCTACTTTTACAACATGTAATAAAGTAAGTAGTTAATATTTAATGTTATTTACCTTTGTTCTACACGTGTGCTGCCTGTTTTATTTCACATTTATCCAACAAAGTCAAAGTAGCAAGCAGCTGAGGTTCATATTCCCCTGTATATATGTTTCAAAGAGTCTGTCCACTTCTCGTAGCTTCAGGTATTGAAATTAAGTTTGTAAAAAATAATAAACGACAACAAACTGCATATAGTTTAAGACTACAGCTGAGTAAAAACACAGCAAAGATAGTTCCACTGATCAGCGTTCTTCAGCACAAAGATGCCCCACAAAAGTTCCTGCAAGTCGAACGCTACTTTTGTTCTTCTTTCTCTCTATCGTCAAGTTTGTTGTAATTGAAATACACAAGATATAAGATATTTAGTCACCTAGCATTCTGTAAATGGCGGTACTGTCTTCGAAAAAGAATGCCCCCAACTGTGTTTAACCAATCAGTGTTCGACAGCACAGCCCGCCCCCCAAAAAGGTCCTGGGAACCTTTCAAAAGACCCACCTCGCTGGCAGGAACTCAGAAAAGTTCCTGAAGAACTAAATCCACCCGGGTAGTTTTTGGTGGAAATAGAGGGGAACTTTATTTACTCGGGTAAACGGGAACGATCCTGTAAAAGTTTCTGCCCGGGAATCATTTTTGGTGATTTAACCCCCAATTCCAACCCTTGATGCTGAGTGCCGAGCAGGGAGGTAATCGGTCCCATTTTTTTATAGCCTGTTATAATTACTGTAGCATTTAATTTTCTCATGTTGAGATGAAAAAACTACACTAATTGCGTGTCACTGACTACTGTTACAGCATGTAAGAAAGTAAAACATACATTTTTGATGTAAAACGTTAATATTTGATGAGATTTACCTTTTTTCCACTCGTTCACTGTCTCCTCTACTTCACATCTATCCTCAAACAACGACTCTTTGTTGCTTCAGTGAGCTGAATTGTTCAGTTTTACCAAGGTGTGATCCACTGCTGCTATTTCCTTTCTTCTTATAAAGTTTGTTTTGGTGTGTATCTTCTTGTATGTAAATCTACCAGGTTGTCGGCTATTCTTCAGCAAACTGTTTAACAAGTTGGGTGAGATGCTTGGAATATACAGTATTTTTCATTTTTTAACATGTTGCTATAACAATGCAGGGAACGCATCCTAGACATTAGGGTTTTAGCTGTTTGACATGTTTTAGTGTACTGATGAAAACATGGCAAGTCTACAAAGTATGCACAGAGTGGTTTATGCTAACACTAATTGGAGTGTTGGAATTATTTACTTCTAATTTGCTCTTATCACTGACACCGCAAAACGTTTTGTATTCTTATTCGCCAATTCCAAAAATGAATTCAAACATGTTTTATCAGACATGCTTGCTTTGTTGGCTTGGAAAATTGCAACATTACCTAGAGCTGTGGTCTCAAACTGGCAGCTCATTATGTAGCACTCTACCAAACTTAATAGTTTTGTAATTATGACCCCTGCACCCAGTGTGGCTCATATTTCAATATATTATGACAATCTTGAATCCCACTAGACCAGGGGTGTCCAAACCTTTTGACTTGGGGGCCACATTGGGCTAAACAATTTGTCGGGGGGGGCAAAACCAGACTCCTTGTAAAGTAAGAATATATTTAGTGAAGTGAAGTGAATTATATTCATAATGCGCTTATTCTCTAGAGACTAAAGGCGTTTTACATAGTGAAACCCATTACCTACATCTTTACGCTACATTTAAACCAGTGTGTTTGGCACTGGGAGCAGGTGGGCAAAGTAACTTGCTTAAGGACCCACATTTCTCCCCGGGAAGTATTTTTGATTCTGACACAACAGCAGTAACTAGGATGGTGGAAGAGGGAATCAAACCTGGAACCTGCAAGTTGCTGGCACACCGGCTCCACCATCCGAGCTGCACTGCTAATATATATATTTATACCGTATTTTTTGGACTATAAGGTGCACTTAAAATCCTATCATTTTCTCAAAGATCGACAGTGCGCCTTATAACCCGGTGCGCCTAATGTACAGAATAATTCTGTTTGGGCTTATCAACCTAGAAGCTATTTTATTTGGTACATGGTGTAATGAAAAATGTGACCAGTAGATGGCAGTCACACATATGAGACACATGTAGACTGCAATATGACGCCAATAAACAACATCAAAACTTTAAATGTTCCTTTGAGAATATAGAACATTACACACGGTGCTTAAAATTTGTCAAAAAGTATTAGTACGACTTTGGTAAGATATGAAGCTGCATCGTTTGATGGATTGTCGGAGCATTACGGCTACCTTAATCAGACATACGAGTATTAATATGGTGTGTGTACAAGGACCGCAAAATGGCATCCGTTAGCAGACATATTATCTGGCGTTTTGTTTTGCAAAATTATGCAAAACCCAGTTTTCTTACCTTCTGGTTCCTGCTGATGTCTATTTGGGATCTGCAGACGTCCTAGAAATGCGTGCGTCTGTAGTCGATAAGCT